>NC_090923.1:1159503670-1159806700 GCF_040938575.1 Ambystoma mexicanum
CCACTAAAGAGCCGAATGAGTGTCTATTAAATGTCGCCCCCAAGTTCCTGATTTTTTTTTTATAATAAAAGGAGGTAGGCACAGGATGTGAAAGCCTTTGCGGGGTATTGCTAAAACCCTGTCTGATGAAAGAATAATGACTGAGCCATTTATTTGAAAGTCACTAAACCAACGGGGCGGTGAAAGAGGTGTATACACAACGGCATAATCGTACAGTCCGTGCTTAAAAGAGACAGCGCAATGAGTGACCAAAGGCAAATGGACACATATGTGCTACAATGAATACATAGGAGAATAGTTCAAGAACGGATGTAAAGACAACAAACAGTGTCATCCATTATGATTTAACATTCATGTGGCATAGTTCAATTGGACATAATACATGTGTCCACAAGGCATACAGAAATCCAGTAATTCTATCTCCTGAAAAAGATCTATTTTCCTGGTGTAAAAACGGGGATTTGTGCAATGAGCAATCTCGTGGCCTAAAGTGAAGACCATCTGTGTCCTGATGAAAAAACTAAGGGACAACCAGGTGTAGAGTTATGACCAGTATAGTCAGATATCACAGGAGATTCAGATGGTGGGATCATATAAAAGATTTCCGCTCTATGGAGATATTAAGACCTGAGTGTACAGTATCCAGTTTGTGGATCCACCTTTGTTCTGGTTGAGTGAGAGTCTTGTTGAGGTCTCCTCCCCTTATGGTCGGTGTTACCTTTTGATTGATGTACCATCTTAGATCTGTGTCCTTAGGGTTCTTGAGGTTGAAATGATCTACCAGCGGTTTATCTGGGATGCAAGAGCGATGCTCTGATATACGCATCTTAATTGGGCCGATGGTTTTTCCCACATACAGTAGGCCACAGGGGCATTCAATGATATAGATCACCTCTTAGGTGTTGCAATTTGTATGCTCCTTCATTATCCATTTTTTTTTAAATTTTTTTTTTAAATATATTTTTATTTTATCTCAAACTTTCTTGTGTTCAAAAACTTTTTTCTGTAGGGTGAGTGCACATGCCACACGTTTTCCGCATTTGTAGTGTCCCACAACCAAGGGCAAATTCCACAGTATGTTATCCGTTTGTGTCGTGGGTTCCAGAAAGGTGTGGACTAGCGGGTCTTTTAGGTTTTTGTTCTTTTAGAAAGTGAAACAGGGCACTCTGCGTGCCTGCTTGTTTCACTAAATGCCGATTCTTTCTGATGGTTTTTTGTAACACATTGCTTAGTGGGCTGAAAGTGGTAACGCAAACCAGCCTATCAAGTTATTTTTTAGGCTTTACCTCTAGACAAACTTCTCTTGGGGTATGCGCAGCTCTTTTTCTGGCCTCTCTGATCGCCTTTTTGGGGTATCCTCTCTCTGTCAGTCTGACCTGCAGATCTTCTGTGTGACTCCTGAATCTGTCTGTATCCGTGCAATTTCTCCGGATCCTTAAGAATTGGCCATAGGCCAATGTATTTCAGGCCCTGAGGGTGATAACTCTGAAAGTGTAGCAGACTGTTGCAGTCTGTCGGTTTTTGGTATAGTTCTGTCTTCAAATGTTCCCCAGTTTTCTATATATGACGGTCAAGGAAATCGATCTGATGGTGACCCCATTGCATAGTAAACTTAATGTGCGGGTTACGTTGGTTGAGCCACTGATGGGATTCCTGCAATTCGGTCGGTGTCCCGGTCCCTACCAGTATAACGTCGTCGATGTACCGTTTCCACAACTCAATAGGTTTTCGGTAGGGATTCTGGTCGCAAAAGATGTTAGTCTTTTCATATTGTGCCATGAAAAGGTTGGCGATGTCGGGGGCAAAGGTGGCCCCCATGCTCACACCTTTGGTTTGTTGGTAAATCTGGTTGTTGAATAAAAAGATGTTTTTTGACATGGCCAATCTAGTACATTCCAAAATGAATTCAGTTGGAACAGACAGTGTCACTTCTGGTATTAAGGACTTCTTGGATGGCTACAAGTCCTTCTTCTTGTGGGATTGATGTGTACAGTGCTTCTACATCCATTGTGGCTAGTAGACTATTGTGACTCAGATGAATTTGGTCAAGGAGTAAAATGGTACTGGTGGTATCCTTAAGATAGGAGGGCATCCGAACTACAAAAGGTTTAAGGAAAAAATCGGTATAAAGTGATAGTGGTTCAAGTAGTGAGTCACAAGCCGAGACAATGGGTCTTCCAGGTGGTCTTTCCGCATTCTTATGGATTTTCAGGCAGAATGTAGAACACTGGTGTCCTTGGATGAGCTTTGTTCAAAAAGAGTTTTTCATCTTCACAGATCCAGCCTTCTTCGAAGGCATGTTGGGTAAGGCTTTTGATTTCCCCTTGTAGTTCTGAAGTGGGATCGTGGTTAAGAGGTCTATAGGCTTCTTCATCACTCAATAGCCGTATGCATTCTGTGTTGTAGTCTGAGGTGTTCATGACAACTATGCCGCCACCTTTGTCGGCCGGTTTTATCGTGATGGATTGATCAGTTTGCAAAACCCTCAATGCTGTCCTTTCTTCGCATTCCAGGTTATCTTGATAAAAATTCTGTTTCGAGAAACCTGCCCTAACAGTCCTTGTTACTATCCTTTCGAAAGCCTCAATCTCGCACGGGATCGTGTATGGAGAAGGAGAGAAGAAAGACTTTTGGTTGAAGCCTGTGATATTATCTTGTTAAGAAGGGACCTCACTGCTAGATGTTTCTTTGGTTGCTGGTAAATCTGTCTTGAAAAAATATTTCAGGTGAATGTTTCTAAAGAATCTGCGAAGTTCCAGTTCTGTTTCAAAAGGTTGTGCTTTTTGTGCTGGCACAAAAGATAAACCCTTTCCAAGAAGTCTCAACTCGGCTTTGGAAATCAGATGTTTGGATAAGTTGAAGATTGGTATCCCATTTGAGGTCCCTGGTACTGCCCTGTGCGCATCTGCTGCCCTGAAGGTAAGGGTCTCCTCCTGGGTCTTCCTCTTTGTCCCCCTCTGTGAAAAAAGGCTGGTTGCGATTGTTGTTGTCCAAGGGGTCCCGCCGTACTTGAGTTACTATCACTGCCACTTGAGGAGGTGCCCGAAAAAGTTACACCCCTGTTTCTGCGGTTGTAGCCTTGTCCCTGTTGAATATCAGTGTAGTAGGTCGTTCGTAGATATGGGTATGTCCTTTCTTCAGAGTATGTAGTTAGATTTTTCTTGAATTTAGCTACTTTCCTATCAATAGTAATGTTTTTGAATTTGTCAACTTCAATTTCAAGTTTTTCTAATTTTTCTTTGGCTTCTTGAATAGATTCATCTTCTACAAACTTTGTTTCTAGGTCAGCTAATTCTGTCCCTTGTTTGTCACACTCTTCCTTTGCAGTATCTATCACGAGAATCAACCAATCTCTACTACATTTATTACCCACTCCACTGAAGTTCTTGATGAACTTAGGATTGTCTGTAAATACTCTGGGGATATTGCGTACTTGTAACCCTTCGGAAATGATGCCTGCTTTTAAATATTCAAGCATGAACTTGCCATGCATTTCAGTTCGTATGATCTTCTTTTTCTTTTGGTTGAGGATCTCAAGTTGGTCTTCCGATATGCCTTTGGTGATGATCCCCTCCTCATTACTGAGAGTGGATGTAGTCCCAAGAAGCTTTTTAAAATGGTCGTCCGTATACAACACTATATTCACCTTTTCATGTGAAAGTTGTCTAAAAGTTTTTACTTTATCAAAAAATGAATAAAGACACGATCCTTTCAAAAAGTCGTGGTGGTGCCCGCAGACACGGGTGTTAGGGAGAATTCTCTGTTTAGGCTGAATTTCCTAACCTAGTGAGTCCCCCAGCATATTTGCTGGATTTTTGGGGTTTATTTTTTTCTCTTGCCAAGAGTGAGACTCTTTTACCCTCACTCTTGGGCATGATTTGAGTGTGTTTCTTTGACTCTAGATGTGTTTAATGGGCTATGGGGTCTTTTACTCCATAGGGCTTCATGTGTTTTTGTGATGTGTGTCACACAGCACCCTCAGTGCAGTAACACAGGGGTGTCATACTGACCCCCCAGTATAGACTCCAAACCCTGAAACTGACTACTGTCTCCCAGGGCATGTAAAGTCACCATTGACTTTACTAGTCTTGAATTCTGAACAGAACCAGTACAAACCATCATATTGTGGACGTACTGGCTGGGGCAATTCGATTGCCCCGGGGTCTGTTAGTCGAGGGGGCACGTCTCCGTCCCCCCTGATCGAGTTTTGGCTGGTGGCAGTGGATACTACTTTTTATATTCAACCGCGAAAATTTCTCTATGGGATTTTCCCATTGTTCGAGGCTACTATCTTTATTTATTTAATTACGATAGCCTCGAACATACCGCTGGTTTATTTATTTAATATTAATTCTCCGGTTGGTATTTTTTGCCAAAACTCGGTTCTAAAATGGCGTTTGTGTTCTCTTCTGTGACTCCAACCCAAGTCGAGCCCTTTGTTCCACTTTTTGGCAGGCTTCTCCACAGAAGCCCTCCAAAGTGGTGCCACTCTGTCTGGGGTACTTAGGAGAGGTGGAGGGGGATTTAGGCACCCTGGACTGAGTTGCCTAGGCAACTCAAGTCGCACTCCGTCCTGATTGGCCCAAGTGGTGAGCCGGCCGGCTCACCACTTAGCATGTTTGGGTGACAGCTAGGCTGAGTGAATGGGGGTTTTCTGCATAAAAGCAGGGCTTTGGGGACTGGAACTTCAGAAGTCGC
The DNA here is from genome assembly GCF_040938575.1 of Ambystoma mexicanum. Classification (NCBI taxonomy): domain Eukaryota; kingdom Metazoa; phylum Chordata; class Amphibia; order Caudata; family Ambystomatidae; genus Ambystoma; species Ambystoma mexicanum. Next base: position 1,159,508,369 of record NC_090923.1, read on the forward strand.
CACAGGACCTAAGAATCCGACGAGGTAGAAGCTGAGCCGACCTGCCACGACGACCCCACCGGTGGAGCCCTGCTGGACCGTCTCACCACTTTTCCCAACGACAGAGGAGACTCCCGCCGGAGAGTCTTCTTCCTTTGACTGGTGGGGATAACCAGTTTCACTGTCTTTTCGCCTTCCCGACGCATCTCATGACCGCCTTGCCTGTGCCAAGCACCCCGGCAACCGGAATACCACGTTTTACCACGACCGCGAAATAAAGGGTAATACCTTTAACCGGAAAACTCTGCGGCTGGTTTCTTCCCTGGCAGTGCAACGACCTTCATCTTTCCTCCAAGTCGAGATCTTCTCTTCCCCTGGACGACGACGAGACTTGCACCCGCTGCCAGGATGAACTGCCACCGCTGGAGGATCTTTCCCACTTAAGGTACCGTGTCCCACCTGGCTTCCCTTGCCATCGACTGTACGGGGTAGATTTTGCACCCGGCTTTTGAACCTGGGCTAGCCTGGGACACCCTGGCTAAACTTTTCTGAGCCTCTCTAAACTCTTTTCGAACTCTCTGCAAGACTTTCTAAGCCTAGTGTAACTCTGTGATCTTGGGCGCATTTGTGCTTGGCTCTCTCTAAGAGTGGGCCCAGCCTATGAACTTTGGCTCACAAGTGACTTTTGCTCTTCTGCCTTGCTATTAGTGTTCCTAAATCCTAGAGTGGTGTACCTTTCCATATTCTGTCTTTTTCCCTCCCTTCTTCATAAACTTATTGAAGTGCCATCTATAGTTAAGCGCTCCCCTCTGTATGGAAATAAGTGGTGTTATCTAAGACTTATCTGATAAGGAATAAGGGTTGTATATATTATAATAGTAACTGTGTTTAGAGTGTTTTACAATAAGAGTGCTGGAGTGTTTCAAACAGTGTGTTTTTAAATAAATAATTATATACCTTGATACCAAAGCTCTGATCAGTGTTTGCTTGGATTATTGTGTCTGAGGGCCTATTGTGTATACTTTGCATACTGCCTAACTCTTCTTGAGGGAAGTCTGACTGCTCAGCCACAGCTACCAGGTAAATCTGGGTGGTACAGACTGCTACCAAGTGGGTTTACTGCTAATACCTGTAGTCCTAAATCTTTTGCAGTGTTCCCAAAGGGAACTGCATAGGTTTCTGCCTAACAACGGGCTGTACTAAGTAGATTATACAAAAGGGCTCCTGGAAAAAAAAACTATTCTGCCCACGAGGGCTCAATAGTGAACAACAAAAAAGGTGAAAGGGTTAAGTGCTCAATCCCCCAACTCTTCATTCACCATTTCCATCTAGCAAGAAAAAGTACCACACCTAGTTGTTTTGAAGTACTTATGTTTGTAATTGATAACACACAATTGCTGATGGTTTCAAGGTTGAACATCATCCGTTACAAAGTAAAGCAAAATCAAATTGCACAAAAACGTAAAAAACAAGCGCAAATCCTTGCACATACAATTATACAAATAACATGATGCTATTACTTCTGTCGGTATATCTGAGAAACGACAGGGGTTAATACAAATAAACAAGTTGGAAGACAAGTATACAGACTTTGTCAATACATGAACAGTGGAAAAACATGTGACACTGTGGTTACAAGGAAAGTTTTGTCTACACCAAGGTGTTTCGGCCAATTCTACGGGCATCTAAGCCGTTTTTTCTTATGGCCTTTGTCAGGACGGGGCGGACAATGTTGTCAAGATGTTCAAGTCAAGCTGAAAAGGGAATGGAAGAGCGTGAGGGGACTGCTCATGTGTAATTACAATGTATGACTCAATCATTTAGTGACTATTGAGGAAATAGAAGACACAGCTTACCTGTGGGATTTAATGGCCACAGGTGTCCCCACAAAAGGGGGAGGATTATGGGACTCGTAGTGTCTCGTTTGCAGCAGTCACATTGGATACCTAATAAAGACAGATGAGACACAGTTGAGAGCTGTGTTGTCTCTGCTGTCCCCAAAATGTTCAAGCACTGTTGAGTAGTGCATATTTAAAGTGACTGATCAACTATAGATTTTAATGAATGGTTTGCGTACCTATGTTTAGGTAGCACTGAAGGTACGATCGCAGCAGGTGTATGAATCGCCTGGTTTGTGATGTAAAATCTCCTATAAATGGAGAAGTGGATCAGTATGGTTGACGGTTATAACAACACATTTCTGTGTGCAATCGTCGATCTGTAAAGTGTATATTACATACCTTAGTGCAGTATTATTCAATATTTCAGGAATGGAGGGCAGTGAAGTACCTGGCAGTCATGCTGCTGGACAGTGAGCTGGAGCTGCTGTATTATCGTGAAGAACTCAAGCATGTGTTGCAGGTTCTGTGAGGCCAGATGTCTGTCAAGATCCGTTTCTTCTTTCTTCGGTGTCTCCAATATCTTAAATGTTTGAGTTTGAAAGTCTGGGACGGACCCATTGGGCTGAACCCCAATCAAGCGAGACAAGGTCCATGGGAGTAAGGGGGAGACCGGCTGGGAGAGCTTCCCTGAAACCTCGTCTCTGAGGCGCCTATGCGACCCCGGCTCCTATAAGGGACCTCCATGGGGAGCCTTGGGCGTCTGAGGAGGAAGGACGTGTTCTACTATCTGATGAAAGTTCAGGGAACCACTCAGGATTTCCGACTGAATGTTCTTTGCCCCTGCGGCACAGTGTGGAGATGTTGGATCTTCCTCTGTCTGTGGGCCCTTTTCGTCTTTGCCACCCAGCGCCATCTGTAGACACTGTAGTGTTAGAGGGACACAGGGGTTAGCCACAGAACTCCCTTCTATGGTCTCCGATCACTGCCTTATGATGTGGCCATCCGAAGCCATCCGAAGCGACTCCAGATGAGGAAAACAGCCTGGACATTCCAGCTAGAACTGAGGGGTGAGTCCCCCTTCACCTCGTCAGTCCCCATAGTAGGCAGTGCGGATGTTTTCTTTCTTGCATCGCCAGTAGTTGTTTCCCTGGTCGGACTAACCAAGCCAACGTTCTCGCTCTGTAATGTTTCAGAGTCAGTTAGGTCCTCAAAGCCCTTGCAGGCTGGGGACAAGGACAAGACCGAAGGACCAGCAATCCCACCCAAAGAAGTGTTCAAAGGGGCTTGGTCGAAGGATAAAGTTCCATCATTAGAAGACAGGGGCCCAGTCACCACATGTATTTTTGGGACAGTTTTTATTTTCACTTTTAGGGCGTGGATCAGCCCCCTACATTCAAGGCCCCCATTCGAGTCATGCAGCCAAGTCTTTGCGTCCTTCATCGACGCAATGTGCACTGGGGTGAGTCTCTTTGATGAAGGAGAGCCGTGGAGTACGTTGTTCTGCTGTAAAGGGGTCTCCTGGGATGTTAGCTTGGTTCTGAGTCGCAGGAAAGAAATGCAGCTTTTCCATTTCCCCAGCCAGAAGTGGATTCAGAGGACCATGCAGATTAGTTCCTCCCAGCACCCCAGTAACACCCCAGCCAGGGAGGAGCACTAATCAGTTGGACTGTCCCAAAACACGAGCAGCTAGCCACTGCTCTCTTGGTTTAGGAAAAGAGCCACCAGATGTTTCAAATTTTGGGAGCAAGCCCTCACGTAGAGTTGGCCTAAAAAAAAAAGTTGGAGCAGAGGCCGATGCAACTCGGAGATCTCAGGATCCTAAGACCCCAGGGCTCACCTCTGATAATCTTCCAAAAAGGTGTGCCAGCATCCACAGAGCTTCTCCCGAGAGCAGTGCATAACACTGGATTTGCCGCCAGTCTGGAGAGCTTCCTCCTTCTCCTTCCTTCCTCGTTCATACTAGAGGAAAGTACCTATAATTGTTGAGCGACAAGCCGCGCTGCGCGATGCGTCTCAGAAAACATACAGAAACACACAGCTAACCAGCCAATATTCCTGTATTTTGTATATTGTACACAGAACCTTACAGTGGAGTGCAATGGGAATACTTTGTATCCTCTTAACTTGTAATCTTTTGAAAAGCAACCTTAAACCCATGTGTGTCTAAGACAAGCAGGTGGAGCAGTAACATTTCTACCATTTTTGTATTTTTTTACTCATGCACTTTCACGTTTACTGCGAATGGCTACTACAGGCGGCTAGCACACAAAGATGGCTGTGCCACACGGTTTTTTGCATGTTCTTTGGCCATATTGTAATTTGGCCTTCTGCCTGCCCTCTGAGACCAGGAAATCCCATATAAAGTCATGCACTTGCCAGGGAAAGCTGCTGCTTTCGCAGGCTATTGAGCTTGTGTGTGTGTGTGTGTGAGCTAAAGGGACTGTCTGGTCCAAGTCCTCATCCCTTTGTACCAGAGCGCCTACATCTGGGCGGATGTGATGACCTGTAGTTGTCTCTGATTGGACAGCTAATGACTGTTTGAATGTGGCAGTTCCTTACCATTGGTGGGCTTGCTTCCAGTCCCAAATCTGGATAAGAGAGCTTCTGCAGCCTTTCTTCAGATCTGCGTTGGAGCCAAGGTTCCTGTGAAGATAAGCAGCCCGCTGATGACCAGAGGACAACTTCTGCAGTGGACCAGCATCCCCTCCAGTGATTTGCCTGGTGAAGCAATGCTTGTCTGTCTCATCTCCGAAGACCCTTGTCAGTGTTTCAGCCCTTGTAGTTGTGGGACCAACTAGTCCTGATGACTACTCAAGTGCCTGGTGGACTGACCAGCTCCCTCGTGGTCTACCTCGCTGCAGCCGATCTGCGTTAAGACCCAGAACTTTGTTGGGCGCGAGCTTGTGCCATAAGGAGGCTGTGCTGGAGCTACTTCTGTGACCCGCTTGAAAGTGGTGACAGTTGCTGGAACGAGTCTTCATCCATCCTGTGAAGTGTCCTGAAGGGGTCTTCACCACGGAAGTCTGCATTCTTCTTCATTCTAGTATCTTGCTGATGGACCCGACCAGCAGAAGCACTCCAACCTGCAACCCCTGGGCACTCCTCAAATGAGCAAAGGGTGGAAGTTCCATTCCCAGCTATTCCCGGATGATCCACAGTGTGAGCTGGGAAAGTCAGAGTCAGGGGGTTAAGTAATCGTAACTGTTCCTCTGGCCCCCTGTCCTCCATAGGGTAACAATGGGTGCAAAGCCCCTTGTCCCCTAACTCCCTCTGTGTTTACATTTTGGTTTTCAAACCTGGGTCAAGTATCCTGCCCCTGGCTAGTCTTGGGACTGGGATAGAGAGGAGTTACTTGCATGTCTTTGGACAAATACTTATTTAACTTTGAAATGGTTTTGAACTGATTTAAATTACCACCACAAGCCCATTGAATCCTAGTTGAGAATACCTTCCCTGGAGTAACCTGTACTGGAACCTGTGTGTTTTGGGCACTAGGCCCCACACATCTCGGGGCTGAAATTCTTCAGTAAAAGGGAATTGGGATGATGTTGGTTCTTTTAATTGTATCTGCATCGGACTTCCCTGGTAAAGTATTGGATTGATGCATTGTAAGTGAACCTACTGGTGAATGTACATATTTGTGATATACCTGCTAGTTACATTTGTTACTGTGTTCTTAACGGTCTAATAAATAGTTGTATTGCTATACAGCGACTGTCTAAGCTGAATAATTGCGTGTGTAATCCCTGAGGCTCGACGCCACTCTCACCCACTCCTGAGACTAAGCCTTGACTGCTCTTACATGTACTTTGATTGGGTTTTGGCTAAACTCTGAAATTCCCTGTTCTCCGTAGCTAGGGTGGACTCTTAAAATCTTACCCCCAGGGTTGATTTTAGAAAACCATCTTAAGAAGATGGTGGCAGCGGTGGAATAAGATCTTTAGTACTCAGTGTAGATGCACTGGAGTATTACTAGATTATAATTCTGATTACACAGGATAGGATATAAAAGTAATAGGCCTGTAGAATATACCATACCTGTATCTCATAATGGAAACCTCCATTGGGGAAATGGCTAATGCTGTAGTCTAACAACCCTCTGCAGCAACACAAAAACTGAAAATGGTTGGACTAACACTATAGATGATACCAAGTAATTAGTATTGTAAGGTCATTGCCTTTGGGGAGAAAAGAAACTTGGATATCTCTGGCGATACTTATGTAAGTTAGGACTGGGCGATATATCGAATTTTGGAGATATAACAATATATTTTCAAAATCGATATAGGATGAGATGGCATTGCCCAAAAATAGTGGGGGGGAAAAAAGCTGAATGTGCATTTTTTGCGCATTCGACTTGCACAGAAAAATCAGATCCCATAATGCTGAACATTGGTAGCAGGGATGTTCCCCGCTCCCCATGTTTAGCATTGAGCTTCAGAGGGAGGCGGGGGACAGTAAAGAAAAAACAGAAAGGGGATCCTGCGGTGCCAGGTCCAACCCACTAACGCTGCAGGGACACAGGAGAGTCAGCGGCACAATTCTGTGTATGCCGCCGAAAAGTAGAGTGCGATGGCAAAGGTATGCAGGATGTCGACGACCGTGATGTATGTGATCAGTGCGCAGCGGAATTTTGCGATTTAATATTTTCGGATTTGAAATTTCCCACTTTGCCGTAATCACGTAGATCCGGATGAGAAAATATCATTAACATCGAGATATATACATTATTACATATACTACAATTTTATATTTATATTTCAATATTTACACAACCATGTGTATTCTCAAACAGGAAGAGGAACCCTGAACCCTACATTTGCACTTTATTTTGATCAGTGTCTTATAAATAAAGGTGTTTGTGACATCTCACATGTAGTTGGTGGCTTACAACTGAGCCTTTAACCCACATACACAATATCAAAATATATATCATATATCACCATTCAGCCCAAACATATCGAGATATAACTTTTGGTCCATATCCAGCCCTAATGTAAGTTGCTGAATGCATATTGGCGGCTCCAGTTGTTACGGTTCAAGTTCAATCTGTTACCAACGGGTGAAATTATAACTGTCTGCTTGAAACTTGAAAGAAGACACATTTAAATGTAAGTATTGTGAGAGCAGTATTGGAGAATCTATAACATAATTTTACAGTGTCCGGTCCTTATTAAACTGAGGATTGTGGTATTTGGAAAGTTTGTTCATAATATAGGTTGGCTGTCTATAATAGAATGTTGCAACAGCTAATGGCAGGCCACAAACTATCCTTGTCATTACCTGTGATTAAATATCTGCATCATGTTAATTTGATCAATTTAAGATGGCGAATGTGTGAATAAGCTTGTCTATTTTTAGACCATATACTATTGTAAATGATTAATTCTCAGACATAATAGTTAATGCTAGAGAAATGTGTATTAATGTAAACATGTTTGTATAATGATATTAGAATGTTTTATTTTTCATTCTTTATTTTTGTACTTGTGTACTTAGTTTATCGATATCACAGTAAAATTTTTTAAAATGGAAGCATACACTAGCACTACTCTTGCAACTCCAAAGATGGAAAACCTAAACAGAAATGTGTACAGAGAAGGGATTTCCCTCCTCTGATGTTAAAGCTGATCTTGTACAGAGAATGGTGGATTATCAAGAGTCGAGGAGATCTACTTTACCTGTGACTAGTGAGTCAGTCAATGCTGGGGCAGGGCCTGGAAGTAGCAATGGTATTGTTTTAACAAATTCTACTGAGAACACAAGTGAGGAAGAAGAGAGGGGATCTCAAGCCTCTATTTCCACATCTTAGGCTTTGGGTTTTATTTTTATTTTAAAAAGAAGAGCTGAGAATTAGAGAAAGTTGGAATTTGATAGTTGAGAAAGAGAAGGACAGAGCATTCCACCTAGAGTCGGTTAGAACTCAAGGGTCTCCAAATCTCATCCAGAGGGTCTTGAAGTGGTTCTGGGTCCTCCTCTCATCCCAGATTTCCCAAGGATATGTTGAATGTGTACGTTGAAAATAATGACATTATAGGTTGGTTAACTGCTTAACTGTCTGATAAAATTGCATGGGTGCTCAGCAGACAACCCCAGACTGGCTGCAGTGCCATTATGGAGCTGTCACTGTCACTCACTCCTGAGACTAAGCCTTGACTGCTCTTTCACGTACCTTGATTGGGTTTTGGCTAAACGCTCGAGACTCCCCTTTCATAAGTAGGGTGGCCCCCTAAAATCTTCCCACAAAGGTTGATTTGTAGAAATCCATCTTAACAGTGACCTCCGTATCGGTTTGCGGAGGTCCATCACCAGGTTCAGAGTCATAAACTGGAGACACCAGGGAATTGAACTGCGATGCGGCTCAGCTGAATAATCTGCTGCTCGGGAAAAACAGACTGTTGAGTCTCTGAAATGCTTGCCCGTGCTGCCTCAGAGAATCACTCAATTACTGGCAAAAGGCGCAAGGGAGGCGGAGACAGAATAAAGTCCCAGCACGTATGCCACCCTCTGGGAACTCTGGAAAATGTAGTTCCCCGAACGCGCCAAGGGCATCCCCAAGGACTCCTAGTCTCTGGGGTATGGGAAAACCCACACCCCTCTCTCTCGCTCTTTTCTTGGAACGTTAGGTGAGGGTTCCAAGTGGAAATTACCAGTGCTACAGGAGTCCATACAGATGTAATATTGTTCAAAGCTGAGTCGTATTTCTGTCTTCAAGGAGTGCTGACTGGGTAGAAACATTGATGTACATTTTTACACCCTAATATTGTTCAAAGCTGAGTCGCATTTCCGTCTTCAAGGAGTGCTGACTGGGTAGAAACATTGATGTACATTTTTACACCCCATATGTTATTCAGCTTGTTCGTTAAGGTTTGCATTTCCATATGTAACTAACATGCTTGCTTCTTCTCGTTCCTCCTTTTGTTTGTCTTTCACACTTAATCAGTACTATGTCTTATGACTCTGGACAGGGCTGAGAAGGTCAGAACCAATTATCCCCCTTCTAAAGCATATTTCCAGAGGATTGTGGTTCACAGAGGGTTTTTTGTGCAGCACATTGTATTGTATTGTATTGTTTATTGTTTTGCACGTCTCCTGCACTGCATTCCTATGACGTGTACCTCAGCCTTTCATGTCTGTACATTCACTTCATTTTCAGTCTTGATCTGTAATCATTTTGCTTTCATCCACAGCTAGAGAAGGGTATTGTGGAAGAGAAAGCACTGGAAAGAGAGACACTGCAGGGTGCAGGGGACAGGTGAGCCTCACCATTCACACTGCATAGACTAATTACTGACTGCTGTTTCTCCTCCAGGCCTCTCCTTGCCCATGTCACCTCTTTGTCAAGGGAGTCCCCTCACCCATGGCACCACCTTCTTGCGATCTGCATCTCACCCATGATGCTGCCTCCTTCTGACCCACACCTTGTCCATTTTATCATCTCCCTTAGTCTGCACCTCATCCCTGTAATATCCTCATCCAGACCCACCCCAGCTACAAAGAGGTATTATTCAGGAAGAGATGCAATTATTTTCACTGCACATACTCTACAGTCCCAACCTTTTCTCAGAAACTTTTCAAAGCCCTGAAAGAACTGCAATTGCCTTCTTCTCTTGCATTCTCCATTCAGTTTTAGCAAATGCTTTGTGAAAATCTGGCATTTTTCTCTGACAGAATCTCAAAATGCTGGTGTTCCTGGAAGACTCTAGTGCCACGGTTCCCCCTTGATTTAACAGACCTGATAGCATCTCCTGCATTGTTTCATCAAAGATTTTCAACTTCTACTTCTAATGGCCAAAATATAGGTAACTGGGTACCCCCAAGAATCATGCTCTTCGTGTATTTCGATAGAGGCAATCCTCGGGGCGGCCAAAAGATGTTTGTGACATCATTAATCCATCTTTCCCCTCTGGTTTAATACTAGGCAGTCTTAAAAGAGCTGTGGTCATGCCATTATTGAAAAAACCTTCTTTAGATCTTACTAATCTGCTCAGTTTATCGTGTTTCTCGGCTACCCTATTCCAGCAAACATATGGAAGCTATAGTTATGACAGAGCTACAAGATTTCATTAAAAGCACACAACAATTTTCAAGGAGGCTTTAGACCCAAGCTTAGTACGGAGATGGTAGTGGTCGCCACACCTAATGACCTGCGTATGGTGGTAAATGGAGGCAGTGTTCGAGCTCTGATCATGTTCGATCTTTACCCAGCCTTCAACACCATTGATCGCCCCATCCTCTTAGACCACCTTGTTTGTTATGTCCTCAGAGATTTGGTTTTAGGCAGTTCTTTTTAATTTACTACCTATCTACTGGTGTAGGACTTATAGAAGCCAACCCCGGGCAACAAAGTTGTCTCAACCAAAGTTTATCTTTACCTCTCTCTTAAGCCATGAAGGCTGAGCTAAGGAGAGAGTGGCACAGGTACTGTAATTTATTTACACAATCACACTAACGCAGAAATGATACTATACATATATGTAAGACATTTTGGCAACCTACTATGGGTTGCTCACTACTTTAGTATTTCACACAGACTTCACACAAAACACTATACCTGCTAAAGTATGGTAATGTTATAAGAATTAACGAAGCACACAGTTACGCTAACTTCAGAAATCCAATCACTATGTACTAAGAATCTAAGGAAGTATTTTTGGATGCCCCAGAAAGGTTCTTCCGATTCTCGGATGAGAGGCCACACAGGCAGTTCCAAACAAAGAAGGAAGCAAGTGTTAGACCCAAAGTAAAATTCAGAATATGACTTATGTGGCTTAAGTCAAAATGTAGTTGTTGTAGGAAAAAACTGCATTGCCTAAGGCCCACAAGCACTAGCCTGGCCACCATTGGACGTTTTCAGGTCCAAATAAGTACTAAGCTAAGCAAGACTCTGCGCCCAATGCAGAACCAGTGGAGAATAACGCAGTTTGAGAGACGAGGTCTTGGCCACTAGGGCCTGCACAAAGGTAGAAACACTGCAGTAGATGGGAAATATCTGGAATAGAATAGGAAATATGTGGGGAAGACTCGTCTCACTGTTGTGTTTGGTCGTTGGCTCATGGGTTTGAAGATGTCCACAGGCAGTCATATTCAAATTCCTCTGGAGACCTCATACTGCAGGTGAATCGCCGTGGATCGGCCCCAAAATGAAGCAGGGACCCTCACGGATGACGAGATGGATGCACAGACCACCAGGCAGGGTCATTGGGCCATCTGAAGTTTGACGGCAAGACTTCAGGCTCCTGCAGTCTCCTCATGTGGCAAAGGTCCAAACAGCAGGGCTGCAGAGTTGCGGTAGAGCACTGGGATGCCCACAAAAGCTCCAGCCTGCAGGCTGTATAGCTGTCATTGAAGCAGAGCAAAGCCGAGACCGGGGAATGCAGGCAAATTGTAGATTTGCAAGCTCTTTTGCCCCGCAAATGGTGATGCAGATCAAACAGGGCAGCAAACTGGTTATGTGCACCAGTGAAAGAGGGGGGGGGGGGTTAAGATGAATTTCTAGAATCTAGCATGGTGGACAGATTTTAGGAGGCCACTCCTAGTTATAGTGAACTGAGAGGTTAGCCAACACCCAATCAAGGTAGCAATGGAGATCAATCAAGGCTATTCTCAGGCAAGTGTGTGTGAGGTCAGGGGTGCTCCTTCTGCCCACATAGTGAAGCACACAATAATTCAATGTAGACAGCAATGTTTAAAAATATAGTATTTATTCTAGGCCTTAAGCACACAGAAAAAAAAACCCCGCAGAAAACAACTGTAATACTCCGCAGCTTCCACTAGATGAAGGCCTATGCACAGCATGTCAATCTAAGCAGATACAAGCATCAGCAATACGATTACGGTGAGTAATGTATCCCATACAGTCACCATAGGTTCTTAAAATGCAAGTGATGCAGTAAAGATGGAAGCAAGTCACAAGTGATATTCAGCAGTCCAACTCCTAAGGAGAGTGGGGCGTTATGCCCAAAAGTTACAGGAAAGATAATGCTTCCCTGCAGAATCTATCTGTAGCAGGTAAGTTACTTGTTTTGGTGATAGTTCAGAAGAAGAGATGCAACAATGTGTCCTTATCTATCAGATTGCACTACTAGGTTCAACAACCTAAAAGCAGTGGAATGGAAGGTTACAAAGAGACCTGTTCTCAATGTTATCCTATGGAGGACAGGGGGAGACAAATGCTTTGCTTTTACTTACCCACCTGACTCCCATTTTCCCAGATGACTAGATAGGTCAAATGGGGAAACGCTGGAGGTTGGATTTCCTGCTGTTGGTTCTGGTGGGAGGTGCCCAGGAGCTGCGGGTGCAAGGATTCTTCAAGTTGGGTCCAGGAGCAGAGTGCAATGCTTGGCGATGGAGAAAATGTAGGCTGCACCAATGCAGCCTTCCTCAGGACACTTCACAGGATGGGGGAAGGCGAGTTACTACGGCCACTGCACACAGACAACGGCAGGCGTCCTTCCAGTCGCAGTTGTATAAGTCCTTCCAGGACAGGATCACTTGAGTCTGGGAGGCTGAAATTCAGCAGAAAGGCGACTTCTACCACAAGTTGGCGGCCACCAAAGTTCGGGTGCATATGCAAAACAGCAATGGTTCTATCGAGGTAGCCCAGGGGTGTGCTGGATAGTCCACCGGAGCGGTCCAGGGACACTACTGAGGCTCAAGACAGCTGGATCATCGAGAACATGTCGAGACTTGCTGGTCCCAACAGTCCAGGGGTTGTAGCACTGCACAGGCACTTTGCAGATTAGGTAGTCCAACAGGCCTTCACCTGGTCCGATGCAGGAAGGGATGCCAGGCTTGTTAGGTAGTCTTCTTCGGATCTTCAGTCGACTGCTCTTCTATGAGGGCTTCTTGGCTCCAACACTGATCTGAAGAAATGGCTGTAGTCCTCTTTTTATCCAGAATCCAGCCTGGAAGCAAGTCCAAGCCCACCAATGGTAAGGATCTGCAACATTCAAACAGCCAGTAGTTGTCCAATCAGGGACAACTATTGGATTCACTCATGCCCAACACCCAGACTTTCTGGGTCTTCAGATGTGGAGTAGGACCAGACAGTCCCACCCACTTCTTGGGCCATACACACACAAAGGCATCACTAGTCTGTGAAAGCTGCAGCTTTCCTGGGCAGATACATGACCTTAAATGGGATTTCCTGACCTGGCAAGGCCAAACAATATGACCAAAGAACAAGCAAAACTCCTGTGGCATGGCGTGGCCGTGTTAGGACACTAGCCATATGTGGCAAACGCAAATTTGTACACTCGAAATAACACAATAATGGTAACAATGTAATTGCTACCATCATCTTGTTTTTTGACAAGTATAAAAGTAACCAAAAATCCCAAGTGTAAAAAGCTAGGGTGATACAAAAGTATCCCCATTGCACTGAATTGTAAGATGCTGTGTGTGATGGTAAAAGGTTACACAAATGTAAAAGATAAAAAGAGAAATCTAGTTTCCCAGCACTGATAGTCTGAAGGACTGATCAGCTTCCCTATAACAAATGATCAGAAAGCAGGGGAAGAGAAGCTGAAGGTTTTACTTCCCCTCAGAAAAGTCAGAATAGATTAAAAAACAAAGTCAAAAGATAGGGGGTCCATAGAAACTATGGAGGGAAAGTTGCCAAAAGGAGTGTCTTGCAAAGGTCTTCTCTGTCGAGCAGAAGATGGAGATCTAAAATTCAGTGGTGTTGGTTGAGCCAGTGCTGGCCCCTGTAGTAGCCCTCATGTGTCCCTCCATCTTCGTCTCTTCAGGGTGCTGTGGATTATTTTTTTTTCTTTAACCTCTAAGTTTAAAAAAAAAATGTTTTAAACTTTTTATGACAACATCAACAAACGGGGAGGAAAAACCACTCGGCTCCCCAACTCCCCCCCTCCTGCCCAAAACTACTTCACATAGGCATAAGTAATCAACAACCATGACAACCTTCCTAATCAAGTACGTTGACATCACATAATGTTATTCATACACCAAAGGCATGACAATACCCTGCATTTACCATTAAATTCCCCGCTCGTAAAATTAAATTCTCTAGCCCAGAGTGGATTATGGGGACTGGGGCTCCCGCTCAGACACATATTGCCTAAAGGGGGACCAGTAATCCAGTGGGCGACTGGAGGCCGGTAGCGTCTCCGCATATCTGGATTCCCTTTGTTCCCATAGTTTCATATTGTCAAGCCATTTTGCAAACGTGGCAGCGGCAGGTCTAGCCCATGTTCTTGCCACCAGGGTCCTGGCCACCACCGAGGTCTTACCCAGCAATTTCCTCTCAGTACGGGTTCCTGCATCAATTAGGTCCAGTAACCAAAGTTCAGACATGTAGGACCTTGCAGTTATCGACATTCCAACCATTACGCTTTTGATTGGAACTCCATAATGTTCGGACAACGGAGCACAGCCACGCAACGTGGTAAAAGTCAGCCGGTTCTGTGCCGCACCTCTTTCAGGCAGGCGATCTCTCTGGGTAGTATCTATACAGGGTGTACGGTGAGTAATAAGTCTGATACACAAACTTATAATGAATCATTCTATATCTGCAGTTGATGGATTTATGGCGTTTTTGTATACAAATAAGTTTCCATTGAGCCTCACTTAACGTCTTCCCCAGCGTCAATTCCCATTTGGTTTTGTACCTATGAATCACCGCCCCTCTCCCACTTCTAATCAGTTTATAGGTGGTGGAGACCAATTTCCCACTTGTAACGGGGTTAGTTACATGATTTTGAGCAGGATGTGTGATGGGAGCTTGTGGGAAGTTGGGCCATTTGTTCCTGACGATGCTGCGAAGTCTGTAGTAATATAGCAATGTCACTGCGTTGTGTTGTCCCCTGTATCGCAGCTCCTCCCATGAAGCAAAACATCCATTTTACACTAGATCCCCGAGGGTCTGGACTCCTAACTCTCAGAACCGTTCCCCAAACTACCTTTCATGCGTAAGAGGGGTCCCGATTATGTTATACAGTGGGAAATAGGGTACATAACTGGGGGATGCACCTACCAGGTGAGTCATCCAATCCCAGGTCGGACATGTTGTTGTTACCGGCTGATTCTCGCCCCGTGGAACTGTACCTCTATCCCCCAGAGCAGTATTGGCAGCTTTCGCTAGCCGGGTATGTGGAAAGCCACCAGCCGAGGAATTCCAATCCGCTATGTACTGTACCTGTGCCGCCAAATAGTATAAATACATATCTGGGTATTCCAGCCCACCCAGGTCATAGGGTCAGGTCAACACATCATATGCTATCCTGGGTTGCTTCCCAGCCCACACCAGTCTGGCCATCATTCTATTACGCTCACCTGGTTCCCACAGGGGCGTTGATCGGACCCGGACAGCTGCGGTCTCCACCAACGTGATGCGTAGTGAAGAGATGACAGTCTGGACTGGGCCGCCTAATCTTGTCTGCTGGACTCGTAGAAGTATTCTCCTGCAAGTGGAGAAAGGGATTTAGCCACCCGTGGACTTTAGTGATGGCCCCCCCAACTGTTCTCGTTCTCCCCACTAATCACCTCCGATATCACCTCTTGGTAACCTCACCTTATGTTTTTAAATGATGAGCTCTCCATCCTGCATGGCATGCAGGGGCGGGTAGATACCAGTTACTTCACTGGTTTGAAGGTACTGGAGGAGTTCCGGAGGAATATTGACTCCAGTGTCTATAAAGTTCAAAGAGTTCAATATGTCCGATGTTCACTCTTGTTCCATTCCCTCGTTAGGTTGCAGCTCGGTCCAAAAGAATATTGCCTGGAGGCAGCTGATGGCGTTCAGGTAAGAGTCTGTATTACCAAACACTGTCCGGTAAAAGTTGCATGAGTTTAACTTGCTGTTTTCTCTCCCTTTATAGGTTTCGGCATAGAAAGATGCAGCAAATTAAAGGATAATACCTCCAGTGGTAAAGTAGGGAAGCCTATGGTGGCAAAGAGCTTGTCTTTGTCGGTTTTCTCGGCTCACCTTGTTATTCCTTTTGTTTTCCCCCCAGGTGCTGGGTTTCGACAAAGAAAATGATGGAGGCAGCGCTGAGTTGAAAGATGCGGTGGACTGGTGAGTATAACGCGGCGCTGCTGCTGGCGAAGTGACGCATGCTGAAATAATGTCCTTTCCAGCCTCGGAGATGTGCTGGGTCCGGAATCAGGTAAGGAATTAAATAATATCCGTGATCTAACCTCTTCTCCTTTTTTTTCCTTTTGTCTAGGAGCTCCGGATTCGAGGCGGGCGTGGCAGAAGACTATATGCTGACTTGCAGACACGGTGAGCGTTACGCTGCTGGATGCAGAATAACACGAAGCATGAGCTGCTGTTCGGGCGTGGTTTAAATAGCCTGCAAAGTAGTCCCAGGTAAGAAGTTCCCCAGAACCACACCCGAATAAAAAATAGTCCCTGTAATAAAATAGTCCCATCCAGGCCTCACGTTGGCTTGGACTCATTTGCAGCATGGTCTGCATAAGGTAAGTAAAGTCTATGACCCTGGCGCCTATGGCGCCAGGACTGATTTCTATGATGAGCCTCGCTCCTAAGGCGCCAGGACTGAATTCAAACAGCCCCCATCCGGGGCTGTTGGGGTTTTAATGAGTATCTGGATGCCTGCTCCCGGGGCTGATGGTCTCGATCCGGATGCATGGGGGGTAGGCATCATGACACATTCTCCGTATGCGGTTCCAGTAGCTAGCCAGGGGCCACACCGGTACATTGCTATAAATATACAGGAGTGGTGGGAAGTATTACCATTTTGGCAAGGGCTGTTCGAGCCGCCTGCGAGATGGGGAGCTGTATCCATGTTTCCACTTTTTGTTCTATCGCCTCCAGTGTGGCCATATAGTTGTCCCTGTATAGCCATCCCTTTCTGTGGAGACTATGATGCCCAGGTACCGTATCCCCTGTGGACAACAGCGGAATTTGTCACCCACATCCGCTTGCTGCACGCCAGGGGACAGGGGGAGTACTTTGGGTTTTTCCCAATTGATCCTAAGACCCGAATACTCCCCGAATCAAATCACCTCCTGCGTCAATGGGATCAGGTTTTCACGTGGGTACTTAACATACAGAAGTATGTCATCAGAATACAGAGATATGATGGATAGATGCAAACGGATCCCACGCTCCGCATGAAGCTCACGAATATGGCAGGCCAGCGGCTCCATCGCAACCGCGAATAGGACTGGGGAGAAGGGGCAGCCCTGATGGGTGCCTCGAGTGGGATGGATATACGATGAGGTCAAGCCGTTCGTGTCTATCGCCACTCGTGGGGCGGTGTAGAGCAGTTTAACCCAGCTGATGTAGCTGAGCCCAAATCCTGAGCGACACAGGACAGCCACGGAAACACCCTTCAGCATTGAATAAGAGGCCATAACATAATCTATCCTTGATGCGCTCCCGTGTACCCCAGAGAAATATGTGTATTCCCTGTCCTCAGGATGTTTGCATCGCCATACATCAACCAGCTCATGAAATTGGGATATGGAGGACCATGCTTTGGCTGCCTGCGGTAAAGTTAGTTGCAATGTTGTGTATTGGTCAAGGTCCAATGTGAGAGCAAGGTTAAAGTCACTAGCCCACAGTGTTTCGTATCCCGGAAACTTGCGCATGTGCCTAGCACATTGATGGAAAAAGTCGGGCGAGTCAGTGTTTGGAGCATACATGTTTATTAAAAGGAGTTTAGTACCAAGCACCTCACCAGCTAGCATTAAGAAACGCCCTTCCTCATCCTTGATCTGCTCGTGGTGCCTGAATTGCAGTGTATTATGTATATAAATGGCCTCCCCCCTAGAGTGCGATGTATAAGAGGAGTCATATCTATGGATACCCCACCCCGGTAGTCTGGGAAGATGAGTGCCACAGGTCAAATGTGTTTCCTGAAGAGACAGAACGGTTGCCCCGTGATTCTTACCATAATTCGCTATTAAGCGGGACTTCTTCTGAGTAAGCCCCCTAATATTCCACAACAGGATGGTCAAAGTCGTCCGGGTGCACCTCTCTGGTGACTGGTTACTCACGTCCCCATTGGGATCTTGACAAGTACCATTGTAATGAGGGTGATGTGAGCATGCAATGTGATATCTCCTGTAACTATGTCGGATATACTCTTGTTACCCATGCGAGATTTCAATTGCCTATGCAAACCCCAGACACTTGGAACAAACAAACTTACCCACCAACAGGTTAGAAACTCCCATTGCCCCCTCCCACGCCAGTAACCAGAACCAACCGGCACCCCCCACCCTCCCTCCTATTACCAACCCCATGTTCAAACCAGATCAGCCGGCAAGATTGTGGGTATTGGAGCGCTTGGGGCGGCCCGCACGCTCCACAATGGTGACTGCTACTGTTGAGCTACCACTGAGACCTACTCCACTTGTTTCGGGGTTTAATGAGGTCAGAGTCATGCAAACATTTCAAGGCTCCACATTGTGTTGTAACCAGTCAAGGGTGGTGAGGGGAGCGACCCGGTGAACCACCTGGGTCTGGCACATTCGAGGCGAATCGCTCTGCAGCTTTCGGTGATGTGAAAAAAACTGTTGATCCATTATGTTGCACCCGTAGCTTGGCAGAAAACAGCATAGCATATTTAAGAACTTTTTTGCATAATGCTATTTTTGCGGCCAGAAATTACTTCCGCTGGTCCTGTACACCTGGGCTGAATTCGAGAAACAGCCGGATCGTGTAGGGGCCCCATCGCAGCTCCCCCTTCTCCCTTGCTGTACAAAGAATTAGGTCCCGGTCTCTGTAGTTGAATATTCTATCAATAATTGGACGCTCGGGGGGGGGGGGGCCCGGCGGGGCGGTGGGCAGCCAGGGATCGATGGGCCCTCTCAACCATGAACATTGCCGTAAAGGGAGGATTATCTAACACTTCCAATAGTAGATTTTCAACAAATTTTTCCATATTTTCGATGGGTGTCAATTCCGGCACACCTAGTATCTTCTTCACTGTGCGTTGCAAATCCACCATTTCCTTCTGAAGAGTGGCCACTTTGTCCTCCCCCTCCCCGATCCTCTGCTCAGCCTCAGTCATGCAACCACACAGTTTCTCAATTTGCACCACTGGCACATCAACTTTACACGTTAGGGCATCAATCCTTGCCCCCAAAGTGTCTGTGCTACTCTTTAAGGCAAGCAATGTCTGGTTCAGGGCAGCGACATCCAACTGGGCCTGAGGAGAGGTGGGCGCGCCGGCCGGCGGCATATGGGCCTGATCCTGGCAGGCAAACTGGTCCATCTTTGCTTGCTTCCGGGGATTCCCTATACTCGTGCCTATTCTTGCACAATGCGTTGCCACCGTAGTGCCCGTACATTTCAAATAAGAAATTAAGGCACTCACCCCAGCCACGGGAGGAGCCACCACACGTGTCCTGCAGAAATCCGGTGTGAAAGGCGATGAGGTCAGCCAAGGCCTAATGCCCAGAGAATCCCAGGAGATGTATGCTCCTATGCGCAAATAGCAACCAGAGGGGAAATGGGACCCCTCGTGTAGGTCCACTTATCAGCTATCCGTAGCAACCCGGCCTTGCAGTTGGTTCCCTTCAGCAGCGCTAGTGAATGTAATCCAAGTCCGCCACCCCAAGCGGTAAGGTGTGCAGGAGCACCAGCGAGTTAAGCCACTACCATTAACATGCCGCCAGCGGCCCCCACCAGCCAACTGCCCGATGAAGGTACAAGTGGACTCACCTAGTGCCCAAAGGTGACCCAGGCCTCCATCCAGTGATTATACTTATTTGGCCTGTTGCCCCCCTGGGGCACCACACTGGCAACATGAGCTTGCCCAATCCCTGCCTGCAGCACACACCAAAATCCAACTTCAGCCCAGCTCCCAAGCTACCTGTGTCTGGTGGAGATCCTCCTGCCGGCTACAGCACTCCAGGCAAGCCCAGGCTCAGGAGCAGGGTACTTCTGATAGGACCGCCGTGGAGCGCCCCCACCCAACCCTCCAACACACCTTGGTGCGGGCCCGCAGTCACTCGCGTTCAGGCCCGCCGCTACTGAAATCAGCGCCCCGATCCGCCGCCGCAGGCAGTGCCCTCCAGGCGAGTGCAGGATCACCGGCTCGACTTCTTCATCCGCGACGGATGGTCACTCCTCATAGAGGGGCCAGAAGGGGGTGGAACCGCACCACCCCGCCAACGGCTCCGGGGCCGCTCACGGCTCCATGCCGCCGGCATAGGCAGAGGAAGCCCAACGTCTCCAAGCAGCGGCCCTTCCACGCAGCCTCCGTGATTCACTCCGGTACGCGGCCGCACACGGGCAGCCAGGCACTTTGCCACGCCACAGGCTCCTCGGGTCCTCACTTCCCCCGCTGTCAGGTAGGAACCTATAGCCCTGCACCGGGTCCGGAGCGCCTTGGCGCCAACACGGTCTCTCCTCCCCCACCTCGCTCTCCGGTTCGAAGAGGCAGCGGCCACACGGCGCTTGTTCCTCGCTCACCACGGTACCAAGGCAACAGTGAGGCAGCTCAATAGACGCCCACAGTTCTCACGGACCCCAATGGTTATTTGTGTAGGTCAGGCTGTTTCCCAGGGTACAGGATATTTGCCAGGATCTCTACACAGTCGCCAGAGCTTCTCAGGCTTCGGCCATCTTGCTAGCCGCGCAACAGCACCCCCCACCTCTTTATTTAACTTTTAAGGAAATATTAAATAACAACAAAGTTATATTTCTCCAGCATGGGGTCTGGCATGGATTCACATGCTCATGAATATTCCCCGTCGTCAGGCTGGGAATCCTCGGTAAAGAAAAATCAGTATCAGTTTCATTTCTGATCTGTCTTTCGTAGTAGTAACCAATCACTGATCTCTGCGTCATACTGACCACAGCCAATGACTGCCATCTCCCTAAACCCCGCCTCTGGCAGCCATATTCAGATTTTAACCGCACGTTCAAGTGTTGGGATCCTCGTGCTATTGCTCTTGAGCTTTAGTGCTTTTTTCGCGCTTTTCTTAGGAAAATTTTCTCTTTTTCGGTCAAAAGAGCCTCAAGCTCCACCGTTTCTTTATCCGATCAACGGGGACCCGTGTCGGATTCTTCTACGCCCCTCAAGGGTGAAGATTTCGTCGAGCCACGCTTTTGGAGGACTCCAGAAGTTTCTCAGGCCCATCTCGATCATGGCCCAGGAGAAGGGAAGCTCGACGCCTGGAAAGCTGTTGAGGGTCTGCCCTGGATGCCAGCTTCAGAATGTCTTTAAGGAGGACGAACACTCCCTTTGCCTCTACTGCCTGCATGAGGACAAGACGCACGTGGAGAAGGAGTGTGCGTTTTGCGGCAATATGTCGGAGCGGACCGTGAAGGACCGCCATCTGCGTCTCGCCAACTGGCTGGAAGAGAAGAGCCCGTCAGGCGAGAAGAAGAAGTCCGAGCGGTCTTCTAAGACCTTTGAGGGCACCCCAGCGACTGGGGTCCAACAGAAGGCCAAGCACCGCGAGTCCACTGGCACCGGGAGCGCCGAACGCTCGGGCTCTACGGGCGCCAGGCAGGGCGCATCCTCCCCGGCGCCATCAACCACGAGCCAACACTCTGGCTCGGGTAAGAGGAAGGCCGAGCACCCGGCGAAGCTCCTGGAGAGACCCCGGTCGTGCTCGAAGGCCCCATCGGAGGGGGAGCGAGATGGTGACCCTCCCCCCAAGGAGAAGGCGGTGAGCGCACCTAAGGTGGTGAAAGCCTTGATCCATCCGGCCAAGGCCTCTATCGAGACAGTCGCAGCGGTCCTGGCTCAGCCTGTGGAGGCTACACCAGTGGTGGCGACCTCGGGGCCCAGAATCTCCCTGCCACCGCGGAGGGAGTCCTTTCATGCCCATCGACAGGACCCCCGTGAAACCTCCGACTGAGAAGAAAAAGGGGGGGCAGGAGGTCGTCGTGGATTCGGCCTCAACCTCTGAGGAGGAACTGATCGAAGTCTTAGTCCACGGCGCTGGCGTGGAAGAAGACCATCCGGTCGGGAGGGATCCCGATGTAGGAGACGACGAGAACGTCGAGGGTGCCGACAGGGCTCCTGACCGCCCATCGGAACCCCCTCAACCAGTGCCGCAAGACAACTCGGTGGCCATTTTGTTGGCTATACAGTCCTTATGCTCGGAGATAAGGACGAGACTGCTGTTACCACCAACGGAGGAACCGCTCCCGACGGGGGACCCGGAGCCAGGCCCTCTGGGAGCCCTCCCCTTAAGAGAAGAAGGATTCATCCGCCACCTCCTTTTCAACCATCGCGCCCTGCTCAACCCTCCTCCCCGTCCACGACACGTGGGGATGATACGGGGACTGACACGGCCGCGACAGGTACAGACGATGAGGTTTATGACGAGGATCTCCCGTCGTCACCTCCCGCCCGGGCTTCCCCACCCGACGAGATTGGACCGTTTCACGCCATGATCACCAGGGCATCTGAGCTTTTCCAGCTCTGCCCGGAAGAGAAGAAGGAAGGTTTCCTTTATCAACGGCGCAAGGCCAAGAGGAAGACGGTCCTCGCTGTACCTCTACTAGACGATATCTGGGATGAGGGTCTCTCCCTCCTCAAGAACCCATCCACAACGCCGGCGAGAAGGGATCGGTACGAGAAGAAGTACCGGGTCCCGGACGCGGCCCCCTTGTGCCTTTGGGCACAGCCGACCCCGGACTCGGTCGTCTCCGCGGAGGCCAGGAAGAAAGCGGGGGGGCTCGGCCTCTACGTCAACCTCCCCGCCGGACGGCGAGGGAAAGAAATTGGACACGATGGGACGCAGAGTCATCTCATCGGCAGCGACGATGATCAAGGCTGCCAACGCCTTGGCTATCGTAGCCCGCTACGACAGGGAGTTGTGGTACAAACTCGCCCCCCTGCTGGGCTTCCTACCAGACGACAAGAGGGCGGAGGCCCTAGAGATCTTGCAGGAAGGAGAAGTGGCGTCGGAACATGCCATTACGATAGCGACGGACATCGCTGACACTGGATTTCGCCAGTTGGGCAACAGCGTGTGCCTTAGGCGGCGTGGATGGCTCAAGGCTACTGACTTCCGTCCGGACGTGCAGACCAGAGTCTTGGACATGCCGTTCGACTGGAACAACCTGTTTGGGAAAACAGTGGACGATTCCCTACAAGCCATCAAGGTGGACACGGAGACGGCCCGGGCTCTTGGTGTTCTCCAGCAACGGTGGCCGCCCTTTCGGAGCGGCGGAGGCAAACAGGGTGCCTCCAAAGGTTCCAGCGGCGGATTTTCCACCTATCGTCAAGCGGCCCGTTCGTCGTCACAGGAAGCCTACAGGGGGCGAGGCAAGTCAGACATACCCCGCCGTCGTCGCCAAGGAGGACAAGGCGGCAAAGCCTCGTCGAAGCAGGACTGAACCGGCCGTGGGGTCGGGCCCCCACCGAAGCACCCCGGTGGGAGGCCGGCTGGCGAGCTTCATCAGCGTGTGGGAGTCCATCTTCACTGACCGTTGGGTGCTGGACGCCCTGGCCCAGGGTCACGCGCTCGAGTTTCTAAAGAGGTGCCCGCGCGTCCCCCCTGTGGCCAGGAAGGAACATCACGTCCCTCAACTTCTCTTGGAGGTAAAGGCGATGCTCAAGAAGGGCGCCATTGAGCTCGTCCCAAAGAGGCTTCGGGGCTCCGGAGTTTACTCAAGATACTTCCTCGTGAAGAAGAAGACGGGAGGATGGCGTCCCATCCTGGACCTACGACGACTGAACAAATTCATCAAGGCATAGAAGTTCCGGATGGTCACCCTCCAACACGTCCTGGGTCAACTGGAGGAGGGCGATTTCCTGTTGTCGTTGGATTTGGAGGATGCCTACTTCCATATCCCCATCCTAAAGGGACACCGAAAGTTTCTCAGATTCGTGGTCCAAGGGCGTCACTACCAGTTCAGAGCCCTTCCCTTCGGATTGAGGTCGGCACCCAGGGTGTTCACCAAGTGCCTCGCACCGGTGGCGGCGCAGCTGCGCCGAGAGGGGATCCACGTCTACCCCTACCTGGACGACTGGCTCATCCGAGCAAAGACGAAGGAGCTCGCCGCGCAGCACATGGCAAGGACCGTCCAACTACTCACGGACCTGGGATTCTCCATAAACTACGCCAAGTCCCACCTGGTGCCCGCACAAGACGCACTGTTTCTGGGAGCGAAGCTCGACACAGTGTCGCTTCTGGCCTCTCCGTCGGAGGAAAGGACGAGGGCCATCTTGGGCAAGGTGCAGCGGATGCTGGTTGCGGACGCGGCCAGGGTGAGGTCCATCAAGTCCCTCCTCGAAATGATGTCTTCTTGCATTTATCTCATCCGCCTGTGCAGGCTTCGGATGCGCCCGTTGCAGGAGTTCCTGGTCGCGCGCTGGATCCAGACGAGGGGCGGCTTCGAGGACAGGATCACACTCGACGAGTGTTTCCGACGAGCGATCCGGTGGTGGGGCACCCGCGCGCATCTGACGGCGGGCATGGACTTCCAGACCCCGGGCCACCAGAAGACAGTGACCACGGATGCCTCCCTGGAAGGGTGGGGAGCGCACACCGAAAACCTGCACGCGAGGGGTCTTTGGCTGCCGGCGGAGAAGTCCCTCCATATCAACGTCCTGGATCTCCGTGCAGTGTTTTGGGCCCTCAGGTCCTTTCTTCCGTCCCTCAAGGGCAAGGTGGTGAGGATCTTCACCGACAACACCACCACCATGTTCTACATCAGGAAGCAGGGCGGTACCAGATCCCCAGCCCTGTCCAAGGAGGCACAGGATCTGTGGCATTGGGCCGTCGCCCAAGGGATGTTTCTGGTGCCTCTTCATCTGGCAGGAATAAAGAACACCATCGCCGACTCGCTCAGCAGAGAGCTGCGCTCGTGCCACGAGTGGGAACTACGACAGGATCTAGTGGACCGCCTCTTCCGACGGTGGGGCACACCCCAGATCGACCTGTTCGCGACGGCGACAAACTCCAAGTGCCGGAGGTTCGCCAGCAGGTTTCCCCAGCCGAGGAGCATGGGCGATGCTTTCCCATTCCCCTGGGAGGGCCTGTTCCTATATGCGTTCCCTCCATTGCCGCTGCTGATCCGGCTCATGAACCAGCTCAAGAGGTCACGGTGCAGGATGATCCTCGTCGCACCTGCGTGGCCGAGGCAGATATGGTTCCCGGACCTTCTGGACTTGTCAGCGTCCCCGTCAATCAAACTGCCAGTGGACGCGGATCTTCTCTCCAGGGAAGGAGGCGCCATCCTCCATCACGACCCAAAGTCGCTGAACTTGCAGGCCTGGCTCCTGCAGCGTTAGAGTTTGGAGGTTACGACATACCAGCCGACTGCAGAGAGGTTCTTGCAACGGCCAGGGCATCCTCCACTCTTAAATGCTACGGACACAAATGGAAGAGGTTCTCTGTCTGGTGCCACGCACAGAAGATTAACCCTCTACGGATTACGGCTCCTCAAGTACTGCCGTACCTGCTGACGCTGGCCAAGGCTGGACTGGCGCACGCTTCCATCAAGATTCATCTTGCTGCGACCTCCCGATACACCAGAACCACGGGACGGACGTCTTCGTGGTCTCATCGTCTGGTGAAAGAATTCATGAAGGCACTGTTCAGATCCTTCCCGCCGGTGTAGGCCCCGGCCCCGGCGTGGGAGCTCAACGTGGTGCTGACCAAGCTCATGGGACCTCCGTTCGAGCCTCTGCACTTGGCTCCGTTGAAGTTCTTGTCGTGGAAAACAGCGTTTCTTGTGGCCATCACCTCCGCACGACGGGTGGGAGAGATCCAGGCCCTTTCCTGCAAGCCTCCACACTTGACTTTTCACGACACGAGGGTAGTGCTCAGGACGCACCCCTCCTTCATGCCCAAGGTGCCGTCGGACTTCCACCTCAACAAACCCTTGGTGTGCCTGTTTTCTTCCCGTCGCCTTCGTCACCGGCTGAAAGGACTTTGCACTCGCTGGATGTGGCTTGAGCGCTGAAGTTCTACGTGGACTGCACGAAGAGTTTTCGGAAGACGTCACAACTTTTTGTGAACTTTGGATCTGTCAATCAGGGGAAGGCTCTCTCGAAGGCTTCCATTTCCAGATGGCTCTCCGGCTGTATCATGTACTGTCATCGGTTGGCAAACCGACTGCTGCCTGGCCGTCCGAGAGCCCATTCCACCAGAGCGATCGCAGCTACCACGGCGTTCCTATCTGGTGTGCCCTTGCTGGACATCTGCAGGGCTGCTACGTGGAGGTCGATGCACACCTTCACAAAATTCTACTGCGTTGATCGGGATTCCAGGGAGGAGTCCAGGGTCGGCCAAGCAGTGCTGCGCAACCTGTTCGCCTAAGGTGAGCCTGGTGAGGAGGTAAGAGATGCTTAATGTTGAGTTTTGTTGTAATGCTTAATGTTGAGCCTTTGCCACCTCCCGTGGTTGTGCATGTGTGTACTGCTATGTTTTCTTTTATTCATGAGCATGTGAATCCATACCAGACCCCATGCTGGAGAAGGAACAAGTTACTTACCTGTAACTGTTGTTCTCCATCATGGGTCTGGCATGGATTCACATGCGAACCCTCCCGCCTACCCCTCTGCGGCTCTTCACTTGGTCATACTGCCTCTTCACGTGCTACCAAATCTGAAGATGGCTGCCAGAGGCGGGGCTTAGGGAGATGGAAGTCATTGGCTGTGGTCAGTGTGACGCAGAGATCAGTGATTGGTTACTACTACGAAAAACGGATCAGGAACAAAACTGATACTGATTTTTCTTTACCGAGGATTCCCAGCCTGACGACGGGGAATATTCATGAGCATGTGAATCCATGCCAGACCCATGCTGGAGAACAACAGTTACAGGTAAGTAACTTGTTCCTTCAGGATAACAAATCATTTCATTGAGACAAAATAATGGATAGGTAATCAGTATGAAACTTATAATAAAATCAAAAACAGATTGCATAAACAATAAGAAGATTATCCACAGGATTTTTTAAATGTTAAACAGAACTTTGATACAATATTGTCAAAGATACCAATAATACACATACCAACACAAGACACACAACATAACACAACACTTACCCCCCTACCCCCTCAACCCTGCCCCCCTTCACCCACTATTAAGGAAATAAAACATAAACAACCAAACCCTCGCCAAATATTAAACATAAAATTCATTAAAAACACTCCATTGTTCATTATAAGCTTCATCTCTATGCAATTTGCCAAGTTTGTTCTTCTCAAAACGCGAAAGGAGTTGACATGTACTAGACATTCTTCAACGCATGGCTTTTTCCTTGTTTTCCAGACACGCAAAATGTGTCTAGCGGCCACCGGAAGAACTTTAGTGACCCAACACAACGTCACACAATCCAAATGTCGAACACAATTTGGAGATTTCAAAAGTACAGCCAAAGGTGTTCTTGGAAATGCAATATTCCACACCATGTCAACCCTATCTATAACATCATTCCAATAGCCATTCATCTTTGTGCAATCCCACAACATATGTAACATGGTGCCCCTTTCCTTCAAACAACCCCAACACTTATCACTATCACTCAGGTCAAATCTATACATTCTATCTGGAGTCCAATAAAGACGTCCTAAAATTCTCTGCTGAATGTAGCGTAAATTCAGGTCCACTTTCGCTTTTATTAGGACTCTCCATATGTTTTCCCATTCTTTCAAAGCCAAATCTACTCCTAACTCATTAGACCATGCAAGTCTCAAGTTATCCCAGGAATCGACTGAATGACTCTCCACCGGAAAGAGTTTCAAAAAGCTTGACACATGGGGAGCAGCCACAATAAAATCACATCTCTTGGGTCTTTGTATCAGAGGAGTGGTCATCATATTTCGTCTTTCAATTAACAATGTTCTTAACAAGTTATACCTTCTTGGTTCCCGCTTTTGTAGGCCATACTTCCTTTGTAGGTACTCAAAAGTTTGCATCCCCCACCATCATCACACCAAACATCTTCTAGCAACAATATGCCGCTGTTGATCCAACTCCTCCAACACAACATTCTATTATCAATTTGTAAGCCTGGATTCTGCCAGATGGAGGCCTCCCCGTACATGTACAACCCTTGTCCACTACTCAAAATCAATGAAGTGACAGCATCCTTTGAAGATAATACTGTTTGTAAATTCACAACTTGTTTGGGTACCCTACCAAAAGAACACAGACTTTTAAGGAGAAACGGTCTCATTTAGTATTTTTCAATCCGAGCCCAAAGTGGAGTCCCCAACACATTTCTTTTTTTTTTTTTACTTTTATAATAATTATCAAGAACGGGGTAACCAAACCCTCCATCATGGACACTTCGAACCATAAGATGCCTTGGTATTTTAGGGCTTTTCCCAATACCCCACAGAAAATTTTGAAAAACTCTATCTACTCGTCCCAAAACCTTCTTGGTGAATCTTCATGGAAGTTACTGAATGATGTATAAGACTTTAGGCAAAAGAACCATTTTGATGGCATTAATCTTAGCCCAAATAGATAATGAAAGCCTTTATGAATATCCCGCCAAAGAGTATCTATGATTCTATCCAGATTAAACCCAGCCATGCCTTTTAAGTCTCTAGTGAGATATACCCCTAAATATTTCACACATTCATTTTCCCATTTGCAGTTCCAGTCCATCAACTGGTTACGTACAAGGGTATTCCGTACTGGAAATACCACTGTTTTTTCCCAGTTTATTTTGTAACCTGAGAGTCTACCTACCTCAATCATATTTCTCAAAATAGTACCCCCCCTCATTATTTCCTGGCTCTACGTCCCTTCCTTTCATCCAGGAATCACTTTGGGGATTAGACCAGTTCTCAAATGACAGACGTTGCAACATTTAAACTTGGAGGTGGTTGCCCAATAATGGGCAGCTAGCCTTCCAGGATCTGCGAGGTTACGGCCATGCACTTGGAGGAATGTGGATTAGACCAGTCAGCACCCCTCCCCATTCCCTGCAAGCTACACAGACTGGCCACCTTTCACACATTTACTGAGGAAATCCCCTGAAGATGCATGAAGAGAAAGGAACTACCCCACATGGAATGGTGGGGAGAGATGGGCAACAAAGGGCCAGGACTTTAAACATGAGGAGTAGCCATTTTGTAGTATATGATCCTCCTAAATCCATGATAGCTGTTAAAAAGGCAACACGTGACCTTGCATTGGTAAAGAGGTAAAAGGGTATCAACTGCCACCAGCCTGTTCAGGAGGTTTAATGTAAGTAACGCAAATGTTACTTCTGACAAAGGAAAGGGGGCACAACGTGTCCCCAAAGCACTCCATTGAAGATGGTTTGTGCTGCTATGGGCATATTAATATGTCCTAAAATGGGGATGACATCCCCTACACTGGTAGGCACATTGGCTACACAGCTCACTTAATTCTACAAAGGAAAATGTGCCGTAAGGGCCGTGGCAGCACTCCACATAGGGAAAACACAGGTGGCAGTGCAAAGTGAAAGGTCTTCCAGCACTGGTAACCCAAAATGATGAAGTATTAATAGTGGTCTAGGGCTACAATGAGGCCACAAAGAGCAACACCAGTAATTCCAGTTATACAAGTAAGTATAAAGATACAATTGTGTGTGAGACCTTTGGATTTCAGACTAAGAAGATAAAACATTTATAAATTATTATGAAAGGGTTATAAACATTCCCCATTAGGAGAAATAGAATAGCTTTTGATTCAACGACCAGTGAAACACAGGCGAGTATTGCATTATAAAGAACACTTAAAATAATCACAGAACAGCTCCCCTAACACTTACAAAGTCCACCCCTAAAATGGTTTGGGGCCTTGTGCCGAGAGGTCACCAGTTCCAAAGTTGATACTTTTCAGGTAGGTTTACAAAGAGATGTGCAGTGCCAGTGGTTATGATGCATAAGAGCCAAACAAGTTTAGGTAAGTACTCAACTCAATTCCAACACACCAGGTTAGACCTAGAGGGAACCTTGACCCTGGTTCCACCATTAAAGGTCCGGTTTTACCACCGGAAACTGCCAAACTTGTAATGAGACCCAAAGTATACAAACCGCACTTCACTGTAAAGTGATGTGTGAAATTGCAACAATACAGTAATTCAAAAAGAGATACATAGTTTTGCAGTACTGATAGTCTTACGGACTAGTCAGTTTCCCCATACAAATGAGTAAATATTCAAGGACAGTAAAGCAGAAGGCTTTATTTACCTCCAAAAATTCAGACGGGGTTGAAAAATAAGCAAAAAGAAAGGGTGCTCCTTAAAAGTCTATGGGAAGAAAGCAGCAAAAGGGAAATCTTTCCTAACATGGGGCTCAAAGGAAGTAATGGGAAGAGTTGCTAAAAGCAAAAGCTCCCCAACACTTGCCACAGAGCTGGCTCAGATCCTTCTTATAAAAACATACACAATTGGTGGCCCTGACTTAAAGTAAACTGAAATGTACTGCTGCCAAGATGCTGGTCTTATTATGTGGCTTCACCCCCCAAAAGCTTTAATTTGTCAAATAGTTGTTAAGGGAATATGTGGCCTAATGCTCTAGGGCACTGCCGGGTCAATCGGGTGAGAAACATGGGCGTTCTTGTCTTGTCTTTTTCTGTAAAGCCTAAAATCGGTGCTGTAACTAAAACATGCTGCTTCTACCTCGAAAACTCTTCAAAGTTTCCTGTATTCCATTTCTTTTGCTCATAAAATCCACTTCCCAAAGTCTATCATTTTAAATTCATGCTGAATTATTTTAAGATTAGATAGCAGACAGAAAGCATATTTCACCATCACTTTCGACTCTACACTGGAACTTTGCCTGGCACATAGAGCTCTACGTGAATCTGGCCCGGGCTTCTCAAATCATAGAATTTGTTTCAATAAACTGCCAGAGATCGAAGATCTTCAACTGAGGACCTGCTGATTATTCCTAAATCTAACGTTGAAGAGGTCCTTCATTTTCAGTTAAAGTGGCACCCCTTTGGTATGTGCTGCATCCCGACATTTGGGCCATTGGCAAGCATTTGCTTTTTCAAGCTAAACTCAACTCTTCTGTTCCCTCTCTGATCTTTCTCACTTTTGAGTCAGGTGATCTCAAGCCGTTTTATTTAGTACCAAATATCCTTTCAGGATGGCAGAGTGATTTATAAAACTTGTATCATACTGTACCATAGTATGTCATGTCTCTTCCTCACGCGGAACCTCGCCTCTACCATATAACTTCATCACCCAGATAATGCATACCCCTTCCAAGGTTCCCCTTACCCTTGTGATCTCATCTTGAGTACACCTTGTCCCCACTACCTTCACACTTGCGGCACATTTTATGCATGTCATCTTCTTATATTGAGTACAACTTTTCTATATTATCCCCTTATCTTGGATCACAACCCTTCCATGTCACTCTCTCTTCTAGAGACATACCTCAAACATTTCAAATCTTTCACATACCTTACCATGTCACCTCTTCATCTGAGGGGCATCTCGCTCATGCTGTCTCTTCTTCGAGGGTTCATTTTACCAATGTTGCCTTGTCATTTAGAGACACGCCTTGACATTAGGTTAGCATGTTTGTTAATGTTGTCACCTCCCAGTCTGCACCTGCCCACTGTCCATTCCTTGTTTCACGATTTTCACAATACTTGTCATCTTTCCACGCAGGTAGCCCTTTTCTTTGTCACCTCCCATTCATGGCATATCTTGCTCATATGCCCTCTCTATCCGGATTAGTGACATGTCATGCGGCCCACGTGAAAAAGCACCCTAAAGACTTTTAGTCAAGGGAGTGCAGAGGGAGAAATGATCAGATGACAGGCTGGCTCAGGCTAGCGTATAGTGCAATGCCTGGAGGGCTAGACCAACAGTTATTCATGGGTCTGTTTTTTTCCTTTAGCATTCTGTCTGTCTGGCATTTGTGACCAATGTGATTGACATAATGTGCTTTAAAATGCTCTATTTGCAAAAAAATTTAGAAAATATATGCCTATGAGAACTGCTTAAACTGTTGGCTGCAAATAGGAATGAATTGCAATTCGCAATTGGGGCCCCGTTTTCTGTTGATGACAGAACCTATTTTTTGTCCCAGTCTGATCTTGATGGCAGGGTCAAATGGAAACGGGAAAGATAACTAATATGGTTGTAAACACTATTGAGTGTGGCAGGCCGTCGCAAAACAAGAGGAAGATGCAAGACAATGGGGTATGGGGGGAATATTTTTTTTAAAATACACAATTATTCAAAAGAAAGAAATGCCAAATTAACATAAGAAAAAGAAACACAAAAGGGAAAACAAAATGATTGAAAACATAATTAAACATAAACATAAAATAACACATGACACCAACCATTTCAGCATGTCATCCAGTTCCAAACTTTGGCCCACGACTTTGATCTCCTTCATGGTGTACCTCACTATTGTTATATTTTGTTTCCAAGGTATTATACGCCCATGTCACCACCTATGCCAGGGCACATCTTGCTGCTGCAGCCTCCTTACCGAGGACAAACTTCTCCCTGAAACCACCTTCTGCAGGTTCACAAGTTTGCCGTGTTTCCATCTCTGCTCCTTACCCAGTTCGTCGTCTTAACAGCACACCTTACCCAGGGTATGCAGTCATTTTACAGAATGGAAAATAACAAACAACATTTTTACCTAAACATTTTTAATGAAATAAATACCAATTTTTTTTAAATAGATATATTTCTGATGCTTGTGAATCTGCTTAGAATCACATGCTTTGCATATAGTCCGACATCTAGTGGAAATCGCAGAGTATTGCATCTTTCTTTCGAAGATCGAAAGGGACGTCAAAATGGGCGTGACTGTAACACTATCCCTAACGTGACGTGTAGCGTACCCAAAATATCTCGCGCGTCGAGGACCCACCAGATTGTTTTTTTTCCCCAACCTAGTTGGTCGCTTATACATATCTCGTAAGAGTTTATATTGCTTACGTTTATTTCCACGGCCTATGGTTGTCTAGTCACTTCAACGACTGCTTCGTGGGTTTCCTGCCGCCGAAGACATCTAAACTGGTCGGTAACTGTTGAACTGCTCGACGACTGTCGACCACGTGGCCTCGGCACTGCGGCCAGGCCGGGGCCCTGGGTTTTATTCCTCTGTGAGAATGCATTTCCTTCACCCCTCTCTTTCTCTTCTTGGTCTGGCTGCCGCTACCCTCTGCTTTCAAGTGGACTCCCTTTAAATTTTGCCTGTCGTGTAGCGGCAAGTTACCTTGGAAGGACACCCTTCGCCGATTCAAATGGTGTCTTCCTCGCGACCACGACTAGTGCTAATGCATGGCATTTAAGCTCTTTCGACTGAAGATGTTGAAAGACAGGCGGACTAAATAGTGGGTGACCTACGCCAAGCAGGTCGAAGGCTTACCCCCAGTCAGCATCGTTGCTTTGGACAACGAGGAATCTGTCGACAGCCATGGCTCCGATTTGGAAGCCATCAACCTCTCAGCGGAGCCTGTCTGCTCCCAGATGCCCGCTCCCGGCCCAAATAGACAGGCCACTGGCACTGTTATGGGGAAATCAAACCCCGGCGACAAGGGCGGCCATGCACCACATGTACAAAAGCACACAACTCCTAAGGCCTCTTCGGAGTCGTTGAAGAAGCGCTCAATGCCCGCAGGACCGTCAGAAGTTTCAGCGGCTCCTGCTGAACCTCACGGTTCGATGCCCTCCATGCAACCACATGCGCAGCATGCGACTGGGCACCCTTCTGGAACGGGCGTTCCCTCTAAAAAACCTTGCTCGCCGACCCACCATCCAAGAGCGTTCAAGCGCTAACTGACCCGGGGGAGTCGCTGACCACAACTGTGCCTTCTGGCACGTCGAGACCCTCTATTCAGCCGCCAAAACTTTGCGAAAGCCTTTCGGAGATCATTTCGGTGGCTAGCCTTCAGGCACGTCGAGACCCTCTATTCAGCCGCCAAAACTTTGCAAAAGCCTTTCAGAGATCATTTCGGTGGCTAAGGAGTACAAGGGCACCCCCTCTCGTCGAGAGAACTATTCTGAAGCCCCCTAGCCCCTCTTTAAAGGCATGGTCTAGTAAAAAAATGTATTTAAAAAATAGATAGGCAACATTAAAAAAAAAATACTAGCATTCTCTTTTTTAAAACTTCCTATGTAAAATTCTGAGCTATTCAAGCTCAAAATTCGCAAAAGCAAGCACATGGGCGCATCCATTTTGTGAAATGGATGCCCTCCTGTGCTGGCTTTTGCTTTTGCGGCACTTATGAAGGAAAAGCCAGCCAGCTGTAGTAAACAAAAGCTACTGCTGGGTGGCTTTCCCTTCATTAGTGCTGTACGTGGAGGACGGGGACCGGAGACCAGAGCAGGAAAGCTGCAGCTGAATCTCGGTAAGTGCTATTTATTTAAAAAAAAAGCACTAGCTGGGGTTTTTCTTCTAAGTTTTCCGGGCTGGAGGAGCCTGGAAAACTTAGAAATAAAACCGCAGCTTTAAAAAGGTTGTATTTATGTTTGCGGTCGCTTTTGAAACGACCGCAAACATAAATACAACGTTATTGTGTTGGAAAACGCTGCGGTTTTTCTTTCCAAGTTTCTCAGGCTCCTCCGGCTCGGAGGAGCCTGAGAAACTCGGAAAGAAAAAACTTAGAAAAAAAACGCAGCTAGTGCTTATTTTTTTTAAAAAAATAAATAGCACTTACCGAGATTCAGCTGCAGCTTTCCTGCTCTGGTCTCCGGTCCCCGTCCTCCGCGTACAGCACTAATGAAGGGAAAGCCACCCAGCGGTAGCTTTTGTTTACTACAGCTGGCTGGCTTTTCCTTCATTAGTGCCACAAAAGCAAAAGCCAGCACAGGAGGACATCCATTTCACAAAATGGATGCGCCCATGTGCTTGCTTTTGCGAATTTTGAGCTTGAATAGCTCAAAATTTTACATAGGAAGTTTAAAAAAAGAGAATGCTAGTATTTTTTTTTATGTTGCCTATCTATTTTTTAAATAAAATGTTTTACTAGACCATGCCTTTAAGGCCTTATTAGGAAAGTCTCCCCCTTTCGAGGAACCCTTTCCTCCTCCTAACCATTCAGCTTCGTCTCTATGGACTAGGGAAAGGTTTGAGCAATACAAACCAATACAAAATGTCCCAGTTCATTGACTTTTCAGACCGGTATATTATACCCAAGCGACCTAGGGAAGTGGACTATTGCCCCATCCCCTCCAAATTGCAGAGACTCCCCACCTCTGCACAGGGACAACAAGAAGACATCTTGCAGGTCCCAGATGACCCAAACCAGGAGGAGTCTTGTGAAAAGGTTAACCCTTTTGATCAGGACCCAGCCGATCAGGACCCAGACTGGGACCAGGCGAAGGATCAGGGTCCTTGGCTTGCACCGTCACATACTGTCGACCCAGACGCCATCTCTCTAGATCCCTCTGCTATCCCTCCTCAAAGAGAGTCGTCACCTGTGGACGACCAGATGTTGTTCAATTCCATTTTAAAAAGAGCAGCTGACCATTTTAAAATTACAATGCACAAAGCCGCTCCAGACTCAGACTTCGTGGAGGATATCCTCAAGGAGAAGGCTCCAACTAGCCAAGCTATCCCTTTACTGAATTCTATAAAGAAATGCCTGACCCCTTCTTTGCTGTCCCCATCGCTCACTCGGGCAGTTAACCCTTGGGTGGAGAAATTATTTTGCCCATCGCCCTCAGACCCCTTCTACATTAGGGGTCATGCTACATTCGACTCCTTAGTCGTTACGACCACTTGGAAAAGGGCTGGGGTACCTCTGTCCTCAGCAGAATCCCCTCTGCACAAGGACTGCAAGAAGCTTTACACTCTGGGCAAGCGGGTCACCGCCTCTGCGGCCTACTCCACAAGGATCGCAAATAACACCACGCTACTGGCAAGTTACAGTGATGTCCAGTGGGGCCTACTGCAGGATGGTCTTCAGTACATTCCAGAGCCCACCCAATCAAATCTGCTGGTGGTCGTGGCTGTAGGCAGACAAGTAACCCAAAACATACCGAAGAACACTCTGGACTTCGGTACCCTGCTTAACAGACATGCCTGGTTAAAAAACTCTGGGTTCAAACCCGAAACTCAGGCCTCTCTAATTAGTCAGCCATTGGAGGATACAAACCTTTTTGGCAAAGCGGGTGATGACGCCCTAGAGAGGGCAAAGAAAGAACACGAGACCCTGAAATCACTTAACCAGATCACGGCTAAGCCCTTTCACCAGCATGGAGGGTCCATCTCACGCCAGTCCTTTTGTGGCCAATCCTTCTCCCACTTGCCCCAAGGGCAGTACGGCTCAGGAAATAATTCCTGGTCCTCCGGTCAAGGATCCTCTAGTAACTTCCAATACCAACAGAGAGGCTTTCGTAGGGGCAAGGGTAGAGGCAGAAACTCTACTCCCAGTCCTCCACCTCAAAGTTCAGGTCCCCTCCCACGCTTCCTTGGTCTGGGGTCGCTTGTCTTCATTCATCCACACCTGGGAGGGGATCACTTCAGATCAGTGGGTACTAAAGACCGTTGCCCACGGGTATTGTATTGAGTTTCTCCGACCACCTCGCTACCACCCACTGAGAAGCAGACGCCTGTCGCCAGAACACCTGCACATCCTGCTGGAAGAAGTTCAGGTCCTGCTGGAAAAGCACACCATCGTAGTCATCCCCCTTTCTCCAGGTAAACAAGGGTATTTATTCAGTATACTTCATGGTACCCAAAAAGGATCTCACCATGCCTTCTGTTTTAGACCTGCGCCCTATGAACAAGTATGTCAAACCTCAAAAGTTCAGGATGACAACACTTCAAGAGGTAATCCCACTACTGCAGCAGGGGGATTACATGGCCACATTATTTCAATGTTGCCAGCGCACAGAAAGTACCTCAGGTTCATGATAGAGGACCCCCACTATCAGTTCAAGGTTCTCCCCTTCGGCATTGCCTCAGCTCCGACGGTGTTCCCAAAGGTGCTGGCGGTAGTAGCGGCTCACCTGCGCAGGCAGTCCATCCCAGTCTATCCTTACCTCGAAGACTGGCTCATAACAGGGGATTCGTATGGAACATGCCAGACAAATACCCAGAGGACGGTAGATCTCCTCTTCAACCTAGGATTCTCTATCAACGAGAAAAAATCCAGTCTAACCACCAGCCAAGTCAAACAGTTTCTGGGGGCTCTAATTCGGACAGAAGACGGGCTCGTCTTCCTCTCCAACGAGCGGGTCCAAAACATGCTGTTCCATATCCCTCACTATGTAGCCAGTCACCAAGTGACCATGCGCAAAGCCATGCGACTGATGGGGATGATGGCTTCCTACATCTACCTAGTTCCTCACTCTCGCCTGAGCATGAGCCCCATGCAAGAGTGACTCTCGAGCCAATGGTGTCAGGCCAGCAGCCAGTGGGACGGTCTAGTGGTTGTCTCGGCAGCCTTTGTTCAGTCTCTGCAGTGGTGGTCAAGAGAAAACCTACTGCAGGGGAAAACCTTCACCACCAGTAGAAGCCACTCTCGCCACGGACGCATCTCTGACGGGGTGCGGAGCTCACCTCCTTCAACAGACGGCGCACAGCGTGTGGTCTCCAGCAGTAGCATCCAATCAAATCAACCTGTTGGGACTACTAGCAGTGTTCAAGGCCCTAAAGGCCTTCCAAACACACCTCGAGGGGAAAACAGTTCTAGCCCTCATGGACAGTACTGCAGCCACGTACCTCTTAAACAAACAGGGGGGCACTCACTCTCTAGGGCTATCCAAACCCTCCCAGAATATTTGGAAACACATGTTCCTTCTTTCATAACATGTTCCAGGGGAACTCAATCTTCTGGCAGACGTACTCAGCAGAGACTTCCCCCTACCCATAGAATACAAGAGGCGGTTACAGGCGGACACTTTACTCAGCGTCTTCACAGAATGGGGCTTCCCTGAGGTTGACTTATTCGCCACTCTGGAGGACGCACAATGCCCAGATTATGCCTCCAGGTACCTACAGAACCGCTCCAAGGGGAACAGTCTTTGGATAACATGGTCTGGGAGATTTGTCTACGCTCCCCCCCCCCCCGATTCCCCTGCCCAACCGAATAGTGCACAAGATGCACCAAGAACCAGTCACGATAATCCTGGTGACCCCCATGTGGGCCCACCAGCCTTGGTTCTCCCATCTCATGGCAATGTCAGTCTCCCCTCCCAGGAAGCTGCCGTGCCCGTACAGCATGCTGTCTAAAGATCAGGGAGAGAAACTACACATATGCCCTCAAACTCTCAACTTAACAGCCTGGCTCCTGAATCCATAGTGTTCGGGCACCTTCAGCTCCCTCAAAGATGCATGGACATACTCAGAGAAGCACGGAAACCTACCACCAGACATTGCTACTCCAGCAAATGGAAGCGCTTTGCTGTCTGGTGTAGCGTCAAGGGTGTCAATCCTATTCATTGCTCACCTAAAGATATCGTCCTTTACCTAACCCACCTGTAGATTCAGGACTGGTTTTCAATTCTCTTAAAGTCCACTTAGCCGCACTTTCGGTGTACACCACGTCCCAGAGCAAGGTTTCATGGTGGAAAATCCCTGTAATTAAAGCATTTATGGAAGGAGTAAAGAGACGTCATCCCCCTATTTCCAACCTAGCTCCCGGGTGGGACGTGAATGTTGTTCTTACCAGACTAATGGGGCCTCCCTTTGAACCCATGCACAAGGCTAGCCTTAAAACACTCCCCTACAAGACTGCCTTTCTGGTGGCAATTACTTCTATAAGGAGATTTAGTGAACTGCAGGCCCTTTCAGTTCAGGACCTATTTGTCACGATTCACAAAGACAAGGTGGTTTTGCGTACACACCTTCGCTTTGTGCCCAAATTTATCTCAAAGTTTCATGTAAACCAGTCCGTAGAGCTACCCACCTTTTTCCAAAACCTTACTAACGTGGCAAAAAGAAGCCTCCACACACTGGATGTAAGGAGAGCGGTTATCTAGTTCTGGAAAAGACAAAGCCACTAAGAATAACAAACCAGTTCTTTGTCTCCGTGGCAGCTGGTAGAGAAGGGGACCCTGTCTCTAAATCAGCTATTTCTAAGTGGATCTTAAACTGCATCACACTGTGTTACACTCTTGCCAAGAGAGATCTACCCTTCACACCTAGAGCACACTCTACCCGTGGTACAGGGGTTAACATATCATTCATTGCAAATGTTCCTCTAGATTCCATTTGCAAAGCAGCAACCTGCAGTTCTGTACACACCTTTACACAACACTTCTGCCTGGATACACACTCTAGGTCTGATTCTAAAGTGGGACAAGCAGTGCTAAGACATCTCTTTCCTTCAATCATCCCAACACCATCTCTGGGTACTGCTTGCTAGTCTATGCACAGCATGTGAGTCTAAGCAGATTCACAAGCATCAGAAGACATGCATTACTCACTGTAATAGCATTTCTGATGATTGTATCTGCTTAGATTCGCATGCGCCCTTCCCCCATCCCCTCGTGGAGTAGAAGGAACATAGGCTTCTTACACCTTCTCTCTTCTGTGCTCGCTCATGAACTCTATAAGGTTCCCTCACGGCAGAAAAAAACAACCGGTGGGCCCTCGACGCATGAGGGATTTTGGGTACACTACATGTCACGTTAGGGATAGTGTTACAGTCACGCCCATGTTGACGTCCCTTTCGATCTTAGAAAGAAAGATGCAATACTCCACAATTTCCACATGAACAGCATATGAATCTAAGCAGATACAATCATCAGAAATGCTATTACGGTGAGTAATGCATGTCATCTGGGGCATGGCAAGGGGTTAAAACAGGTGGGGCGGGGGTGAGGGTGGGATTATAAACAAATGAAAACAAGGGGGCTTGTGGAGGGGACAGGGACCCCCCAAATAAAAAAATCTGTATTTTTTTCGTTCTAAATGATTCGTTTTCGTTATTTTTCCATTCGGTAAAATCACAAGTAACCCTCACTCAGATCACCTCCTCATCCAGGATTTTTCTTCTGATTGTCCTTCACCCAAGGCACTTCTTGCCCACATGTGCTCCTTATCCAGGCTGCTCCTTGCCCATGTGTCTTTCACATGTAGGATGTACTTTGCCCATGTCACCTCCATATTCATGACACATGTAACCTTCCCTTTTACGAGAGAACCTTGCCCTTGTTACCACCTCTTCCAAAGTGCACTTCCCTCATGTCATCTCTACATCTCGAGGCCCATCTTACATGTCCACTAAACATCTTGTCTACATCCCCTCACCCGGGATGGACTGCTCCTCAACCAGAATGTTCGTCTGCTGTGCCTCCTCCTGATCCAAGAACACATCTGTCAATCTTGTCTCCTCATCCAGGATGTATCTTTTCCATGGCATATCTTAATCCAATACATACTTAGTCCATGCTACTTTCTTGACCAGAGGTAAATCTTGTCCATGACACCACCTTCAAGAACACTCGGAGCCTTATTGCCGCCTTCTCCAGGATGCTGTTTGCCTATGTCCCCCTACTCATCCAGGGTGCCATTTTTCTAGGTCATGTTCTCTTTTAGCATTTGTCTCGTCCATAGCACTCCTTCGTTCAGGTTTGTCTGCCCCCTATGGCCCCGCCTTCATATTCATACCACACACTTTTCACCTCCTTCTTCAGGTCCTCATTTTACACAGGGGTGGTTGTCCTGGTATGTTACGTGCCGCTTGTTTCTTCAACCTCGCACCCTCGCTTAGTTCAAGGCACACCCTCCATCCAGGACAACATCTCAATCATGGCCCTTCTGTCAGTCACGTTTGGCCTCATCTAAATGATGAGATGGGCAGCTGTGCTGCCAGATAGTCTTCTAACACAGCTCATACCTCTTCCCTCTGTTCATTTCCAGGTTTGTCATGGAGGAGCTGCAGAAGAAGCTCAAGGATGCTGAAACAAGGTCTGTAATGGGGCTAATGTGGATAATATAAGGGGAAAGGAGTGTTTAACACATTGTGAGCAACAGGGTGTAATAAAAGGAGGAATGTGAGACAGTGTGGAGGAACAAGGTTGAAGATGAGAAGGCAATAACCACTGTCTGAGATTAATAGAGCATAGAGAATTATGAGAGATGTCATCAATGGCATACAAATCACTCTGAATCTCAAAGACGGTTCATGGGT
Source organism: Ambystoma mexicanum (assembly GCF_040938575.1). Lineage (NCBI taxonomy): Eukaryota > Metazoa > Chordata > Amphibia > Caudata > Ambystomatidae > Ambystoma > Ambystoma mexicanum. The sequence continues at coordinate 1,159,549,147 of NC_090923.1, forward strand.
TTTTATTAAGAATTTTCTGGGCCTTATGTCAGTCCCTCTCCCTTGGCATTTTCTCAGAATTTCCTCCCAAACCCGGGCATCTGTAACCCTGGTTAGCTCTACTGTACAGTAACCTCTACTGTCCAAATAGCTACCTTTGTCTCAAGATGTATACCCTAATGATGGCTAACTCCCCTCCCTCAGGGACTTCCCAACTTTCCTTACTCTAACTGGTATTTGGTATTCTAATGGGGAGTTGGGATAGTGCCTTGCACTTTCTCAGTTGGAACTGGGCTAGTTCGCCCACGCTCACCTTCTATTCTCACTACTACACTCCTCCTCCGGCTCCTCTCAGCGCTGTGCTGTCCCGCTGATGTTTCACTCCTACTAGCTTTTGCCACCACCCTTTGTTGTTACTTCTACACCCACACCACTTCCCTCTTCCATACTACCATTCTTTTTCTCCCACTATGTTGGGTATAATGTTCATCTTGTATGCGATTCTCCACACTTCGTGAGTCCTCCTGCACTTTTTGGTGGACTATTGGTTTTTTTCTGACCCACCTCTTTTTCTGTGTCTGTGAGAAACCTTTTGGTTACTCTTGATGGGGGGTCTGCTTTCCTCCATCTTTTTCAATGGCGTCAGTATTTTACTATTGCAGCACCCAGCACCTTTTGTGCAGTGTTGCTGCGACCTCTTTGAGCTTCCCTCTTTGTTTTTATCCTACCTATGCTTTACTTTTGTGAGGGTTAAAGGGATACATAGTATCCCTTCCTCACTTCTCCTGTAACTTTATAGTTACAATGGCAAGACTAACTGAGTGGCTGGTTGCTGTAGGTATTTTCTACCGACTTTTTTCGTGATTTTTACACACAGGCTGCTGTTGCAGCTTCAGTAAAGGCCACAAGGGTCTCCATTGACAAACTGGTGCCCATCTTCCTTTTTTTCACCAACTCACAATTGTTTAAATTTGTTTATTTTAATTTTATTGTTGTTTGGCAAAATTGCCTTTAACAAATTATTACAAAATAGAACATTGCACAAAAAGATTAATAAAACCATTAAAATATTGCAATATTACTTCACACGGTAACTGATTAAAACGTATTTCATCATAAAATGTCATATTTAACTCTACTACTTCCACATCTAGATCTACAAAAACTTAAAATAAGAGCTCAGTCATATAATCAATTCTAAAGAATTTAAAAAACCTACAACAGATATTACAATAGAAGTGGTACTGCCAGACACTCATTCCACAAATCTTCTTTACTTGATTTTGATAAAGCATAATCAAACATTTTGAAGTGCTGTGTCCGTTTCCCAGTACTTCAGCTGGACATATTAGCAGCAAGTGTTGGAGATCCTCTACTGATTCCTGCAAGAGACAAAATCTACATGTTAAAGGCTCTGTTAAGATCCGAACATACCGTGTTATGATTTGTTTCGTATGATATAGATTCCATCTGAATCTTAGGAAGGATCTCCAAACCCTACGATATGGATAAATAGACAAATAAGGAGCCCCGATTCCTCTTTTTTTATAGTCCATAGCTAGATGCACAAGAGATTTATAACTATGCATCTTGTCTAAAGTGTTAGTCCAATCTCTTTCATAAAACAATGATTTAACCCTCTGGGTTTCTAATAAGGTCACCCATGGTTGTATCAATCTCCATCAACAGGGTCTTACTATAGTCTGAGAGCTCCTTCAAGAACTGTAGATTCCCATCTCTGATCACTCTTGCAAGATCAACATAGAGCCCGGTACTGGATTTATAAGAATCTATATAAACATAAAAGTCTCCAGTTGGCTCTGCTGGTCAGGGAGTTGATTCCCAGTTCATAAAGTATCGCAGCCACCAGCACTGAGGTTTGAATATTCAATACATGCCGCCAGAAGCTGCCCTCCAACTTCGATAGTCTTTACTACCCAAAAGAAATGTATGTCAACTCCATACAAAGTCTTTGGGGTAACCTTACCCTCAAAAACTTTTAAAATCGGTATCAATGAGAAGTGACCAAACCTTGTATCTATTCTAATTGTCTGGTTTGCTAATGCACTAACTCTTGCACTCAGCCAGTCTATGATTTCTGATGTATGGGCTTTAGATATAAGTGGAAACCCCAGGTAGATAGAACTATCTACTCGTTCAAGAGAATCATCATTGACTGACTAGTTAAGAGGACAACTGCTTCTTTTAGGTACAATGCATAATTTTTGTTTTAGCTGAATACATCTTAAGAGAGTGGTCGATAGCAAAACCATTAAAAGTGATTACAAGTCGTTTCAATTCTACACCTGAGCAGTGAAATAGTAAAAAATCATCTGCATAGCTAAGCCATACGACTTTCAGGTTGTTTTAATGTAGGGAGGTGAGAGCTGCTGGCATTAGGGTTTCTCCTATATCTGACATATATGAATTGAACAGACAGGGGGCTAGAGTGCCCTCCTGTCTGACTTCCTCAGAGGTTGCTATTTCTTTCGGACAAAGCCCCTCCAGCATTTAACTTGACTTGAACTACTGTTTTCATGGAGGCTGGTTATCATTCGTCAAAGACCTTCGGGCAGTCCCCATTGCCGCAATTTTGCCCAAAGCAAAGGTTTGTCTGCTGCATCAAATGCAGCCGACAGATCAACTGTGGCAATAAATACAGACTTCTATTTTCTTGACCATGCTAAAGTCTAGACACATCTCAGTACCACTCCATTCAGGGTGGTTTTCATGTTCTTTCATTTTTGGAATCTGCCAGACTGGTCTGCCCAAGACTCCAAATGACTTAGAATCAGGGCAGCAAAAACGTTGCTGTCTGCATCTAATATTGGGCCCTTTTCATTTATCAGAAGAATATGTTCAATCCAACTGACACAAAAAGGAGAGGTAGGAGGATATTTATACTGCTACACCAAACATTCCTCCAAACTAGGGAAACAACCCTTTACAAACATACAAAAAGTTTGGTGAGCAGTGTGTTGTTCAGGTGTTGCATCTATCGAAAACCAAATCAGGTATCGTGCACTACGCATCAAGGGAATTTTATTCTCCACAACGGAATATCGAAACATATAGCCTGGTTAGTACTACTCTGTAGACTTACAGAGAGAAAAAAATCATGTCATAGTATAAAACAGTTTTTATTCAATAATTTATCAATAGATAAAAGAAAAGAATTGTTCTCAAATACAATTCATCATTCATAAACACAATACAATAAAAACATGTAAACAATGCATCACACAACCTCAAACAGATACTATATGAGTTACAGTGGCATAAAAAGGAACCAATATTGTTCGGGTTCCACCCTACAGAATACAAAAAGGAATCTATAGTTATAAGAAAATATTAGATTAAATAAGCTGAACAGTCTAGGGTCAGCTAATTCGCCCACACTGTGCTCCACGCTAAATTGCACCAAAGTACTCACACTGCATCATACCCAATCAACCCGACATGTTTCATTCCTCATACATATTCACATTCATCTACTAAATTCAAGGGAAATTCATCAGGGGCTCATATTCAAGGACAAACACTATTCACAAGAGAACAATAATGTATATAGGTAAAAAGTTGAAGCAAGACGGCTCAACGGCCGTTGTATTTATGAAGAAAAGGCTAGGCAAAGCCTTCTGACATAGTCCAAGGCTGGTCGCCGATATGCACTGTGATTGTGCTGCTACGGTGCAGGGCCGAGCTGGGTTGATGGATGCAGTAAAATTGTTCTTGTCACCAGCTCCTCACTTACTGAACAGGCCAAAAGAGGATGCTTGCCACCTTCTTAAAATTGGGTTAGATCTCAATTGAACTCATTTCAACGAATATCTCTTTGTTGGGTGTAGACAGGCCTATCAGGACTGTTCCCATACAATTAAGAAGGACTGTTGATCAGGTCTGTGCAATGTTAAATAGGTCAGTCAAAAAAAAGGGGGGGGTTGCACCCAAAGTTATGCTGGATTAGATCGAGTCACTTAAACATCCGCCCGGCATTTAATGACGGTACACAATCCCAAAAGCAGATCATAATTAAGGTCGAAGCAACGGGTCCTGTTATTGAGAGTTTGAAATCTCGTGTGGCCGAACGTCCTCGGGACGAGATCATTATACTCCCCTCATTGCGCTGTGGCTCTCGGTACGTATCGGCACTCGAATCCTGAAGGAAGCAGGATGTCCTCTCAATAATATGTTCAATCCACCATGAATACGGAAATGGATTGCTCATTAAAATTACCAACCACTCTCTGATTGCACCTTTAAATAGTATATTGGAAAGTTTCTTAGGGCTAGGGGTTCTAGATGTGCTTATCTTAACTAGGATCTCTTCCACAACTTCCTTGTTTATTGGGATAAGGTAGGGTACCACATTATTATTCCATACAATAGGGGTTGCCACCATTTCCTGAACATTAAGAACATTTGAATAATGGGACACTGAGCCTGCTTCTGATACTGAGTTAATTTGCAGTTTCTTACTGAGTTGATAAATCATTATTATTAATAATCCTCCAAAAAACAGAGGAACTTTTATTTCTCAATGTTAAAAGCATATCGTCAGCGTCTTGTTGATACAACACTACTGTGTCCTCTCACCCAATGTGCTAACTCACAATGGCTTCCCCTTTCTTGAGCCTTCCTCTACTAACCCGGCTGGGGAGGTCCTGCTCATTCCTTTGTCTTTGACAGGCTCCCTTTGACAAGCCCGCCCGGAGGCGCCAGTATATCTGGGAGGACAGGAAGCTGGGAGGATACCAAAACTCATCAGATCTTTGTACTCCAGTGTGTCTGCTTCGATTTGGTTAAAGCTGGGGGCCTGGCTCAAAACCAGCTTCAGTTTGAGCCATCCCATAAAGTGCTGCGACCTGCCTGCAAAACTTAATACCCTGGGACCTCTGGCACTGCTGCAGTGCATTGTCTCATCAAGCGGGGTACCAGCTGCAACCCTATGGGCATCCGTCTGGACCATATGGACCTACAGAGACTCCATCCTGACCATAGAAGTCCCCTCAGAAGAGTCGAGCACAGAGAGAAGAAAGAAAGTCTTCCGGGTGACAACCGTTACTGCTACCAAGCCTGTGTCGAGCCTCCACATCCAAGTGCTGCAAAATTAATCTGTTGGGCGTTCCTGTGACAAATCTGACCGCCACAAGTTCTTCATCCAGACACCAAGAACTGATACCCGAACCAGAGCTGCTGTCGTCTCACCTGAGGGACCCGCCTGTGGCATCGCCCCTCTTCACCATAGAAGGTACTGTAACTCCTCAGTACTTACCTAGCCAGCTTATATGTTGTTGTTCACTCCTCCTGCGCTTCATGAGTCAGGTTGGGGTGGAGGACCCAACTGTGTTCTCTTGGGCCTAACAACACTTGTTCCTAAGGCTAAAATCCTTCATGTGGCCTATCTAGTCCCCCTGAACCCTTTGAATCAGAATTCGATTATCTACCTGTTACTTAAAAGCAGCTTTCAAACTTTGACAGCGTCTGCCTTCCTTTATTCTGCTACCCAGGGTCATTTGTCCCCCAGTCTCCCCATCTGACTTTTTGAGACTCTCATTTTTGGTTCAGGCCTACACAAAGTTATCTGAACTACCAATGTTGCTAATTAGTGGTTGATAAATGGTTTGCTAACTCAAAGCTACTCTTGATACTTACATGTTTTACAATCTAAAGGTCTAACTGTGATATGTGTACTGTACTGGAAATGTCCTTGTGTATATGTATGAAACTTTCCTACTTACCGGAATTGTATTTTGAATTGAACATTGCCTAGTATATACAAGAAGCATATTTTTTGAATAACTACTGTGTGCGTTTTCTTTGACTGCAAATGTGCTCAAAGGTCGTTGTACTCTACTACAGCTCTTCTCTCTCCTGGAATGAGCCTGGCTGCTCAGCCATAGCTACCAAGCCTTTTGGGTGCTTCAGGCCAAATCTAAGAATGGGAGCGCTGTACACCTAAGACAGATTTTGTTTTCAAGGTTTTCAAAGTTTGAGGATCTTTAGGTATTAGTAAATGCACTTAATGGATTCCATCACGCATACGCAGGGTCGCATTGTGGTGTAATACGAGTAGATTTTTGCACATTTCACATTGCACTTTGACATTTTATATGTATGAACATTGTGATGAATTTTAATTGATTAAATTGTTTGAATTTAGTGTATTTTTTTTTTAATCCAGTCGGATTTATTTACAAAGGAAATTGCTACGCGTCGGACAGTAGAAATAAAACTGATCTTGGGTTGTAGAATTAGTTGATTTAATTCCCTGATGTGGTTAATACCGTGTTCGAGTCCTGAAGCGGGAGCATCGCTTTAATGATGTGTTGAATAATGTGCACTGTTGCCAGCAACCATTTCGGTTTGTCTCCTCCTATCAATTTGTGCCAGCAGTTTTCCTCATCTTGGAGGTTGAAGTTAGAGAAGGTGTTTTTCAGGTATATAGAGCGGATGTTTTGCATTGCTGGGCAATTCAAGAGTAGGTGGCGAATGGTTTCCGTTGTCGTTGTAGATTTACAAATACGACAGCTGTTTGTTGGAGCCAGGCCTTTCATTGCCAGGACTTCGTTTGTTTCTAGTAGGTTCAGGCGGATTTTCAGAAATAGGTTCTGTGCCGGTCTACTTTTTTGTTATATGTATATCCAACATTCTAATTAGGTAGGTATGGCGGCTTTTAAAGATATAATGATTAATTAAATAAAGAATTGTCCTGTGAAAGCATCAGATTTATCCTCATTCTGTCTTTTCATTATAGCACTTGGTATATTAATCCCTGGAATGAGTGATTAGGGGCTGTCCTACCTTTTTGTTGATAACGGTATCATATATTTTCTTTTTGAGTTCAAACATTCATCAGCAGTTTAGCTTACTCATGTCTTTCATCATACGCATTTAACAATGTTCGTTCCAGCACTCGTTAAACAATGTTGCCGCTTGCAACCTTGACTTCAACACAGACTGGTATTGCATCGCTCTTCCCAACTCACCAGCTGTGTTGATCTTTCTTGCGCCTCTTTGTTCTTGGAGCCAAGGACGGTACCACGGCGGCGGCTGCTGCTGCTCCTCCCCGCCTTGGTCAGTTACGCGGGAGGGCCCTCGGTATCTTCGACGCACAATGCTGGATTCTTTAGTCTGGTTTCCTGGCCTTACGCTTTCTGCCTTGAAGGTTTTTTGAAAGTAACAGCGTCTTGCCGAAAAGGTCAAGGGTATTTCCCTTCTTACGAACCCTTCTGGGTTTGCCGTCTTCCTCCCCTCGTTCAGTTGCAGACTCGAAACTGCTGTCCCTCGTGTGCTTTGCCTCGCTCAGAGTGTGCTCTCGTGCTCTGCCTTTTATCCGTGTGTGGAAGTTTAATGGAAATCAGGTGTGAGTGATTGTCAGTAATTGCCTGAGCTTGCCTGACCATAGTAGCGGGACATGTCGGGTACGCTGCTCGGGTGTGAGCCTGTTTTCTCCCAGAGCGGGCTGTCCATGTGAAAGTGTTGGAGAAGGGAAAGGGGTGGGGTAAGGTTCCCACATATCCTACCTGGTAGTTTGGGGTAAAGACATTGAGGGGGGAGGGAAACCGTGTCTCGCCATCCAGTGTCCCACTCCCCGAAGACCCCTCACCCAGGTGATCCTTCCGGACTGGTCCACTCCTAGGGTCTGGATCTAAAGGCGATGGCCGTGCACTTGGCACCTGAGAGAGAGATCTGCGGGGACTAGCGGGTGAGACACCTTCTGGTTTCCCACAGTAGTCTCTAGTGGTTTAGTGTCCCTGCTGTTAGTGGCAGCGTATTGCCTCTGAAGCCCATGAGCGATAAGCAGCTGTCTGCATTGCAGAGTATTGTTTTTTCTGTCTGCTTGCTTGCTCCTCCGGGCTCCTCTCTTGCAGCGTGGTGCACCGTTCAGCACAGGGAGTGGGATGCTGTCACTGTTTCTAGCCTGGGTTAGAAATGACTCGTCTGCTGCTGCTGACGTATTTGTCTCGCCCTGTTCTTCATGGTTTTCCGTGATGGCCTGTATGCTGCCTCTAGAAAAAAAGGAAAGAGTCTGGCAAGCATTTTTGATAATGAGGTAAGGCTGGATCAAAGGGTCTGCAAAGACACGTCGGCACAAAGGTGGTGGGGAGGTCAGATATTGGGTCTCTCCTGGCTGTGGTTGTCCTCGAGCAGGGGTTGCTTCGGGACCACTCTCCCCTATTCCCATCTGCCCTGAAGAGGGGTTCTCGATCCCTTTGGGCAAGTCCAAGCACTTGGCCTTTTTACAGAGGGAACCAAACCGAGAGGAATAGTGATTCATAATTGAGACCACTTGCATCGTCATTGCCATACACCACATTCTAATCTATAGACATCACATACCTTATTCCACCACTCTTGGACTAAACCCGCCTTAAGGTTCTTCCAGTGCCCACTTACCCCTGGAAAGCCAGTGTTATCAGCAGGTTGGCAATGTGACATCCAGGACGAGTATTACCTATTTTTGTGTGGGCGTTCATCAAGGATGTCAGTGATAGGGAGTTATGAATTGAAAGCTCTTCCGCAGACAAAATCACACTGCCTCACCCCCAGCCTGCAAGAGGTTTTACAAACACACACTCGTAAATCATATGTTTGAGGGAAGTGTACTCTTACCCTCGGTAACAACATGCATTCCCCCTGCTGGTAATGGCTTGGAAGCCATACCATGTATCAAGGTCAGGGCAGTATGTCAGATCATGTACCAAGTCTACATCATACTAGCTGATGTAATAGCAGGTTGCTTGGCAAACCTTGTATGGTGGAGGCGCTGGTGGTTGGTTTCAACCGTTGGTTATAACCATTAAGTTCTTGGTTGTTAGAAATAAAGGAGCAAGTCTTGAATCAGTGAGGGTTTCATGTTATGGCACAAAAACCGAGGGCCTAGCAGATGTGCCAGGTCATGTGAGAGGGGAGCCAACACGTGTTTTTCGACCGTGGTCTTTATCAAGGCATGGGCAATTATGGGTGGTCCTTTACTGGATGAGTTCACCTCGATAGTAGAATCCTAGTCCTTCTGGGCGGCGGGCAGGTTCGCCAATCTGGGTGTGCTGGATACACGTTCCGTTGTTCGGTGTGTGGTTTGAACACCGAACAACGGAACGCTTATTCAGTACGCCCAGATTGGCTAACCAGCCCGCCAAGTGTCCTTGTAAATTAAATATTCCACCGTCGTGTGTCAGAACTCTAACTATGTCCCCTACACTTATAACTGAACTTTTTGGCTGTTGGTCCAGGAGAATGACTCCCTTCTCTTGGATTGCTTAGCACAATTATGGTTGCAAGTTCTTAACCAGGGGGAATGACTCCCTTGCCCTGGTCTCAATACTTCCCAAACAAAGGATTGTCAGTCTTGTAATAATACTCTGTATCAGAAAAGTTCTCTTTTTCCTCACTCCAAGGCAAATGACTCACTTTCCCTGGATCACAATATTCTGTGGTTTGCCTTTTTTGCAGATCAAACTGCCAGGAGAATGGCTTGCTTCTCCTTGTCTCTGGCTTCAGTGTTTCTCACACACAACCATGGGAATGACTCCCTTCCCCTGGCCTTTTGGTTATTTTGTCCCTTTTCCTGTAAATGTAGCACTACCAGGAGAATGACTCCCTTCTCATGGTATCTTGATTTCACAGTCACTTTACCCTCAGCGATACTCAGGGGGAATTACTCCCTTCCCCTGATGATCCTCGTTGCACTGTTCATGTACAAGTATGGTTCTTGAACCAGGTTTCCCCAATATAGCCCTCTTGGTCTTCTGGCTTGCCAAGTTCAGCCACGAGGGAGAGTGTTTCTTTCTCTTGCCTTTTCAGATCGTGGGTCCCAGAACCGGGGTTCTAGACTAGGACAGACTTGGTTCACTCTCCTGCCAATTACTGCCATGAGGACGACAATTTGTACTTCTCCTCTCTTGTGGGTGCAGGTCCCAGACCCATATTTCTCTCATTAAATATTTAAAGTTCTTCTTTACCCCAGGGGTTCTCCTCTTGCCCCTGCTCTGTGGTTCTTGCTCTATTTATTTCTCCTGAGTCTTACCTAACTCCATTGTCTCCCACCAACCGTCCCAGCAACCCAGGTACCTTTTAGGGTTTCTGCATGTATGCTCCGGTCGGTCTCAGGCTCTTCCTTTTCTAGTCTTGTGGCTTGCTTTGCCTTCTGAGCTACGCAGTCTCTGGTCCCACGTAGATGGTGCGTCTGCACCTGACCGCACAGTCCAGCTACTCTGCGGGTCTGCACGTCTGCTCTGCCAGCTCCCAGGTCATTCTTTCAACACCGGACCAAATGGGGTCATCTCCACCTCCTCGCCAGCGTCCCAATCAGCAACCCCTTCTTGCTTCCATGCCGGACCAATTTATTGCTCGCGGCTCCTCGAGGGAGGGCTTGACAAACTCCCTAGTTCATCTTCTGCTTTTATGTTGGTGTTGGTAGTGGCCCTTAGTGGAGAACTAGAATGCACATACCTACTTCTGGTAGTGATCTTCATAGTTCTGCACCTCCTCCTCGTCCCAGTATTTGTGTTGTAAGTCATACTTCGGTAGTCTGTGCTCTTCTTCGTCTCAGTGGATTTTATGTCACTGGCCCTACACAGGTAAATGGGGTAGTTGGGTATATTACTGAGGTGTACCACAGGTATAGCGTTATTGGGAGGGGGGTCATACCACATTCTCCCTAGATGTCTGTCCCTACCCTAGAGGGTGAGTCTCTCCCATTGAGATCCTTCCACTGTGTACCACCCCCCAGGGGGGCTTTCGGTTAGCAGCCTCACCTCCCTGGCCTCATGGGAATGGGCTCCTCCTTGCGGAAAAGTGACAACATGTAGGGATTCGTTACACCAGCTATATGCTACATTGTGCCCCAATAAGGCTATTTACAGCATGAATCAGGAACCCTTGCCAGCGCATTAGTCAACTGAAAATAGTACATACAATCTTGGGATGTTGTATTCTGTTTCTCTGCCCGATGCTCCAAGAGGATGAAGCAAACCTCTTTCTAAACGCAACTAAAACAATTAATACCAGCTCTATACAACTTAAGCCTTAAAACTGAGCGTCCAACAATTTAAATAAGTTTGTATAGCCACAAAGACCAATGTCCGTATCACCCTCCCTTGAACTAGTGGTACTTTACCTGCAGCTGGCTCACATCTAATGTGGGGGCTACTTTTTTTTCAGGAACACAAAAAACTTGCTGCTATGAATCTTGCAGTGCACCCTCGTCATTGAACCTGGATCTCGTTGCTATGCTGCTGTCTGCCAAAAAGAGGAACATTAGTGTGTCATGAAAGGACAAAGGCAGTGAATATGACAATGGAAATGTGCACACGATCACACATTCTATATATTTGTGTCAAACAACATGCACTCAGGAACCTAGATACATGTACACTAAAACCCAGGAGGTGCAAGTAGAGTGTGATAAGAATACAAATATATGAAAAGGGTGGTGGGGTAAGCACTTGAAACCGCCTTATGATTACAAAGAAACTCTGCAAGCTCCTTACCCACAATTACTGTTACCGGTGCTGTCCGCGCTAAGCTGTCAGATCTCTCTTGGTGAGGACCTGGCTCTCAGAAGCTTTAGGATGCTGTGCTCTACTTCCCCAAGTGAACAAGTCCAACAGACTAACAAACAATCTGTGTGGCCTGATCCCCCAAGTGCTACTGGACACACCCCCTCTGGAACTGGTGGCAAGGAGAACACAGGAGCTAGACTCGAGGAAATGATGTAGACAGTGGCGTCTGGAATCTCTGATGCCACGGTAATCCATAGCGGGACAAGAAAGGTCCCCCGAAGTTGCGGGTTCGTTGGGGGCATGGAGGCATGCCTCCCTGATGTTCACTCCATGAGGAGCGCAGCGTCCTCCGATCTCCAGGTAAGCGCAGCGGACACTGCCGCAGGGGTGGTGTCCGCCGTTGTGCCCTAACAGCATGCCCCCCCCACCACTCGGGACCCGGGGAACATTCAAACCAGGACTATTCAGACACCAGCTATGGAAATTCCTGACCAAACAAGGGGCCATGACATGATGTGACACGTAAGAACGGTCCTCTATCTCATAACCCTTCCAATGAACCAGATACCTCAACGTCCTCCCACGGTAGCGGGAATCCACAATATAATGAACCTCAAACTCATCTTGAGCCCCAACCGCAGGAAATTATGCAGAAGACAAATCCCTGGGGTATATCAGTGACTGAGTCGCCTTCTTCAGGAAGGAAACATGAAAAACCGAATGGATTCTATAATGGGAGGGCAAATCCAATTCCATAGCAGCAGGATTAATGACTGAGGGGGTCAGGAAAAGGCCCGATGAATCATCTTTTAAGAAGTCGCCGGTAGTTTAATAATAGCTGTGGGTAACCACACCCGATCACCTACCTGATAGGGAGGATCAGGACTCCTTTTCTTGTCAGCGTAACTCTGGGCGCTTTCCTGTGCTAAAAGCAAATGTATTCGGCCAATACAGAGTCCCATGGAGATAAGTTGTATTTGCATCTGGACAGATGCACCTTTTAGTCAAAAAAACTCAACATAGGAAGCGAAAGGGGATGAACGAGGCATGGAAACGGGTGTCCTGAAGTGAAGTATGATAGGATTTATTGTATGCAAACTTAGCCAAAGGAAGAAGGCCAGTCCATCATGCTTAGTTTTCCATGACTTAAAACTGCAAGTATTGGCCTAGAGTCTGATTGGCTCGCTCACTTTGCTCATCTGTCTGCGGATGGTCTGCAGAGGATAAGAAGTGCTGGAGACCAAGCCTTTTGCACACCTCCTTCCAAAACATTGAAATAAACTGTGATGCCCGATCCGTAATCAGGATTCTGGGAAGCCCATGTAACCGAAAGACATGAAGAAAAAATAGAGAAGCAAAAACAGAGGCTGAAGGCACCTTCTTTAGGGCTACAAAGTGAGCCTTTTTAGTAAAGGAGTCCACAATTGTTCATATGACCTTTATCAGGTGGAAGATCTGTGATAGAATCCAGCAAACATGTGTGCCAAGGACCCGGAGGGATGGGAAGGGGTTGTAACGGTCCCTGGGGTTGCATTCTTAGTATCTTGTCGCTAGCGTAGAGACCACAACCCATAACTAGTCTCTGGTGTCTTTTCAAATGGTACGCCACCAGACAAACAATTTGTCTAGGATTTTCCTGAGTCCAAAATGTCCAGATCCGGGTAGATCATGGCACCAAGATAACACCCTTTTTTGGCTGGTACGTGTAGGCAACCAGGGTCGACTACAATGAAACAGGAGGCCTTGTCGCTCTATGTTGTTTTCATCACTACGAAGGAAGGCATCCTTATACTGAAAAACGTATTCGCCCTGGAGTGCCTCTCCGTAAGAAGAGAGTATGGGGGAAGTGGCGCCAATGATTTTATCTGGGGGTAGGAAAGGAACGCCTTCTGGTTCTTCCTCCTCATCCTGATAGGCTCGAGAGAGTGCATCCGCCTTGGTGTTCAAACGACCTGGCGTAAAGGTGACTATAAAATCAAATCTGGCAAAGAAGTGTATCCAGCGGTTTTGATGCTGAATCATAGACCTTGTGGTCTTCAGGAACCCCAAATGCTGATGATCTGTGAGTACCGTAATAGTATGACGGGCTCCTTCCAATTGATGCCTGAAGTTAAGGAAGGCATCCTTAATAGCCAAGAGGCAAGAGCGCTTTTTCAAATATACTATAGTTCCTTTCAGCCGGGGAAAAGGTACAGGTATAGTAGGCTAGGGGATGGCTTTCCTTAGTGTCAGGATCAATTTGAGTGAGGACCGCTCATAAGGTGAAGTTGGAGGCATCCACTTCTATCATATACGGTAGGTCTGCCTTTGGAATCCTTGAACAGGAACAGTAGTGAATTTCTGTTTGAGGAGTCAAAACGCTTTCGGTTTCAGGTATCCAATGGTAGGGTTTCCAGGGTTTTCCTTTTTTCAATAGAATGGTAAGGGGAATGAGTATGTCAGAATATTGCGTAATGCAATGCCTAAATAAATTTGCAAAGACCAGAAAACGTAACTCTTTGACGGATTGTGCACTGGGCCACTATAGAACAGATGATATTTTCTTGGGATCCATTGCTATTCCTTCAGGGGTAAGTATGTAACGCAAATAGGAGATTCGAGTCTGGTGCAAGAAACATTTTGAGGGCTTTTCATTAAGTCTGTGTAGTCTCAGATGCTGTAGTACTTCTTTGACATGGAAGACATGGAGAGCATAGGCTGGGGAAAAAATCTAAATATCGTCAAGATAGATGTGAGAAACCAAAGGGTGTCTCACAGACTAATCCCTTGGGATCTGCCATCGAGGTGGCCAGGACACGGCCATGGCTTTTGGATCCAGTTCCTGGGGATGGACCAGTGCGGGAGGATCACCTGGGGAGTGGGAGACCCGATGGAGTGGTGGAGAGACGCAGTATCCCCTTCCCGATTATCCTGTCACCCCTTCTCATTCTATGTGTTATTTGACTTTGCCCCCCAACCCCATTTCCTACACGAACACGACTACAGGGACTCACACCCAGCCCTTACGTGCAGCACGTCCCAACATAAGAGTCAGACAATTGACCTTAACAACTCACACCTGATTCCCATTACCCGTCTCTGCACGAATAATAGGCGGAACAGGAGAGCACACTATGAGCAGCAGGGCAGCAAGCGAGGCAAGGATCGAAGCAGAGCCAGAGAAGGAGAAAGCTATTCAAGGCTGCAGCTGAATCGAGGAAGCCAGACGAAAAGTCACAGGGAGAACCCAAGGAGAGAAAAACCGTTGACCTGTTCAACAAACCATCGCTGGGCTGTTAAAAACTCAGACACAGAGCATGTGCAGCGAAGAAGAAAGGCCTGCAGGTCCTGCAAAGTGCCTCCGAGATACCAGGAGCCCTCCTCCCTGACTGGACGAGCTGGGGGAGAAGTGCAGCTGCCATAGTATCGCCCTCGACCTCACGATCAAAGCCACAAGCCGAACCTTGCATACAGCCGGTGAGTTGAAGGCAGCTGTGTGAACCGGGCTCCGTATGAGAGAAGGTTGCGGGCAGCAACAAAATGTCACGTAAGGCGTTTGATGAAAGAGGCGAGTAAAAGGAGAATGCCGACAAATGTCTTCTTTGAAGTTTTAAGAAGTGAACGTTCGATACTAACTAGCAGAGTTGTCCGGCACCACATGGGGTGCCCAGTCGAAAGATGTCTGCCGGAAAGTATCTTGAGAACAGAACCTTTGAGATTGGATTGAACTTTGTGATATGATTGAACTTTTGAGATTGGATGAAAAGGAACTAAGTGGTCAGGGAAGGGTAACAGTCAAACTCCTTGCTCAGTCGAAAGTCCTCAGTTCCATTATATGGACAGAAGGAAGTTGTTGAAGTGTCAGGTCTGAGCCCGATTGAGGGGGCCCTAACGTGATCATAAAGGAATGTAATCTGAGCCCGGCTGAGGGCAATTCCATTGTGAAACAGAAGTGGAAGAAATGGTCCGAGCCCGGCTGAGGGAGACCAAAAGAAGTGAACTCTGAGATATATTATTTTCGTTGTGTTGATCCAATCACTGTGGAAGAAAGAGACTTGATAAAGTATATAGAGACGCTATGCTGAAAGACTCTGATGTATCCTAAAGACTGCCTGATCCTGCCTGAAAAGTCAGGGTGTTCCAAGTGCTATGTTGTTTCCACCTTGTCCCGTGCTGAAACGTATGGCAGGAAAAGCTATAGTTCAGCAATCCTGAACTCCCATACCATATGGACTTTCTTATTTATCTTACGAAGTTGGGGACAAGTTAGACACTGCTGTCTGCGGGGTCCGCGACAGCGAGGTTTGCCTGCTTTCATCGGCCCGGATTGTGAGGGCACGTGCAACATTACTGTACAGGAGTACAGTTAATATCATCAGTGCCGGCCCGCTCCTCTGGAGCTCAGAGCATCGTGTGAAAACACCAGCGTTTGCGTTGCCTAGCAACACCAGGCAACAAGCAAAGACATGCCCCCTGCCTTGTTCTCGTCCCGCTCGCTGGCTACAACATCCGCCTGTCGGCTAAGCCGGGGCAAAGGGGACAAGTTAGACACTGTTGTCTTTTCTAAACCCTATCCTATTTAATTTCTACTTATCTATCACCCTACGGGCACTATCAATTCATTTTGTGATGATATTGATAACCTCCTTTCTACCATTCTTCCTTCGACTGCCCCTCTTGTACTCCTAGGTGACTTTAATCTTCATCTTGCTACTACTCAATCCTCACTTCCATTTCTTGCTATTCTGTACTCCTATTTTCTCTCTCCTGTTGTCACTCCTTCGTCACATATCTCTGGGTCTCATCTTGATCTGATTTTTGCTTCTTCTGCTTTGTCTATTTCTGGTACATCATCTCTCCCTGTCTAGCTCTCTGATCATTATCTTCTCACCTGCATCCTTCCCATATCTCCTATATTATCAGTCTCTACTTCACTTCGCACACTCTCTCGACGCAACCTTGCCTAACTTCAATACCCCATTATTTGTCTCTACCTGTATCGCTGCTTTACCATCCTATTCCACCTTCTCGGCTTTGTCAGCCGATGACGCAGCCTCTGCCCTTTTTTCTTCACTCTCTTCATCTCTCAACACTCTCTATCTTGCCTCTCCTTTGAACCCATCTCGCAGAGCCTCTCAACCATGGCTTTCTACCCACCTCCAGTCAATGCGGCTTGCTCTATGCCGACTTGAAAGGCGATGGCTTCACTACAAACAAGAGGACGACTTTCAATCCTATTCTTCATATCATATCTTATATGACGACTGTCTTCTAGCTGCCAAACAATCTTACTTTGTCAGATATGCTTCATGTCCAGTCCGCTCATCCAAGACGCCTTTTTCAAACTCTTTCTCATCTTCTCTCTTCTCCAACTCTGCACCCTTCGCTTAATTGTTCTCTATCTGCTTCTGATATTCTTTCTTTTTTCTCTTCCAAGGTGGCTTTTCTCCACCTTGCTATTGATTCCTCGTTCTCCCCTTTGCCAATGTCATCATTCTCACCTGTCCTTCCCCTGGATACGTTTATCTCTAATTTTTCCAGTATCACAAATGAGGCCATCTCTCTTCTGATGACTCATGCTCACCCTTCTGTTGCACCTACTGATCCTATTCCATCGGCTCTTATCCCTAAGGTCTACCCCCTCTCTATTCTTATCTCACATCTTTCTTTAATATTTGTCTCCCAACTTCAAATTTTCCCTCCTCTTTCAAACATGCTTTTATCATTCCTATTTTGAAGAAGCCCTCTGCGGATCCCTCTTTGGTTTCTAATTTCCGTCCTATTTTTCTTCTCCCATATCTATCTAAATGACTTGAACATCTTGTTTATCTACAGGTCTCCTCTATTGTCTCTAGTAACTCTATTCTTCCTCGTTTTCAATCTGGTTTCCGACCTATGCACACAACCAAAACTGGTCTTTCAGTCCTAAACTCGCTACCCATGAACCGCTATTCTAAACATTCTTCTATTCTTATCTTATTAGATTTTTCTGCTACTTTTGATACTGTTGACCATTCACTTCTGCTAACCTCTCGGTCTTCTTTCGGTTTCTCTGGTTCTGTTCTTTCCAGGTTTAAATCCTACCTGTACCAGTGAACATTCTCTGTTTCTTGGGGTGGGACAACTTCTGACTCCCACCCTCTTGCTCATTGTGTCTCACAAGGGTCGGTTTTAGGGCCTTTTCTTTTTTCTCTCTACACTTCCCCTCTTGCTAAAGTTATTTCTTCTTTATCCCACCATTTCTATGCTGATGACACCCAGCTCTTTCTGTCCTTTTCCTCTTTCTCATCTGATATGCATACCCAGCTGTCTTCATGTTTAAAGACCATCAAAACATGGATGTCCTCCCACTACCTCACATTCAACACTACAAAAACAGAATTACATTTTTCCCCTCTACTACCATTCCTTCTCCTGTTCCTCCTCCATTTATTTCTTTTCCTCCTTCTCAACATTTCTTTGTACCTACTGCTCGCAATCTGGGACTCTACTTTGACCCTGCCCTGTCATTTGAATATCATATATCCATTTCTTCTCGTGCTTGCCGCTAAAATTTATTATATATTTCAAAAGTTTGCTCCTTCCTAAACTTTGACGCAACTAAACTACTTATATCCTCTCTAATCTTTTCACGTCTCTTCTATTGTTCGACTACGCTTTTTGGTCTCTCAAATTGTCGACTTGCCCCTCTAAAATCTGTTTTCAATGCTGCTATTCGGACACTTTTTTTTGTTTAACCTCTTGTGAATCAATATCATCTGCCCTTTTCACACTGGGCTGGCTTCCTTTTCATGCCCAACTTAAATTTTATTTTCTCTATTTGCTATTCAAATCACTTTATGGTCTTACTCCTGATTACCTGTCCTCACTGGTCTCGTTCTACACCCCCTCCCGTTCTCTTCGATCTAGGTCTCAGTTTCGTCTGGTAGTTCGAACCCCTCCCTGTGCCCAATCACGCTTCCGCACACTTGCTCACCTTTCTCCCTTCGTTGGAATCTTCTCCCTCTTTCTCTACGGTCCATCACTACTTATTCCTTATTTGGCAAATCACTGAAATTGCATTGATCCAGCAGGGCTGAGTTTCGGGTCCCCAATGTCAAGCTTCTTTGTTTACTATTGTACCGTTTTATACTTTTGTTGCTATGTTAAGCGCTTTGGATTAAGGTGCTATATAAATACCAAATAAATACAAAAATAAAAAATACACTGTTTTCTTTTAAATTGCAACACCCCACACTCTTTTGTTCTTTAGAGTAAGGTTTGGCAATAGTTTTTTTTAGTATTGGCCCTTTTATTTGACACGACATGAATGACTAGGACAGAGTTTTCTTTTGCTTTGAAGATCGTAGGTTGCTCCCAATGTTAGAACTTAGGTTTAGATGGGCGTTTTTCCAAGCCAATAATAGTTCAATGAACACCCTTGAACTACATCATTTGTGTCTGTCATACTTGCGATACCGTGCTTTCCTTACATATGGTGTCAGAGTGGATGTGACTCAATTGAAACGAATTGGGGAACCCTAAAATTTCAGAAGCTTAGTAGTCGAGGCTCTGATCCCTCGGTTGCAACCAGGGAATCCATTCGGATTCGACATTTGCAGTAGTAGGTGGACCACAATCCCTCCAGGAAAGGGGATTAATTCCCACCGATGTAGTCCTAATTAATCCCCCAACCCTGGTTTTTGCATCAGGCTGGCTCCAAAATCTGGCCTAGACTGGAACTTTGGTATAGACATTCTGGCCGGAGTCATAGATCCAGATTTTAGTGGTGACATAAAGGTATTGATCCAGATCCATGGGCAAAACCTTAAAGAAGTAAAACCTGAGGACAAGCTAGCCCAAGGAATTCTTGAAAAGGCGGTATTGCCACGCTATGAAGAAGCAAAATAAGTTGAGGAACCCAAGGGTTTTGGAAAGGCTGATGAACAAATAGACACCCAATCTCTTAGGGATGACGAGACCACCCTTATCCCTGATTTTAGCATTTGCCCAGCGGAACGACCCCATGTTCGCTGAGGCTTTCCTACAAGCCATACCTGAGAATGAAGGGCTAGAGAAAGGTAGCCCTTTCTTTTTCCTAAAGCAAGGTCTTCTGTATCGGAGAGATACAACTGAGGAAGACCTTATTATAATCCAGTTGGTAATACCTAAAACTCATAGAAGAATTGTGCTGGAAATTGCACACTCGCATTTTACAGGGGGCCATCTGGGGCAAGATGAAACTCAAGCTCATGTTAATGGGAGATACTATTGGCCAGACGTCCATGCAGATGTAAAAAACTATATCCAAACATGCAAAATCTGCCAAAAGACCACTTCCCATGTTCCACTTCCTGCTCCATTGAATACATTACCTATACTAGAAGTCCCCTTTTCCCGAATAGGGATGGACATTATTGGTCCTTTGGAAACATCGAAACTAGGGAACAAATACATCCTAGTAATAGTGAACTATGCCACCCGGTACCCCAAGGCTTTTCCCGATGAGAAACTGTTCTACTCAACAAATTCTAAAACTTCTATTACCTTTTTTCTCACGAGTAGGCCTTCCTAAAGAAATCCTGACAGATCCAGGGACGAACTTCATGAGCAATTTAATGGGCGAAGTGAACGAGTTACTGCATATCACTACCCTGAGAACCTCTGTTTACCACTCCCAGACCAATGGGTTAGTGGAGAGGTTTAATAAAACTCTTAAGATGATACTAAAGAAATTGGTGGACACAGATGGAAAAGACTGGGACCGCATGATGCCATGGGCGCTATTCGCAGCATCTACGGGATTCTCCCTATTTGAACTACTTTATGGCCAAGAACTCATAGATGTCTTGGATATGCACAGAGAGACTTGGGAGGAAAGGGATGTTGCAACCATACCCCTATTATAGAAAGCTACTCGATTAAAAGAACACATGGCCTTAGTTAGAACATTAGTCCAAATCCATATGGAAAAAGCCGAAGCTTACCAAAAACCGGCTTATGATAAGAAGATAGATCTCCGCTCCGTAGGGCAAAAGGTATTGGTTCTTTTACCCACTTCAGAGAATAAGCTTATCTCGAAGTGGCATGGCCCTTATGAAATCCTAGAGCGAACAGGTACCTGCACGTATAGAGTGGCACAACCCGATAAGAGACAAAAGACTCATTTATACCACGCTAATCTCAGCAAAGAATGGAAAGCGAATCCAACAGCTACAACCTCCTCTATTCTAGCTTGCTTGGTACCTGAGGAGATTGAGAATACCAACCTTATTCCCCAAGACAGAACTAAAGAGAAACCGGAAGACTTAATTGATCTTGTTGAATCTTTCCCGGATGTATTCTGTGAAAAAAACAGGTTGAGTTGAGGGTACGCATCATTACATCAAGACCCCCAAAGGAAAAGTAGTTCATCTAAAACCTTATCGACTCCCTGAGTCTAGGAGAAATAGTAATTGAAGAGGTAGAAACCATGTTTAAAGCCAAAGTCATAGAACCCTCTTCTAGTCCCTGGTCCTCCCCAATTGTTCAGGCGACAAAACTGGACCAATCTTGGTGGTTTTGTATTGATCCTCGCCTATCACATGCCGCGAATCGACGATCTGATCGACAAGCTGGGTAGTGCCGTCTTCCTTCCTGTCTACTCTGGACCTATCTAAAGGGTACTGGAAGGTTCCACTCCATGGGCCAAGACAGCCTTTTCCACTCCCACTGGATCATTCCAATTTAAAGTCCTTCCATTCGGATTCCATGGGGCCCCAGCAACCTTTCAAAGATTTATGGATAGCATACTTGGACCCTATTCCCATTTTTGCAGAGCCTATATTGACAATTTCGTCGTCTATAGTCAAACCTGGGAGGAACACCTATTGAATCTCTATACATCATGAGAGCCCTTCTACAGGTAGGACTTAAAGCCAATCCAAAAAAGTGCCAGCTCGCCCAATCCGCGGTAAAATACCTAGGCTTTTTTGTGGGTAATGGCTGTGTCCAACCACAACGTGAGAAGGAAAAAGCGGTCTTAGATGCTCCTACACCAAAAACCAAAAAGAGACCTTAGAGCTTTTTTAGGCCTTATCGGATATTACTGAAAATGCATCTCTAAGTTCTCAGACAAGACCGACAGGTTAACAGACAAACTTAAAAATGCAGAGTCGCAGAAGAAGATGACATCTGTTACACCAATTTAAAACAGGCTCTCTGTCAGGCCCCCCTATATTAAAGTTAGCAGATTTCTCCAGAGAGTTTATCCTGTAAACCAATGCCTCCCTAGCAGGCCTAAGAGCTGTATTATCCCAAGTAGGTGATGGCCTCGAAAACCCAGTTCTGTTTGCTAGTAGGAAACTATTTCCGAGAGAGAAAAAAAACTATTCAGTAATAGAGCTGGAGGGCCCTTGCCATCAAATGGTCCATTACACACCTCTGCTACTACTTATTAGGCAGACAATTCAGACTAGTGACTGACCATTCTCTGCTAGTCTGGATAAGCCAAAGGAAAGAATCAAACCCGAGAATTATGCGATGGTTTCTAGACATTATGATATGATATGATATGATAGGTTATTTATAATACGCTTAATACCCAGAGATTTCTAAGCGCGGACACGGGGATCGAACCCGTGTTGTTCCGTGTCATCTTGCTTCCAAGGCGAGCACGTTGCCACTGAGCTATCCTCCTGGGACAGACCTTCAACCTTACTGTTTCACCGTGGAACATGGAAAAGGAAAGGATCAAGGAAATGTGGATTTTCTTTCTCGTTTCTCCTGTGAAACAGAAAAGGTCACATCGCATAGGGCAAGGGTATGTGAGAAACCAAAGGGTGTCTCACGGACTAATCCCTTGCGATCTGTCATCCAGGTGGGCAGGACATGGCCATCGCTTTTAGATCCAGTTCCTGGCGGTGGACCAGTGCGGGATGATTGTAAAACCAAAATCTGGTAACTGCACTGCAAGCAAGATAAGAGACCAACACACACGGATATGAGTATGAACAATAAATGTTTATTCGTTTCAAGCAGACAGAGGTTCTACCCAGCAATAACTTTGCAGAAGTTAGCAATTTACAGAAAGAAAATGACATCCTTTTATGAACTCCATTTTCCATGAGTTCTGCTGCAAGTGTGATGTCACAGATGACATAGACAGTTTACAGCGCCATGCTTTGTATAGGGTTATTTGTGAAACATACATACATTTCTGTGAGCGATTCCATGCTCTGTACGTGCTACATTTCTGACCTTGCTAGACAACAGACTGTTTGTACTGAAAGGAAAACAATCCTACCAACATTATCTTTGTTTTTATAACCGAGGGTTACTTGCAGAGCAGCATGTTCTTACCGATTTATTCAGGGTAACCCTTTCCTGGTACAAACAGAACAGAACAGACCAGACAACAACATTTTGATCGCGCTTGTGCAAGCTAAGGCTGTAATAAAAATGAGCTTGTTTCTTTGCAACAGCAAAACTTCGCACTATTGTGCAGTGATTTCTTGCAGCTCCAAATAGGAGATTTTGCAAGATGAAGTGAGAGCATGAAACGTTTAAGGCTAACCTGAAATAAATGCATTTTCATAAACCCTCCTTTTAGCCTAAGCTAAACTATTTATACATCATCAAATGCTTGTATATCGATATTGATACATTTCTGAATTTCCATATCCTGTATAATTAGTGCATTTGTCATATTCCCAGGGGACAAGCGTTCAGGCTGTAAGTGTTTCAGAATTCTTGAACAGAATTGGCATAGCATAGATCCTAAAGTAGGTAAGCATTGTATGCAGAAACAACAGCAGCGAATTGCAACAACGATCAGAGCAAGGACAGAAAGTATTTTCCAACCCCTTGTGGTAAACAAATTCCAAGCCCAAGTACCAATGTCCCAGCTACCTTCGTTAACGTGAATTTTGGACCCCAATGTGTGTAACCTCTTAATAGCCTAAAACACAGTAGGGGAGGAATCTGTTATGTAAACGCCGCAAGATGACCCAACCATTTTGCATACCCCTCCTATTTTGAAGTGCAACCAGCCTATTAGCTGTGTGTTCTAATGTCATTTTGAATAGTATATTGGTTGTCTCATTAATGGTTCTTTCTAACACTCAGGCCAACCTTCTAATATCTCTGGAGTTTATCACTGGGCTCCAAAAGGGTTCTATCGCTTTTGACACATCCCCTAATATTTGGCCAGTTGTATCATCATTGATCTCCCTCCTAGGACGGTGTTGTTAGGGAGAATTCTCTGTTTAGGCTCCTAACCTATTGAGTCCCCCAGCAGCTTTGCTGGATTTTTGGGGTTTATTTTTTCTCTCCTGCCAAGAGTGAGACTCTTTTACCCTCACTCTTGGGCATGATTTGAGTGTGTTTCTTTGACTCTAGATGTGTTTAATGGGCTAGGGGGTCTTTTACTCCATAGGGCTTCATGTGTTTTTGTGATGTGTGTTACACAGCACCCTCAGTGCAGTAACACAGGGGTGTCATAGTGACCCCCCCAGTATAGACTCCATACCCTGGGACTGACTACTGTCTCCCAGGGCATGTAAAGTCACCATTGACTTTACAAGTCTCAAATTCTCAACAGAACCAGTACAAACCATCATATTGTGGACGCACTGGCTGGGGCAATTCGATTGCCCTGGGGTCTGTTAGTCGAGGGGGCACGTCTCCGTCCCCCCTGATCGGGTTTTGGCTGGTGGCAGTGGAAACTTTTTATATTCGACCGCAAATGTATTCCTATGGGATTTTCCCATTGTTCGAGGCTACCAACTTTAATTATTTAATTCCCATAGCCTCGAACATACCGCCGGTTTATTTAAATAATATTAATTCTCCTATTGGTATTTTTTGCCAAGACTCGGTTCTAAAATGGCGTTTATGTTCTCTTCTGTGACTCCAACCCAAGTCGAGCCCTTTGTTCCACTTTTTGGGGGGCTTCTCCACAGAAGCCTCCAAAAGTGGTGCCACTCTGTCTGGGTACCACAGGGAGTGTGGGAGGGGGTTTAGGCACCCTGGACTGAGTTGCCTAGTCAACTCAAGTCGCACTCCGTCCTGGTTAGCCCAAGTGGTGAGCCGGCCGGCTCACCACTTAGCATGTTTGAGTGACAGCTAGGCTGAGTGAATGGGTGTTTTCTGCATAAAAGCAGGGCTTTGGGGATTGGAACTTCAGAAGTCGCCACAGGACCTAAGAATCCGACGAGGGAGAAGCTGAGCCGACCTGCTACGACGACACCACCGGTGGAGCCCTGCTGAACCGTCTCACCACTTTTCCCAACGACAGAGGAGATCTCCAGCCCGGAGAGTCTTCTTCCTTCGACTGGTGGGGATAACCAGTCTGCTTCCTTTTTCGCTTCCTGGAACATCTCGTGGCCGCCTTGCCTGTGCCAAGCACCCCGGCAACCGGGATACCATGTTTTACCACTACCACGAATCAAAGGGTAGTACCTTTAACTGGAAATCTCTGCGGCTGGTTTCTTCCCTGGCAGTGCAACGACCTTCATCTTTCCTCCACGTCGAGATGTTCTCTTCCTCTGGATGACGCCGCGACTTGCACCCGCTGCCAGGAACAACTGCCCCCGCTGGAGGATCCTTTCCACATAAGGTACCGTGTTCCGCCTGGCTTCCCTTGCAACCGACTGTACGGGGTAGATTTAGCCCCTGGCTTTCGACCCTGGGTTAGCCTGGGACACCCTGGCTAAACTTTCCTGAGCCTAACTAAAACCTTTCCGAACTCCCTGCAAGACTTTTTAAGCCTGTTGTCTTTGTGTGATCTTGGGTGCATTTGTGCCCTGCTCTCTAAGAGTGGGCCCGGCCTGTGGACTTTGGCTCACAAGTAACTTTTGACTTTCCTGCCTTGCTTAAGAGTTCCTAAGTATTAGTGTGGTGTATTTTCCTACATTCTGAGCTAAGGGGGTGTGAGCTCTCCAGAAACCCTAAAACAGGTATTTATATAATTAAGATACATGCCACAATAGCTATAATCACACATGTATCTATAGTTGACCACAATCCTTTGGACCTGGTCATTCCAGTGGCAAAACCTTCCATTTCTTCGCTTCTGCGTACCCCAAACAGAGGCATAGTCTTTCAGTGTCCGTTAAGAAGCCTTTCTGATAAAGGCTTTATAAGTGCATCCGTGGGTGGCACTTGACCCCGTGGCCTACTTGTTTGGCATCTTCTTATCCCTGCCCCTCTCTACCTCCAGGCATTTTTGGGGAGTTTGTAGGTAATATCGTTGGTTTCTTGTGGGTGCTGTACTTAAAAAATACCACACTTTCCTACTTGCAAGAAGTCCTTCCCTAGCTATTTCCGTGGTCGAAGATTGTATCTGGACACCCCAGGCACAGAGTGATCCTCAATGTGTCGGTGGTTGGTAAAGGTGAAAATTCTGGCTGCTTAGAATTTGGGTTGCTGTATTCTCTGTCACTGAAAGGTACATGCTGAGGAACGTATTCGTGTTCTGTATCAGCTACCTCTTCCTTTACCCATCTGTCATAGGCCAAAGGTAATTGTTTCAGATGTGCTGCATGTATCCAGTGCTTCTTCCCATCAACACGCACAGCAGTCTGGGTAGCCAATAGCACCTGGGGTGGCCCCTTCCAGCGTGGTTCAAGTCTGGATTTCCGCTGGAAGTCTCTCACCAGAGCGTAGTCTCCAGGTCGAATGGTGTGGCCAGGACCCCCGTATCAATCAGGCAACACTTCTCGCACCTGTTGGTGAATCAAGCGCACGTTTTGAGTCAACTGGTTACAATAATCTACCAATAATGGATACTCAATCTCAGACAATTTTTTCGATCTGGGTACATTCCACACTTTAGCAGGTCTGCCCATCACAATCTCATATGGGGACAGACCTGTTTTTGGTTGGGCTGTCATTCTCATTGACATTAAGGCCAATGTTAGGGCTTCAGGCCATTTTAGCTGGCTGTGTGCACATATCTTTGCTAGTTTGTATTTTAGGGTACTGTTGTGTGTCTCAACTAATCCTGCCGATTGGGGATGGTTCGCGGAATGACATTTCTTTCATATCTGTAATCCCTCACTCACGTGCTTGGTGACTGATGTTATAAAGTGTGGACCATTGTCTGACCAGATTACCCTTGGTAAACCAAAACGGGGAATGTGCTCTTTTAGCATTATGTTTTTTGTTGACATTGCAATGTTATCTTTCAGAGGGAAAGCTTCGACCCATTTGCTAAATGCACAAACTACCACTAGAACGTATATAACATTCTGACATCTTACAATCTCAATTAAATCAAAGTTTATTACTTCAAAGGGTATGGAAGGTGGGTCAAAGCTGCCCTTAGGTACTGGTGTTCCTTTCCCAATGTTATGCTGTAAACAGATCATGCTATTCTTGACCAGTCGGTCCGCTATTTTGGGTATGTTGTAGTTCCTCCATACCGGGTCTAGGTGTTTACAAATTCCTTTTGTGCTTATGTGGGTTGGGCCATGGGCCATGGTCACTATAGCTTGTACATATGCATTAGGTAACAACCATCTCTGTTTATCATGGCCAACCCAACAACCTTCCTCCTATACGTGGGTTGGTCCTGATCCCCACTCTTTGATTTCTTTGGCTGTGGCCTCGGCCTGAATCTGTTTTACAATGCTAATGCCTTCATCCCACCCTCAGCGACCCATCTAGCAGGACCTAATACGTACATTCCAGACTGTAAGTCTGTGGCTGCTTAGCATTTCGGTCTGCGAAAGCATTGCCTTTCCCAATACTGTCAGTGACGTTCTGGTGGGCTGTGCATTTCATCATTGCTAGCTGTACAGGTAATGCTAGTGCTGATAGAAGCTGCACTATCAAGGGACCATGCTGAATCTTGGTGCCATGGGATGTCAGTAATCCCCTTTCGGCCCATAGTTTCCTAAAATTGTGAGCTACACCAAAGGCTTACTTGCTGTCTGTATAAATATTTACTTTCAAGCCTTGAGATACCTCACAAGCTTGAGTCAGGGCAATTATTTCTGCTGCTTGGGTGGAGTTGTAAGGAATCCTCCTAGTTTCTACCACTGTATCTAGTGCGGTGATTGCATAAGCAGCAGTAGAAGTGCCGTCCGGAAGTTTAAAGCAAGAACCATCATAAAATATTTCTCCATCTAAGGATCGCAGAGGTGTGTCAGGCAAATCGATTTTTCTTTTTGTTTAATTTTCAGTGTTAAAAATGAAATCATGATTGGTATCAGGAATGCTACTCTCCTCTAGGGGAGGTAACAGTTCTGCTGGGTTTAACGTGTTGCCTCGTTTAAGTTTGATGTGAGGTGCAAACAAAATGAGCTTGTATCTAGTGAGGCGATCAGATGTGAGATGC
This sequence comes from Ambystoma mexicanum, assembly GCF_040938575.1. NCBI lineage: Eukaryota > Metazoa > Chordata > Amphibia > Caudata > Ambystomatidae > Ambystoma > Ambystoma mexicanum. The sequence continues at coordinate 1,159,576,912 of NC_090923.1, forward strand.
GGTGTTTGCACACTGTTCAATAGTACATTTACTGAGTGAGGCACCAGTACGGTTAAGCAGTGACCCAATACCATGCCTTCGCTCTGTTTTACTGATGCAGTGGCAGCAGCCACAGCTTTAGGACATTTTGGCAAAGCGCATGCAACAGGGTCCAATGTGGAGAAAAATAGCTGCACAGCTTGTTCTTTCCCCCATGTTCCTGCATTAAAGCAGCCAAAGCACAACCATCTCTTTCACACACAAATAACACAAACTCCTTAGTGAAATTTGGTGTGCCCAATACTGGTGCGGAACACAGAGTAGTCTTGGGCAAATCAAAACCATCTTGACAAGCTAGAGGTAGAGATACATCTTTCTTTGTTAGTGCTAACAATGGCTTAATAAAAAGGGAGACATTCGGAATCCATTGTCGACAATAAGTCATCCCGATAAAGGTTCTTACTTCACTTTGTGGGTTTGGAACCACCATGTCAGAGCGAGTCTGTATTCTTTCTGGTGCAAGACGCCTACCCTCCTTCGACAGGAGGTATCCTAAATAGGCAGCCTCCTGTTAACAATATTGGAATTTCCTTAAAGAAGCCTTGTGACCGTTGTTAGCCAAGTGTGTTAACAACAACACAGTGCCCTCCTTGCAAGCTTCCTCACAATCTGCAGCAATAAGTAGGTTGTCAATGTACTGTATCAATGTGCAAGATGAAGGTAATTCTAAAGTGTCCAGTGTTCCTTGAGTGCCCTACTATAAATGCGTGGGCTTTCAGTGTATCCTTGGGATAATCTAGTGAATGTAAACAATAACCCTCCAATAGTAAAGGCGAATAAGTATCTACTGTCAGCATGTATCGGTGTTAGGCAGAAACCTGTGCAGTTCCCTTAGGGACCACTGCAAAAGATTTAAGACCACAGGTGTTTGGCAGTAAACCCACTTGGTAGCAGTCTGTACCACACAGATTCACTTGGTAGCTGTGGCTGAGCAGTCAGACTTCCCTCAAGAAGAGTTAGGCAGCATGCAGAGTATACACAATAGGTACAGAGACACAGTAGCACAAACAAACACTGACCAGAGCTTTGGTGTAAAAGTATATAATTATTTATTTAAAAACACACTTGTGATTTACACTAGCAAAACGAGGTAAGTAAATTCAGCACACAGTCACTATCATATATATATACAACCCTATTCACTTATTAGACAAGTCTTAGTGAGAAACACCACTTATTTTCAGACAGAGGTGAGCGTTTAACATAAGATGACACACTAATAAGTTGTAACGAAAGGGAGGGAAAAAGGCAGAGTTAAGGAAGCACACAAGTTTCAATTCTTTTACAAAGAACCAGAGTAAGGCAGGACAGGCAGAGTTCTACTGGAGATCAAGGAAGTCAATTGCAAGGCCCACTCTTGGAGAGAGCAAGCAGAAGGGGTCCAGGTTCACACAGTGGGGTTATGCCCAAAGAGTCTTGTAGATAGTTCGCACAAAAAGGATGAAATTAAAGTCAGGAAAAGTTAGCTAGCTTGTCCCAGGCTAGCCCAGGTTAGAAAGTCGAGGCTTTACCGTCACCCCGAACGATCTGTCGCAAGGGAAGCCAGGCGGGACACAGTACCTTAAGTGTGAAGGAAGCTCCAGTGGGGGCAGTTGTTCCTGGCAGCAGGTGCAAGTCGGCGTTTCGTCCAGAGGAAGAAGAGGTCTCGCCGTGGAGGAAAGATGATCGTTGCACTGCCAGGGAAGAAACCCGCCGCGTATTTCTCCGGTTAAAAGGTACTACCCTTCTCTTCGCGGTAGTGGTAAACCGTGGTATTCCGATTGCTGGGGTGCTTGGCACGGGCAAGGTGGCCACGAGATGCTCCAGGAAGGTGAAAAGAAGGCAAAACTGGTTATCCCCACCAGTCAAAGGAAGAAGACTCTCCGGACTGGAGATTTCCTCTGTCGTCGGGAAAAGTGGTGAGATGGTTCAGCAGGGCTCCACCGGTGGTGTCGTCGTTGCAGGTCGGCTCAGCTTCTCCCTCCTCGGATTCCTAGGTCCTGTGGCGACTTCTGAAGATCCAGTCCCCAAAGCCCTGCTTTTATGCAGCACACCCCCATTCACTCAGCCTAGCTGTCAATCAAACATGCTAAGTGGTGAGCTGGCCGGCTCACCACTTGGGCCAATCACACAAGAGTGCGACTCGAGTTACCAAGGTAACTCAGTCCAGGGTGCCTAAACCCCCTCCTACACCCCCTGTGGTACCCAGACAGAGTGGCACCACTTTTGGAGGCTTCTGTGGAGAAGCCCGAAAAAAAGTGTAACAAAGGGCTCGACTTGGGTTGGAGTCACAGAAGAGAACACAAACGCCATTTTAGAATCGAGTTCTGGCAAAAAATACCAACCAGTGAATTAATATTAAATAAATAAACCGGCGGTATGTTCGAGGCTATAAGAATTAAATAATTAAAGTTGGTAGCCTCGAACAATGGGAAAATCCCATAGAGATCTATTTGTGGTCGAATATAAAAAGTAGTATCCACCGCCACCAGCCAAAACTCGATCAGGGGGGACGGAGACGTGCCCCCTCGAACAACAGACCCCGGGGCAATGGAATTGCCCCGACCAGTACGTCCACAATATGATGGTTTGTACTGGTTTCTGTGCATAATTTGGGACTAGTAAAGCCAATGTTGACTTTACATGCCCTGGGAGACAGTAGTCAGTCCCAGGGTATGGAGTCTATGATGTGGGGTCGCTACGACACCCCTGGGTTACGGCACGGGGGGTGCTGTGTAACCCTCATCAAAAACGCATGAGACCCTGTGGAGTAAAAGACCCCATAGCCCATAAAACACATGGAAAGACAAAGGAACACCTCAAATCATGTCTAAGAGTGGGAGTAAAAGAGTCTCACTCTTAGCAGGAGAAAAAATAAACCCCAAAAATCCAGCAAAGCTGCTGGGGGACTCGCTAGGTTTGGGAAATTAGCCTTTACAGAGAATTCTCCCTAACACTCGGTATGCTGCAAAATGCGTTCTTTAAATCTACCACAGAAAAGTTAGTGGCCTGGGCAGGAATCCTAGTCAAAATAGTTGTGATGTCGGGTACAATGGGAAATTGTGGACAAACAATTTTATTGATGGCGCGCAAGTCAATTACAAAACGGTAAGGCAGTGCGTTGTTACCCTTTTTGTACACAGGAAGTACGGGACTGTTACAAGTCCTACCCATAATCCCTTCAATGACATCTAGATGTAGAAGATCTGAAATTATTATTTTTAGTGCAGCTTCTCCGTCCACTGAAACGTTGTATTGTGGTATGTGCAGTAATGTGACATTTTGCTTTAACTGGATGCGTACTGGTTCAACATCGAGTCTTCCCACGTCATTATCCCTGAGGGCCCATAAATGAGTGGGTACACTTTGCAATTCACTGGGTAGTGGAAGTGCTAACAACTGAGATGTAGAGGTGTGCTGCGGTGAAATAGTCAAATATACACCATAGGGTAAGCAGTAAATAATAGCATATCATTTCTTCAGTAAATTCAAACCTAACAAGTTTTCACTACAGTTAGTTGTCAATAGAAAAGGACATGCATCAGTGAATGGTCCCAGAGAAATAGGTACTGGTTTGGAGACCGGACTTATTACAGGTGTGCCGGCAAACCGTGCAGAAACATTTTGTTGCCCTGACAGAGGAATATCTGGAACCGATAGGTGATCAATGGAGCACTTCTGTGCACCAGTATCAACTAGAAAGGTGTGTGGCCTATCCCCAAATGTTATTGTAACATTGGGTCCTTTTTGATTGACCGGGGTAGAGGTAGGTTCCAGCCCCTGTTTCAGGCTGTTCTAGCCAAAGAATATGTCATCAGATGTGTAGTCCTCGGAAAAATAATTCTGTGAGGGAGTGTTATCGAAAACTTGGCGGGCTTAGTCGGGTGTTGCGTGTCTGTATTTGCTGTATTTTTGCTGAACTGTGGAGGCTTAGAAAACTGGCTTCTACTCGGTCCCTGCATGCCAATTACTACGTCCTCTTCCTCGTCTCAAGTACATATTGTTTTCCTTCTGCTGGAGTATTGGACATTGCGCCCTCCAGTGGCCTTCCTGCTTACAGTAGGCGCACTGGTTCTCTTTCACTATCCCAGTGTGTGGCATAACATGTGCCCTATTTGTGGCATATCCTTGCGGTCCCATAGCTACCTACTGTAACAATACCCTAGTCTTCAGATCTACTTTTTTCTTTTCTATCCTTTCCTTCTCAGTGTTAACTCTGTTCTCATAATACTGAGCCATCAGCAGTATTTTGGAAGGTGTCTTTGTTTGCCAGGTACTCTCTGAGGCCGTGATTTAAGACTGAATTTCGGGCAAGTTAGCACGTACAAACTTGTCAACAAACAAGTTTAAGGCTAACCTGAAATAAATGCATTTTCAGGATCACCTGGATGAGGGGGCCCTGGGTAGTGGGAGTGGGACACCCGATGGAGAGATACGGTATCCCCTTCCCGATTATCCCTTCACCCCGTCTCATTTCATGTGTTATTTGACTTTACCTCCCCCCTGCCCTTTCCTACACAAACACAACTACAGAGACTGAGCGCTGTGGGAGAAGACATTCTTACACCCGGCCCTTCCGTGCAGCATGTCCCTACATCAGAGTCAGGCAATTACCCGTAACAATTCACACCTGATTCCCGTTACCCTTCCCCGCACAGATAAAAGGCAGAGCAGGAGAGCACACTATGAGCAGGAGCACAGCACGCAAGGCTAGGGTCGAAGCAGAGCCAGAGAAGGAGAAAGCTATTCAAGGCTGCAGCTGAATCGATGAAGCCAGACGAAAAGTCACAGAGAGAAACCAAGGAGAGAAGTACTCTTGACCTGTTAAACAAACGAACACTGGGCTGCTAAAGATTCGGACACAACGTGTGTGCGGTGAAGAAGAAAGGCCTTCAGGTCCTGTAAGGTGCTTCAGAGATACCAGAAGCCCTCCTCCCTGACTGGACGAGCCGGGTGAGAAGTGCAGTATCACCCTCAACTTCAAGATCAAAGCCGGGAGCCGAACCTTGCATACAGCTTGTTAGTTGAAATCAACTCTGCGAACCGGGCTGTGTATGAGAGAAGATTGCGGGCGGCAGCAAAGTGTCACATAAGGCGTTTGATGAAAGACGCGAGTAAAAGGAGAAAGCTGATAAATGTCTGCTTTGAACTTTTAAAAAGTGAATGTTCGATACTAAGTAGCAGAGTCGTCCGGCACCATGTGGGTACCCAGTCGAAAGATCTCTGCCGGAAAGTATCTGGCAAACTGAACCTTTGAGATTGGATTGAACTTTGTGATTGGATTGAACTTTTGAGATTGGATGAAACGGAACAAAGTGGTCAGGCAAGGGTAACAGTCAAACCCCTTGCTCAGTCGAAAGTCTTCAGTTCCATTATATGGACAGAAGGAAGTTGTTGAAGTGTCAGGTCTGAGCCTGATCGAGTGGAACCTAACGTGATCATGGCCGGCTGAGCGAGATTCCATAGTGAAACGGAAAGGGAAGAAGGAGCCCGAGCCTGGCTGAGGGAGATCGAAAGAAGTGAACTCTGAGATTTATTATTTATGTTGTGTTGATCCATGCTCTGTGGAAGAAAGAGACTTGATAAAGTTTATAGAGACACTATGCTGAAAGACTCTGATGTATCCTAAAGACTGCCTCCTCCTGCCAGAGAGGTCAGTGTGCTCCGAGTGCCATATTATTCTGCATGGTCCCGTACTGAAACGTGGGGAATGGGAAGCTATAGTTCAGCAATACTGAACTCTCATACCACATGGACCTACTTGTTTTCGTACACTGTTTTCTTTTTACATTGCAATACCCCACACCAGTTTGTTCTTTAGAGTAAGGTTTGGCAATACGTTTTTTAGTATAGGCCTTTTTATTTGACAAGACATGACTAGGACAGTATTTTCTTTTTGTTTTGATGGTCGTAGCTTGCTCCCATGGTTAGGAGTTAGGTTTAGATAGGTGTTTTTCCAACCCAATAATAGTTCAATAAACACCCTTGAACTACATCATTTGTGTCTGTCATACTTGTGATGCCATGCCTTCCTTACATAGATTACCACACATATATCCCGTAGGTCATGGAAGATATTGTTCAGAAAAAACAGAAAAACTGCACGGGCATTACAAAGGCCGAAAGGCATTACCAGATATTCAAAGTGACCAAATCTGGTACAGAATGCGGTTTTCAACTCCTTGCCTTCGGCTATACGGATTAAATTATATGCCCCTTTTAGATCTAATTTTGTTTAGTTTATGCCTTCCTTGGCTTTGTCTAACAAGACTTGGATAAGAGGAAAGGGATAGGGTTTTTGATTGCGATATCATTTAACTGAAGATAGTCAATCCTGAGTTCTTTATCTTTTTTGGGGGTAAAGAAGATTGGCACCCCTTCAGGTGATGTGGATTGTCTGATTAACCCCTTGGCGATATTGGTATCTATGTATTCTTTGAGGATACGGGTTTCTTTTTCGGACAAGGCATAGATCTTCCCATGCAGTATTTTGCCATTGGGAAGAAGTTCTATGTGACAGTCGTTCCTACAGAGCGTCTTTGGCATTGAACACATTGCTGAATTCTAGATATTCTACTGGGATTTGTGTGGAAAGGACGAAAGCCTGATGCAGTGAATGGGATGCTATAGAAGGGGTTGAGGATAAGGGCAGGGTGAATGTGTCTCCCCGGGAACAAGAAGGTGGACATTGAGAAACCTGGAAAGTAAGTATTTGATTTTTCCAATCCACAGCAGGATTATGGAATTTAAGTCAGGCAGTGCCCACAATAACCTGGAAAGGAGGGGCAGCGATAGCATCAAAGCTAAGGATTTCCTTATGGTACTGGGCACAGATCATGGTAATTTCCTTGGTATGTAAAGAAATAGGCACAGAAATAAGTGGAGACCCATCCGCAGACCGGATCGGTTCTGAGGTGTTTTTTGCTGTCAACGGAATATCATATTTATGAGCAAATGCTAAATCTATGAAGTTACTCCTAGACCCACTGTCTATAAGTGCCAGTATTCCTTCCCACTTGCGGGAGTCGAGATAGAGATCTACCAAAAAGAACAAATGCGTGTACTGACTGGGCATAGTAGGGCATAAGACATGAGGGGAGCCAGTGAGGATAAGGCTCGTCCGTTTATTTCTCTATTAAGGGCAAACTTTGGCGTTTCTCTGCATCGAAACAGATCTCTTGGGACATTCTGTGACTGAATGTGTAGAATCCCCACAATAAAAACATAGATTGAGACGCCTCCGCCTCTGCCGTTTGTCAGTGGAAACGGGGCCCTGTGTGCTCCCCAGTTGCATGGGCTCTGCCTCTTGGACTTGAGTGTCTTTTTCGCATCGGGATAGCAAAGGCCTACGGGATTCAAATGGTCTCTTTTTGCTTTTCTCTCTGCAGCTCTTTGATCCATCCGGATCACTAGGGAAATGTATGCCGCCAGGGTAGCAGGAGGTTCGACTACTTGACTGAGGGAATCCTTCAGGTCTTCTTTTAGGCCCTTGGAAAAGATGGTAATCTGTGCATCTCCTGGCCAAGCAGTTTGTGTGATTAGCCCATTGAAATTAGAAATATAGGCGAGTCGGTCCCTGGAGCCTTGTTTGATTTCGAGCAACTCATTACAGACTGCCTGAATGGTAAATTGCCTATCAAACATAAGAGTAAAGGCATCAAGGAACCTATCGTAGTCGGTTAAGAGAGGGCTGTTCTTGTCGACATAAGGAGTGGCCCATGTGGGAGCTGTTTTCTCAAGATTCAGTCAAATGAAGGAAACCTTAGCTTGGCCTGATGCGTATATTTGGGGCTGGTTCAAGTAATGGATACAGCATAGCGTCATAAAGGATTTAAACTCCTGTGGATCACCCCTGTATTTCGGAGGCATAGAAGGGGAAGGAACACCTAGGACCCCCTCCGCCCCCAGGTTGGTAACGTGGCAGGAGCCAAGATGAGTCTGTTATCCGTCCTAACAGAGGAGGTTCCGCTCCCAGCACCCCAAGTGACCCCTGGAGGGTCTGCCTTCTTCGCCATTTGGTCTACTGTGTACTCGAGGGCCGTCATAGACTGAAATAGCACTACGTTTTCCTGGCGTGAGGTGGACACCTCAGCCTGCAGCTTTTGTACAGCTGTTGCTTGTTCTTTTAGCACAGAGTCCATGTCTCAGGAGAGAGAAAAAGGTCTTGCAATCTGTCAGATCTCTCTTGGCGATGACCTGGCTCTCAGAAGCTTTAGGACGTTCCACCTCCCCAATGGAACAAGCCCAACAGACTTAGGAACAATCTGTGTGGCCTGATCACCCCCCACCCCCCCAGACAGGAGTGCTACTGGACACACCCCCTCTGGAACTGGTGGCAAGGAGAACACATGAGCTACAGTAATACAAAAAAGGAAGAGTATGTAATAAAGGATACTAACCTGTCGCACAACAATCATTTAAACAGTATTTCGCCCCCCTCTCACTTCCCCTTCCTCTTATCTTCTGATTGACACTCCTGGGTGTCATGGAACCTCTGTGAATGATCCTGGGTGCCTCCCCTACTCTAACCTAATAAATCAACCTGAATACTTATGAGAATAGAACAATAGTTGGGCACCAGGATGCACGAGTCCGGAGCAACGTGGCAAACAACCGTTGCGAGATGCCGAACTCCGGTAGTGGGACTCTTTATATGAATTTGGAAATGCACGTGGCCATGAACTTTTGGCTGAACCCGAGGAAATTATGCCATAGCGGGACAAGAAATGTACCCCGAGGTTGCGGGTTCGTTGCGGGCATGCTAGATACTAAGCATAAGAACAAGGGACCGGTCACAAACAGAAACACTGCAACAATGACCAGTTCTAGACTGAATAAACTAAGACTTTTAAGCTGGCTAAGAAACACACCTCAGGTGTGGTTTTTGATAGCACCTGCCAGCCGCAGGTGCTCATTATCCTCAACCCAACCTTGTCCTGCAAGGGTCGAGATGGAGCAGTAGGCCAGGCATTCTGGGAAACAGTGTTTTGATTAAGCAACGTAATCCCGTTGAACTATATGTTTGTAATTTGTGTTTGTGTGCTTGCACCCCGCTGCCTGCAGGCTTTCGCGCAATATAAATCAATAAATGAAATAATGACTGCCGAAAACCTGGAATGGATCCATAAGGGAAGTGACATGGAAAATATGGATTTCGAACTTCCAAATCACAACAGCACTGTCTCCTAAGGTTCGGAAGGAAAGTCCAACTGGGAATAAACCCCAAATCAGGCCCCCAAGTGGCAGGAACGAGAGTGAAGGGAGCAAATTGTGACGTAGTGGAGCCCGGAGCCCTTTGATTTTCATCCTTGTGCCCATCAACCATTTGCTGGTTCACACTGACTGCTTATCTCGACTGCAGCATCCTGGTGGTCCTCCATCATTTTGGGATCGAAAGCAGAGGGCTCCTTTTTAATTGTTATCCTAAGTCCAGCTTGGTGGTCTTCAGTACTGTGCGGTCGCTGATGGAGATCCGAACCAGCTGTTTCATAGTTGTCAAGACACCACTGCACCTGTGACTCATGGACACTGAATGCGGCAATGAATGGTACAACAGTTGCCCCAAATAGCCTAAGATTACCTAGTCAATACCAGTCCTGATTGCAGTTGGAGGGCTGGGTGAGCATACTTTTTTCGTGTCCCCTTGATCCGCATTCTTGTTTATTGTACGTAAAGTTCTTTCATGCATGTACTCTTTCCCTATCTTTGGCGGGTATGGGAATCCTGTCTAGGGTCTCCATTGACAGATTAGTTGTTGCCTCTTCCCTACACGGTGTGAGAAACCTCAAGGTGTCTCAGCCGCCAGTCCTCAGGGATCTATCATCCAAGTGGCCAGCACATGGCCATAGCTATTGGATCAAGTTCCTGGGGGTGGACCAGTGCGAGAGGATCACCTGGATGGGAGGTCTTTGAGGAGTGGAAGTGGGACACTGAAGGGTGAGACGCGGTATCCCCTTCCTTATAACACCTTTTCCCCATCCTACCCAGTTGGATATCTCGAAACTCCCCCCCTTTCTTAGCATGAACACTTTCTCACAGACAGATTGAAGTGAAAGACAAGGGACTTACGCCAGTGTCTTATACCTGACATGTCCCAGCACAAGAGTCAGGCAGAGTCAGGCAATTGCTGATATCTGCACACACTTGACTTCCCTTTCACTTCCCCACTGGGATAAAAGGCGGAGCACGAAAGCACACTCTGAGCAAGGCCAAACGCACGAGGAAGCAGCTATTCCAGGAAGGCAGTTCAAACGGAGGAAAATGGCAGTCGGACCTGAAAGGACGACAAGGACGGAGTTGCCCATGCCCTTTTCAACCCAGACCCACGGAGCCTCTGAGAAGGAAAACGTAAGACCGGGAATCGCAGCTGGCGAATGGTGCGAAGGTTGTCAGCAGTACATGACCCTCCCGCACTGATAGCCAGGGTGGGGAAAAGAGGTTGCCATCGTGGTACCGTCCTTGACTCCAGAGGCAAGAGACACCAACAGAGTTCGGCACTGAGAAAGCGCTGATAATAGACCCGTGTTGGGCTCAAGGTTACGAACAGCAGCATCGTATGATAAAGAAGACTAAAGTACAGAGGTCTTTTGTGAATAAAATTGCCATCAGAGTTAGTGTTCCGGCGTCACGTGGGTGCTCATTCAAAGGACTCTAGTGCCCTGCTTCTGAACAAGGAGAATGTGTTGAATAAGGGAATCAAAGTGGTCCTGCAGCATGTTATGTTAAATACTGTGCATAGTCGAAAATCTTCGGTTGTTATAGAAACTACAAGTACCAAGAGGGCCTGGGGGAGGCCGGCGTAAGGCGTCAAAGTGGTCATAGGCGGGTCAAGCCAAACCCCTTGTACAGTTGAAAGTCTTTGACACATGGAGGCAAATGTGTACCCGACTGAGGGATGCTGAGAAGGAAGCTAAGCAAAGTGATCTGTGTAAATGAGGCAAGTGTGAACCCGACTGAGGGATGCCTGCGAACCAGGGTGAGCAGTAAAACAATGTGACATTGTTATGACAAGTCTGAACCCGTCTGATTGATGTCCACAGTGAGTGGTTGGTCTGAGCCCGACTGAGGGAGGCTAACGTTGAGAGAAGGATCGGTGCCCAGCTGATGGGGATCCAAAGGTGATGGGTAATCACCCAGCGTGAAGATTAAGGAACTTTTGTTTTGTTATTTGACACAACAGTCCCTCTGAAGCAAGAGACTCTGCATGAAAGAGACTTGTTGCAGAAAACCCTGATATTGAGAAAAGGAACTGTAACTTTGTGCCGCAGAAGCCCAGGAGTGTGCTGTGCTCAAGAGTCCTGCATTGTCCAGTGCTAAAAACGTGGGGAAGGGAGACCCCGGCCATAACATTGACTTATTCTTTTGTGAACAGTTCTTTCTTTTCTTGCGAACATTATCCCACACTATTTTGTAGCAAAGCAGTAAGGATTGGCAATTGGTCTTTTAGAATAGGCCCTTTTTATTTGACTAAACTCCACTAGGACTGTATTATTATTATTGATGGTCGTAGCTTGCTCCCATCTTAGATTTATGTTTTATTTCACCCATTTTACAGTTTAATAAACACCCTTGAACTGTGATCGCGTGTATGTCTTACTTTGATGCCATGCCGTCCTTACAACAGGAAACTTGTAATCGCCATACTACAAATGGCACTATCTACCTCACTCACCCTGTTGTTTCCTATGATATCATTTTGACTAAACTCATGAAACTCCCCCAAAATATTCAAAACCTGGTTGCTTAACTTTTTTGAACATTGGTTTCTAGTAGGCTTGGACTCTTGAAGTTTAGTTCCAGTATACTGGTTTTGCCTGATAATTTTATATGGCCTATAATAAATACTCTAACATATTTTACTCTTGCTTTAGCTCTTTTATCAGTATTGCATTGAACTGTGTTATGTCTGATGTGTGGTAGTTGTCCAGAAACCTTAGTTGTATTTCTAATGGATTGTTGCCTTCCACAGATTCCTCATCTTTGATATATTCATATCCTGCTTTGTAGTTTCGGAAAAAAGATTTTGACAGCAGAGGGCGCTGTGTGGCATTGACTCATATCCCTCGACGGTTACCATTCTCGCGTCTGGACGTGACTTCGATGATAGCATAAACAGCACGCACTGCGACCGTTGCATCAGTTCCTTTTTTCTGCCTGCACAGCACACTCTTGGAACGGTTTGACTCGCCTCAGCAAATCTTTTCGTCTAACAATGTAATTCTTTTTGGTACATCTTCACGATGTCAAACCGGAAAACAGACTTTAAGAGATGTGCAGACTGTGACTCAAAGATGCCAATCACTGATCTGCACAGAATTTGTCTCTGATGCCTTGGCGAAGAACACAATGTCATTGAGTGAGTGTGGCTCCTGCCAATCGATGACCAGCAAGGCCTTGAAGGAGAGAAGATCAAAGCTCACTCTAGGTCGGTTGGTTTCCAAGTCTGTCTTCCTCACCTTTGAAGAGAAAATCTTTCAAAGCTAGAAGCTCCACCGGAAACAAGTCTCTAGAAAAGTCTCTAGAAATTCCCAAAAACCAATCTAAACATTCCAAACGGGCAAGATCCAGGAGCGATACCATCACTTCTTCGTTGTTGTGGTGGAAGAAGTCGAAGAAACCACACCATCGTTCCTCATCTTCTGACTCCTCGCCTGACAAGCGTAAGTTATTTTTCCAGATGAGACTGTTTCAGCGGCTAAATGGGTGAAGTTCAGTGAGAAAATTATGTAAGTATTATGTAAGGCGGACCCTCCTGGTTCCTCAAAAGAGCTGAAAAAGGCTCTTTTTCCCCACCGCATCTTCCAAGACCGTTAGGGGATCAAGTACGGCTTTGACCCACACCCAAAAGCTGGAGTCTGAAGACCTCAGGGATGTCATCTCGTGTAGTGTCAACCACAGAGGCCGCATCAAAGCCAAAATCTTCTGGGACTTCCTTGTCAAAGGGCCTTTCAACCTCTATCTCGGACACAACTTTGAGCTTCAAGTCGAAGACCGATTTCTTCAAATCCTTTGGGTCCATTTTTGAGGAAGACGAGGAGGAAGACAATGTCATACCCTTTGGGTATGAATGTTTTGGAACTCCCAGAAGAATTGGTCTCTGATTAATCCCATCTAGACGACCTAGCCACTTGTATGTAGGAAGCCAGTGGTCCGGATACTTCTCCTGAGGTTGAATTTGATACGCCAGATGTCCATTCTCAACCAAATGCGGCCTATAGAACGGTCATGAATTGGGTGATTGAGTATTTGGGTTCGGGGCGTCCTGCTAAGGACATTACACAGGATGACTGTACAGACATGTTGGATAGAGACCCTCTTAATGAGCCTGTGATGCCATTACATACAGCACTAAAATAAAAAAATTGGGAAAACTGGCAAAACCTGATACCACCCCAGCTATGAGCAAGGAGTTAGTGAAGAAATGCAGACCACCTTCTTTTTATTTTATTTATTTTAATTGGTAATTTATAACGCGCTTAATACCCAGAGGTTTCTAAGCGCGGACCCGGGGATCTTTGGACCCTGACTTTCTTTCCTGGCACCCTAAACCAGGGTTTTGTGATGTAGGCGGCTACTTCTTTCTTCAAAGGCCGCAGCTTATCCAACCATCCCCCCGGAGAGGGTCGATAAGAGCTATGACGCACTAGCAAAGAGAGTATTATCTGCTGGAAGCATGGCATTAAAAGCCATTAATGCATCTTGTTCTCTGTCAAAATACACACATACATTGTGGAAGGAGGCCTCTTGCCAGTGCCTTCAGTCAAACCTGAATCTGTCGGACTGCGTCGGCCAGTGTATGGGCTTTAGTGTGGCCATCAAAAGATTTGCGTAGGTGCCCCCGATATTCTTTGAGTGGTCGATAAAGTACCCATTGAAATTGAGGGGTTCACGTTGCGTGCACCATATTGGTGACTGGGGGGACTGCAATGTTGACATGATGTTGCGATTTTGCATGTATATAGCTTAGTTAATAAGGAAGGGCTAAGTGTTACTATTAGTGTTACTTTGTGTTTACACTGATACATTTTAGATTCACACGCGTGCAGCAAGATGTCTAATCTGCCGATGCAATACAAACACAATAATTTCGTCTCCATCTGATTGTCCAGAAACATCTTCACTTGTCTAGATCAAAATTGTACAGAGAGTTGATTTAAGAACTGCGTTTGACAGTGTCCAGGGGGAAGTCACTTTGGGAGATATTGGTGGCCAATAATATCCCTGAGATTGTTAACACCAATTCGATTGCTATATTCTGGCAACTAGGCAACAGTGTGTTGAGTTTAACTGGCGAAACAATCCTACCATTACCGGTGGATAGAGGTGTTTGGCAGGGGTGCCCTTTAGCCCCCCCCCTCTTATTCTCTATTTATATTAACACCATTATAGAGGAACTGTGCTTAAATCATTTTGACTTTCCGCAGCTTGGGAATGATAGATTCCCAGCATTATTTTTCACGGATGATGCCGTTCATCTGTCTGCCACCCCTTCTTGTTTGAGATCATCTTTGTTATGTTTCCAAAAGAAATGTGTTGATTTGGGCCTCGAATTGAATGTCAGCGAGACAAAGGCCATGGTTTTTCCCCCCTAATATCTTACCAAGCAAACCGTTGTTCATCGAAGTGGGAGGGATAAAGCTAGAGGCGGTCTCCTGGTATCACTACCTCAGGATTCGTTTTGCCTTCAATGGTGGGTTGGTTCTCCAAGTAGATAAGGTTACTGGGGGCTTGGGCAAACACTGTGGATCATTGAACATTTTTTTCTTCATGCAAGGTGGTGGAGCAGTTCGTCCAGTTCTTGAAGTCTTTAAAGCGCAAGCTAAGTCAGCTTCACTATACGGTTCGGACGTTTGGGGTTCGTCTAGGGCTAAGATTCTTCATACAATTGAAAATACATTTTTTAAAAGTGTCTTGTTACTCCCCCAATGTGCCCCGACTGCTCCTGTCCGTATGGAATGCGACTTGTGTCCATTGGATGAGGAGCTTGCTATGAGGCCTGCCTTCTATTGGTTTAGAAAATGGGGGAACGCTGCACTAGATACATTTCGAGAAGCACTGACGCAGGTAATGAATATGGAAGGTGGGCGGTCAGTCCCAGGGCTTCTCCATGTTAAGAAATCCCTGGCAGCTCTAGGTCTCTCTCTCGTTATTGGTTGACCCCAAGTCTGATTACCAAATCTACGAAATTAGAGATGGAAAAGGGCTTGGGCAATCTTGAGGTCCAATAGCATGGAAGGCGCATGTTTGGTTTTTGTCTCGGGGCACGGAATACTTGCTCTTCAAACATTCACTTGGGTATGAACCCTATTTGGACACGATTGCCCCAAATTACGCCCTGGGACCTGTGTTCTGAGTTTAGAACTGGTTATTTGAGGGTACGGGCACATATGGACAAATGGAAAAATCTGTCTGGTAGCAATTGTTTGTGGTGCAATAAGAGAAGACATTACACACTTTTTGTTCATCTGTGATGGGCTGAAAGACGTAAGGATTAAATATCTCAAAACACTGCTTTTACTGCACGATGTCCGCACTTTGAGCGGCAAATCAATTTGTTTGAAAAAATCTTTCGATCTGGTAGTATTTCATTTTGTCGCTAAGTAGATACATCGAGCTTGGCTGAGGAAACGCCTACTGTCAGCATTTTAGTTTTTTTTAACACTGTTTAAAATTTTAACATTGGACATTACAAAAAGAGCAGTGGTTCAGTGAGTCCCCCTCTTCGTTGTCAATACTTGTACTTCCCCTCTCCACATGCACAGGAGCAACATCCCCCCTGACCCTCGCTACTTAACATCAATCTTCATCAAGCCTCTTCTTCTGCGTTCACTTCTGCTGCTCGAGCCTGTGCAATTAGATCTCGTCTATAAGGACCCCAAATGTCTTGAGGCTTACACGAATGAACCGTCATTCCATATTCAGTCTCCAGCTCATTGCAATAAAGAATATTCTCTTCCCAGCATTTCTTTATAGGACATTGAGCCCTCCCCCACACCATTGCCACCCTGCTCTTTGCCAGGAGCAACAACAGTCCAGCTAAACGTCTCACCCCGATCTGTGTTACACTTGATGTGGATGCCCGCCTGTTAAAAGAAGTTACATTTGATCATGTTTTGTTTACACCATGTGAACTACATGAGGATGTTATGTCTATTTGTGTATAGTAAGAACATTTGCTTGCCAGGTAGGTATGGATAATGCTGATTTTTTTTTATTTAGTATTTTATACTGGATCAATGGAGCTATGATTTGTATATAATTTCTTTTCTTTTATGTAATTGTCCTGAGTACTTTACAGTCATATAAAGGATCATCATCAACACAATGTAAGTGTGTGGTGTGCCACGTAGCGCTTAGAGTTGGGCAGTGAGGAGCTTCATGTGTGCACGTGAGATAGGAGATTTCCACTGTGAGAGGACGCAGTAGTCTTGAACATGCATGCACAGACATACATACATGGGGTCTTTAGGGACATGGGTTTGGGACAGTTGGAGTACATGGTGAGTACACAAATGTGTATGCCGCAAGTTCTCTCATAGCTAGGGATTGTGCAGGCCTAGAAGCCTGGTGTGACAGAATGAACTCTTTGTGACTGGGAAAACTGGTTGAACAAGGTTGAAGGTGGGGAAAGGCAGCAGGTAGCTGCGATAATATCAGATGTCAGCTACGGCCAGGCTCAGGTTTTTACGACTCGGTACTATTGTGGAGAGGAGATGCAATCTTTTAAGTACATGGGAGCCTGTTATTCATTGTCCAGGGAAGTCCGGCCATCTGGTAGAATCAGTTTGGGACTGAGTATTAAACCCGGTGCAAAGGATCAGGTTCTCAGGATGTGCCCAGAGGCCATGCATGCTGAATTTGTAGTCCTATAGATTAGTGTGAAGTAAGGAGCCCGCAAATCTGGGTGTATAAGATATGTATTGCTACTTCAAAGGGAACTTGTTTGCGACTCTTCCTCCTCATGTTGTTGGGAGTGTCCTTGCAAATACCATGTGCATTACGTTCAGGATTAGATGTCCCCGGCCATTTGGAACTTGTAATGAATTACGTTTGTTGTGTGAATATGTAGCTATGGGACGACGTCATGACCTTCCACGGAAGGATCCCAAAAAGGAGTGTGCTGGAAATATGCGCTAATGCAAAGATTTGAAAGGGGATGGTAGTTAAATGTGTCCAATGTGAGCGTGGGATTTAAAGGAGATAGGATTTCTTTGTGTAGGTTTGACCAATCATGTGTTGGGGGGGATGATTTGTAATGTGGGAGTGTTTTTACTGTTGCAAAATATATAAAATACGTAAACTTGTGTTTCGAGGAGACTCGGGTTAGTTTGACTCCACGCCATCATCTAGCACCTCTCGGCCATTTGTACAATAAACTTGCATTGCGGACAAATGTGCACTCGCTTCTTGAGAGGGTGGCCTACTTTGGCTTAAGGTGATCCGAGGTCCGTCCACACATTTGGCGTCCCTGTGTGAGCCCTAGGCTTTCTGAGACGTTGGGGGTTTCCTGTCTGCACAACTCACCTGCAGCGCTTCTCTGCTTGGACCAGTCTTACGTGCCCGATAAAAGGAGCAGTCCTCAGGTGCCATATTAGTTAAAGGCCTGTCTGCTCCATGTAAGAGGGGCTTTCTTTGATTTAGGGGTATTGATGAGGGTAAAGTAAGCATGTATGTGGTATGTGTGAAGTTAGACGAGGTAAGGTGGGTTGAAGGGGTGAGTATTTTGGAGGAGTGAATGAACTGTTTCATGTCATAAGTCTTTTTCTATACATTTCTTACCTAGTTTATTATTTTAGCAGTGTGAGGTGGTATCCCCACCAGCACGTCTATTGTGATGTTGGCCCTGATACCCTTCAGTTTGCTTGTCTGGTTGGCTGGAGCCCTCACCTAGGGGTGAGGTGGCATCTTTATAGTAAGTCAACCAATAGATACCTTTCTGGAGTATAGGGTCATCCAGACGTGGACCCCTTGCTCACTGTGCTCAGAGAGGCACAGCTCCACCTCACTGATGATGTCCATCGAGGCTGAAACACGTGTATGGGGTTGCTGTTGGCACTCTTTTTCAGAAGGGAATTGCCATAGCGTTTCAGTGCTTGACTGCCCATGTGGGCGGGACAAAGACTGATATGCAAATGGATATTTCCCATCTGTGAAAGGTACAGTGAGCTAAAATGTGGCTGCGGACTCTAGAGTGGGTACCGTCCCATAGAACAGGCCATTTTTGCCATGTTCGTTCTCATAGAGTTGCGCCCATGACAAATTATGGGACTTTCTGGAGTATACCCTTTACACCCTTCATTCTGTATTGACTGTGCGGACGGAGCCCTCAACTCACTTTTCTTGGTTAGTCGAAGTAGTGAAGGGTATCTTCCTGTAGTCAGGGAAAGACAGCATTGTAGCTGGAAATGCTGTACTAGTGATGAAAAGAGAGAGAAAGCTGTTTTGTAGTGAAAAACATTGCATTCCTTTGTACGTGAGTGAAGGAGATATATATATATATATCAATGAGGAAAAGAGGATTTGGGCCGACATTGTGTTTTTGATAATATGCTGTCTTTTGTGTAAGAGTTGGAAGTATAATTAAAGTGAATAGCTAAGTGAGGTGTTAGTGGTGAAAGCAAACAAGGTGAGTGATTGTAGGGAAGATTAAGGAATTGTGAAAGGGAAAAAAGGGGCTCCTTGGATAGACGTTTTGTGCCGCGGTTTTGGCTTCCATGTTTTAAGTTATTAGACATCATTACGAGTCTGCCGGTCTGGAAACAAGGGTAACGGTAGCAACGTACCGGAACCCTTTGCGGACCAGCAGACTACAACTCTGCCTGCAAGAGCAGATAAACCCAGCAGTTCTGACCTGCTGGGCGCATCAGCCCCGGTAGGCCCAGTTGCCATGGAAGCACTGGCTCCGTTACTAACGGTGCTAGTGTCACACCGCCCCCCGCACAAAAGACACGCCTTTCCACGTCCACACTCTCATCCCAAGCAGCACTCAAAAACACACGTCCCGATAGAGGTACCTTATTGCCTCAGCAGGTTTCGCATTGTAGGGCACGACATGCCATACTTGACAAAACTGGAGTTTATCGCCCTTCACGTTTATGGCAAGTGAGTTGGAGGCTCCTTCATCACAAAAGATCACACCATCCACGGAGGACTGTCCGACACAGCACGGCAAGGATCACGTGACTCGTTGTCTAGCAATACGGCAACGTTTTAGTAACTTTCGTCACGTGACCGTTGTCACGTGTTTCCTTAACTCGGATAAAAGGAGTCCAGTTACTGAAAGCGTTGCTTCACAGCTGTTCTTTTGGATCACGTGTCGCTATCGCTTTGTTCAGGACTCCCACTTTGATCACGGCCTTGTACTACGGATTGCTCTTTGTCTAGCCCTCGTCTGCTTTTGGAACTTTGGATACATTCGGCTGCCGAACTGGTTTTCCCATAACGGATTGCTTCGTGTCTTGCCATCACTTGTTTTGGAACTTTGATCAACTGTTGCCGACCTACGCTCTGCCTTACAGACTGCTTTTGCTTAGCCCTCCTCAATCTTGGATCTCCTGTTTTTGACCTCGGACTGCTCCAGTATATCCTACGGATCACGTGTTTCATTGGGACCTCGGTCCTACCTTAGGTGGTTGCCTGCCAGAAATTATTCTCACGCTCTACACAGCTACACAGACCACTTGCCACTAGAACCCCTATCTGGGTCAACACTTACAGGTATTTCAGTGTTTCAGATGTTTATACTTTGATAACTGCACACTGTACCATTTCATAACCATATACTTTCACTTGCAGCGCTCCAGGGGTTCTTCCGGTTGTTCCCGCGTCCTGACACCACGGACTACCATCTTTGGCCCTAAATTTCATTCTGGCAGGTGTTATCGTGGATGTCAGTTTGATACTTGGGGACAGAGGGATAGCCCATACTCTGCACGACCATCAACTGTGTAACAGACTGTGAAGCCTTATTGGTCGTTCAGAGCATGAATCCCTCCACCGGGGACCCCGTGACCGCTTTGATCCAGGCAGTGGCTTCCCTCAGGACTGACATGGCCGCCGCCACGTCCGCCATACATAATTGGCTTGATGCCCTAC
This sequence comes from Ambystoma mexicanum, assembly GCF_040938575.1. Taxonomy (NCBI): domain Eukaryota; kingdom Metazoa; phylum Chordata; class Amphibia; order Caudata; family Ambystomatidae; genus Ambystoma; species Ambystoma mexicanum. The sequence continues at coordinate 1,159,597,024 of NC_090923.1, forward strand.
AAAGCACACGTTACCCATTGCCACCAGATACCGAATTCGGGGATACTCTCCCCCCGGATAAGCCAGCCCCTGTTCCAGCCCCTACACCCACTCCTGTGTTGCTTCCAGCACCTGTTCCCCTTGCTGCCCCAGAACGCTTCCAGGGGGATCCTCGGAAATACCGTACTTTCATTAATCAATGTAAGCTTCATTTTTTGTGCAGACCCTTGGCTTTCCCCGATTCAGTCACGAAGGCCGCATTTCTTCTGTCACATTTATCTGGGGTAGCAGCCACCTGGGCAAATCCTATGTTGGAAAACAATCACCCCGCTTTGTATGATTTTGAACTTCTCACAGCAGAAATGGCCAAAGTCTTTGATACACGCTATAAGGCTCAATCAAGGGATCTGGAACTTTTAGACCTAACACAGGGTAAACTATCACTGATAGAATACATCGCGCGGTATAACCAACTCGCCGCTGAGACTTCTTGGCCGGAAGAGAAAAAGGCGATTGTGTTCTACCGTGGCTTATGTAACACCATGAAGGATGCGCTTTCAGTGGTTCCTGCTCTTCCCTCAGTGTTTTCGGATCTGGTGGATCTCGCTTTACAGATCGACGCAAGGCGATCCGAGAGAAGGTCAGAAACAACGTTCACCAGTCAGTCCGGTCAAGTCTCTTCTACCACCCCCGAACCCATGCAAATAGGCGGTATCCGAAGCCCGATAACATCAACCGAACGAGAACGTCGGAGGGCGGATAATGCCTGTTTTTATTGCGGGTTAAATGGACACTATGTAAGGGAATGCCCCCGACGTCCTAAGAACAAAACACCGGGTTTTCTGAAGGCTCGCCCATGATTCAGGGGGTGCCGGCGAGCCTGTCCTCAAATCCCTCTGAACCCGCCTTCGGCCCCGTCAGACCGGTAGTAGTCCATGCCCTTATGAAACCCACTAGAGAGGTCACGCATATGGTTCATATTGTAATCGATTCTGGGGCTACAGGATGTTATATCGATATAGATTTGGCTCATCGTCTCAATCTGCCCCTGGTCAGAAAAGAACACCCAGAACCAGTACATGCGGTTGATGGCACATCCTTGTCTTCTGGCCCCATCCAGTTCCAGACCGCTCCCTTGGAACTATTGATCCAGAGTACCCATAGGGAAGTCATGTCCTTTGACCTTATCACTACACCACAATTCGGCATTATAGTGGGTATACCTTGGTTACGGCAACACAACCCTTTGATAAATTGGGGGACAGGACAAGTCACGTTTGAGTCAGAAGTGTGTCAGCAGTTTTGTCTTGTAGAAAATGAGTCGCTTTCCTCTCCTGCCACAATCCTGGGTGCCATGGCCTCTACTCACATTGATGACATTACATCTGACACTAGGCATTCGCATACCGTGGGGGCCATCCTGGCTAATATTCCCGCAGAATACCATGAATTCCACATGGTTTTTGATAAAGCTACTGCAGAGGGTCTACCCCCACACAGACCATACGATTGTCCGATTGATCTGGTTCCAGACGTTCCTATACCTAGGGGTAAGATCTACTCGTTGTCACAACCAGAGGAACAGGCCCTCAAAGTATACATCCGTCAGGCTTTACAATTGGGTCACATCCGTCCATCGTGTTCCCCGGCTGCCAGCCCAATATTCTTCGTGCCAAAGAAGGAAGGCGACTTGCGGCCATGTGTAGACTATAGGAGGTTGAATGCCATTACTATTAAAAACAGGTACCCTCTACCGCTCATCTCCACACTACTGGACAGGCTGACAAAGGCTTCCATTTTCACCAAACTGGACCTAAGAGGGGCATACAACCTGATCCGTATGAGGCCTGGGGACGAGTGGAAGACGGCCTTCTGTTCCAAGCAGGGACTATTCGAGTATACCGTAATGCCCTTTGGGCTTTGTAACGCTCCCGCAACTTTCCAACGATTTATCAACGACGTATTCTCTGACATCTTGGATACGTTCGTGGTGGTATATCTGGACGACATTTTGGTTTACTCATCCTCGATGGAGGAACACGTTTGTCATGTCAAAGAAGTTCTTTCTCGCCTCAAAGCGCACGCTCTGTTCGCTAAGCCGGAGAAATGTATATTCCATTCGAAAGAAGTGGAGTTCCTGGGTTTTTTCATCTCCCCCGGGGGTTTGTCCATGAACCAGTCCAAGGTTCGTGCTGTCATGCAATGGCCGATCCCGATTAACATCAAACAACTCCAGTCGTTTCTTGGTTTCGCTAATTTTTACCGGCGGTTCATCGCAGGCTTCTCCTCCATTGTTTCTCCTCTGACCGCTTTGACCAGCCCTCAGGTTCCTTACAAATGGACCCCTACGCATCAAAAGGCATTCGAGGCTCTTAAGTCCAGGTTTTCTTCTGCCCCTGTCCTGCAACACCCCGATCCCGACCTACCCTATGTTTTGGAAGCGGATGCCTCATCATTTGCTCTAGGCGCTGTGTTGTCTCAGCCGTGTCCTGCCACGGGTATTCTGCATCCAGTGGCCTATCATTCTCGGAAGTTCTCGGCAGCCGAAACCCACTACACGGTAACCGAGAAAGAGTTGCTGGCCATCAAAGACGCCCTCCAGATCTGGCGACATCATCTTCTGGGGGCCAAGCATCAAACAATGGTCTATACTGACCACAAAAACCTACAAGATCTAGCCTCCCTGAAATGCATCAACAGCCGGCAAGTACGTTGGCACTTGTTCTTTGCTGCCTTCGACTTTGTTGTAAAACATCGACCAGGCCACAACCACGGCAAGGCTGACGCTTTGTCCCGATCTCCCGGTGGGGAATCACTAGCCTCATTCCCAGACACATTATTAGGAAAAGGCCACGTTGTTTGTATGTGTACACCCTCGCCAACCATGCTCACTGCCATCAGACAATGGGTTGCTCAACATCCTCATGCACTCACTGAATGGGACATTATACTTCAGGACGGGCTGCCGTTTGTCCAGGGCAAACTATTTCTTCCTACCTGCGATGTAAGAAATCAGGCGCTGGCCTGGTCGCATGATGCTGTCATAAATGGTCATCCCGGGCAGCAACGCACCCTTGAATTACTACATCGCTGGTGCTGGTGGCCATCCATGAGAAGAGATGTAGAAAACTATGTAAACACATGTTCTATATGCGCACAATGCAAAACGCGCAGAGGACGACCGTTAGGGTTGCTTCTGCCGTTACCCATACCTCCCAGGCCATGGCACACCATCTCTATGGATCTCATCACGGATTTACCCCGTAGGCAGGGTTACGACACCATATGGGTTATTGTCGATTCGTATACAAAAATGGCCCGTTTCATTCCCTGTACAGGCATACCATCGGCTCCAACACTGGCGCGCCTGTTCTTCAAGGAGGTTTTTTGTCTCTTTGGGCTACCACAAGTCATTGTATCAGACCGGGGATCCCAGTTCACGTCTTGTTTTTGGCGTGCTCTTACCAAACTCCTGGGTATCGATGCTCGCTTCTCTTCGGCATACCATCCCGAAAGCGATGGGCAAACGGAAAGGGTTAACCAAGCCCTAGAGCAATACCTGCGTTGTCTGTCCCTTCAGTTCCAGGACTCTTGGTACAAGCTGCTCTACTTTGCTGAGTTCGCATACAACAATTCTCGTCACTCGGCCACTGGGTTTTCTCCCTTCTATTCCATGTATGGGCAACATCCACGAGTCCTACCGCTCCCTGATTTCTCCTCTGCCACTCCTGCTGCCAACGCCTGCGTACGTGATCTAGCTGGTGTTCATGCACAAACTCTGGTCCATCTCCGCGAGGCGCAGTCCGTGATGAAGGTTAAGGCGGACCGTAAGCGGGCTGAGGCACCGGTGTATCAGGTGGGTGATCGGGTGTGGTTATCGACCAGACACCTGCGGATTCCTGGTTGTCGCAAATTGTTGCCCCGCTTTGTGGGTCCCTATCGGGTCATTAAAATCCTGAATCCCGTGGCCTTGCGATTGTCTGTTCCACGTACTTGGCGGATCCATCCAGTCTTCCATGTCTCCCTCCTTAAGCCTTTCCATGCTTCCACTCGTGTTCTTGTTCCTCCCGCCCCTGTCTCTGTCTTCTCAGGACGTGTTTGAGGTCAGTGCTATCCTTGGATCTCGCTTCCATAGGGGTCGCCTCCAGTATCTGGTGGACTGGCTGGGTTATGGCCCTGAGGACCGCTCTTGGGTTTATTCCCGTGACGTCCAGGCACCGCTCTTGGTGTCGCGGTTTCATAGGGATTACCTGGCAAGCCCACGGGGTCGTGGGCCTTTGAGGGGGGATTCTGTCACACCGCCCCCCGCACAAAAGACACGCCTTTCCACGTCCACACTCTCATCCCAAGCAGCACTCAAAAACACACGTCCCGATAGAGGTACCTTATTGCCTCAGCAGGTTTCGCATTGTAGGGCACGACATGCCATACTTGACAAAACTGGAGTTTATCGCCCTTCACGTTTATGGCAAGTGAGTTGGAGGCTCCTTCATCACAAAAGATCACACCATCCACGGAGGACTGTCCGACACAGCACGGCAAGGATCACGTGACTCGTTGTCTAGCAATACGGCAACGTTTTAGTAACTTTCGTCACGTGACCGTTGTCACGTGTTTCCTTAACTCGGATAAAAGGAGTCCAGTTACTGAAAGCGTTGCTTCACAGCTGTTCTTTTGGATCACGTGTCGCTATCGCTTTGTTCAGGACTCCCACTTTGATCACGGCCTTGTACTACGGATTGCTCTTTGTCTAGCCCTCGTCTGCTTTTGGAACTTTGGATACATTCGGCTGCCGAACTGGTTTTCCCATAACGGATTGCTTCGTGTCTTGCCATCACTTGTTTTGGAACTTTGATCAACTGTTGCCGACCTACGCTCTGCCTTACGGACTGCTTTTGCTTAGCCCTCCTGAATCTTGGATCTCCTGTTTTTGACCTCGGACTGCTCCAGTATATCCTACGGATCACGTGTTTCATTGGGACCTCGGTCCTACCTTAGGTGGTTGCCTGCCAGAAATTATTCTCACGCTCTACACAGCTACACAGACCACTTGCCACTAGAACCCCTATCTGGGTCAACACTTACAGGTATTTCAGTGTTTCAGATGTTTATACTTTGATAACTGCACACTGTACCATTTCATAACCATATACTTTCACTTGCAGCGCTCCAGGGGTTCTTCCGGTTGTTCCCGCGTCCTGACACCACGGACTACCATCTTTGGCCCTAAATTTCATTCTGGCAGGTGTTATCGTGGATGTCAGTTTGATACTTGGGGACAGAGGGATAGCCCATACTCTGCACGACCATCAACTGTGTAACAGCTAGTGCTTCCGAGGCCCCATTTCCGTGGAGTCCTACAGGACTACAGGACTCCACGGGAATGGGGACTAACATTTTTCGCTGCCTGATATTTTACTGATATTATACTTGTAATATCCCAGTGGCACCAGTATCTCGGGTGGCGGTCAGGCGGCGGAAACAGTGTTACATTCCGGCAGCAACCCACCGGTAGCACCAGCGGTTTACCTCCGGATTTGGAATGAGGCCCATTGATTTTGAAGTGAAATTGTTAAAAGTTAAACTGATTTGGAGTATGGAGACTCCACTGAATCACTTGTGTCAGGCACTTCCTGGCTATAAGGTAAAGATTTTGAAGTAACATCGAGAATGGCTCTGGGAAACTGAGAGTAAAATGCTCAATTCATGGCCCAATGAGAGGACCTATGATAAGGGAATGTTGGAAAACCTGTATATTTTCTTAGTCACTAGGCACAAGGGTTCGAAGTTGGAGAATCTTTTAAATATTTTAGAGTTGTGGAGGATGTATGAGAAGGGTGGGGAAGGCCCATATTGTTAGTCTAATAGGAAGGGCCAAGAAAGGAGGGTGCAGGAATTCCTTCTGCACCGCCCCCATATTGGTGCTATTCTTTATCGCCTACATGAGGGCATTTTTTAATTTTTATTATTTAGGTGCTTATGACAAATGACAGGCCTTTTGCACTCATAAAAACACACAAAAAGGAATTATACATTGAAATCACAAATACACATTAAAATACCCTACAAAATACATCATACATATTCAATATATCTACTTTTCCTTGCCTACATAGCCCAGATAGTTAATCAATTAGATACGTAGTTAAAATTCCACTCATTCAAAAACATAACATACATCTAGCAGCAAAGTTATTGCCTCAAAACAGCTATAATTCATCAAATAACACAGTAGCTTTTCCATCTTAAAAAGTACAATTTTCATATGGGTGTTTCTACTCTAGACTTCAGAGCAGAAGGGTATAACGGCCCAGAGTTCAAACCTCCATTTTCTCCAGCGGCCGCTCCAGTGGTTACAAAACGGACACAGGAAACACCTCCATCAGCTACGTATCCTAAAAGACGGAATACTGAGGATGGTGGAAGGGTAACTACTTCAATGGTTAGGGCCGCGGAAAGCTTGAGAACGGAGTGCAGAAAGGGAATAACTCCCCAGACTGTTAAGTTAGCAGAGAGATTAATGGCGGAGGAATGAGAGAGAGAAAGACCGGCAACCGGGAAACTAGATAAAGGGCTGAGAATGTGCAAAAAAGGGGAGACTGTGCCTTTTACCGCTAGGATAAAGGATAGGTTGCGCATGGCAGTGGAAAAGCAGGAAGAACCATTGAGGCTAGCAGAGAAACAGGTAGTGCTGTTGACATAGCAAAGAAGCGAAGAGCGGGTAGAAGTCAATAGGCAGGTAATGGACATAGAAGAAGGAAGGTGGAGGCATGGACAAGGTCTTGTTAGATTGGATAGGTCATTTATCAAGCGGGTCAACGTGGATCTTGAGGACAAATGTGTCATTATGGGTACAGGACTTGAGCAATGAGAACGGGAACCGTCACCCTACGGTAGTGCCGAGTATGTTTCCGTGCCCATAGAAACCCCAGGGGATGTGATAAAAGGAGCAGGAGACTAGGATGAATGGGAATCTGATGTTGAGCAGGGAGAACAGGCTGTAGTAGCCCTACCTCCTACTCTAGTAGCAGCAACAGAGATCACACATGGGGTCGTAAGACACGCATTGATACTCGTATGGCTGTAGTGAGCAGCAGGGGAAAGACTGGGAGAGCCCAGGTAAAGGCGAGTGTGACTCAATTTCCGTTGCTCCAGAAGGGCCAGCGAAAAGCGTATTCTGTCCCATGGTTACACATGGACCGAAATAATTTGATGAAGACACTCCCTTTGCTCATTTCAGGGGCGGGGATGTGGATTTATGCATTAGAGAAGCACACTGCCAGTGAAAAGCGTATTCATGGCTGTAATGGGATAACGGTCAGATGAGCTTTGGACGCGATCAGGGTATCCAGGAGTTCAGTTGAATACAAATATCCATGATGAAGCAACCTTAAATAATTACTGGGCACAGGTATTGGGGGCCCTGCAGGTTATGTACCCCGATGCACCAGATATACATTCTATTTCGGCCAAGACAATGAAGTTAGACGACGATCCTGTTGCACATATCCAGTTAATGCAAGAGATGTGGAGGGCAGAGACGGGAGAAGCGTGGGATAAGAATGTGGCTATCTTTTACCATATGCTAAAAAAGGAACTTCCGAAGAAGTCTAGCATGATAAAGTAGTAGGAATGTAGGCCAAACGTTGGCCGAATATTCAGGCACATATTGTGCATTTTTGTAAGAGGAGGCAAGAGAAGACAAGAGCATGGAGCAGGCATAAAAGGCAGCGGCCAGGCTTGTTCAGAAAAAGCTAGCAAAGAACTGTTTGGAAGGAGCAGTGATTACCAGATCAACAGAGGGACTGCAGGGACAATCAGGACAACAGCGACATATGACACAAGGTCCAATGGAAGAGTATGCTCCTGGTCAAAGACAAATGAGAGGGTTTCCGAGGGCTAGGGGAGGATTTGCACGAGGAGGTGGATCATTTGGCGGATTCGGAGGAATTGGGCCCCTCTTACTAGAAGCAGTAGTTCTCAAGGACAGGCTTGTTTTCTCAGGCTCTGATGAGCAAGGCGAAGAGAGGTGCACAGTCTTGTGCATCGATGCAACCTTATTACTAAGGAACGCGTTCGATGAACAATTGCTCAAAGAGACCGAAGACACAGGAGAGATGGTTTTTGAGATTGGGGGCCTTCCCAGTTAGCGATAGAGCAAATGGAAGTACCACAGACCATGCTCATCATTATAAATAGATTGCCATATTGGAAGGATGATTTAGAGAAGGTGCTAGACCATTTATGGACCAGCAATCATTACAATGTGGGGCTGTTAAAAGTGTTGGAGAAGAACGGATAAAATTGAAACCTGGTACGATACTACCACATGTTAAAGCAGTACCCCATGTCTAGAGAGACTGACGAAGGGATTTATGAGACCATTATGGCGTTGTTGAAGAAAGGCATAATACAACCTTCTGTGTCCCTGTGTAACACGGCCATCTACCATGTGAAAGAAGCGAAGGGGTCCAGTTGGAGGATGGTCAAGGATTTGCACCCTCTGAATAACATTGTTGAGGCGGAGTTCCTGGTAGTACCGAATCCTGCTACCATTCTCTGTAATATCCCTACTGGGTCGACCTACTTCACAGTGGTTGACTTAATAGATGCATTTTTCTAGGCCCACTTACACACTGATTCTCAGTACCTCACAGCGTTTACGTATCGCGGTCAGAGATTCGAGCACACTAGGTTGCCCCAGGGGTACTGTGAATCTCCCAAGTGTTTTCAACAGAGTGGTTTAAATGTATTTGGGGAATTTACATGTGTCCAGTACAGTAATCCAGTACGTGGACGATTTACTAGTCTATTACACTTTAGAAGAGCAGTGTGGAGGAGTTTCAATAACACTCTCCACCCTACCTGCAGAGAACAGGTACACAGTGGACAAAGAAAAATTGAAATACTGCCAGACAGAGGTATTATATTTGGGTCAAGTCATATTTCCCGCAGGAAGGAAGGTAATGCCAGAGAGAGAGGGACACTGCAGTTCAGGATGTGCACCAACTAGTGACGATGAAACAATTAAAGCAGTGTTTGTGACTCTGTATTGTAGATCATGGATCTTTAACTTCTCTAGTTAGACGAGGCACTTACTGCAGGGACTTAAGGGGAACACAGAAGGTGAAGGGTCCGATAGAATGGTCTGAAGAGGTGGTGACTTGCTTCCGGGAACTAATGGTCGGAAGAGGTGGTGGCTTGCTTCCGGGAACTCAATGCTGCAATCAGTAATTCTCTGCTCTTGGTGAACCCGAATTATAGGACATTTTTTTTTTCTTTTTTCTCATTCAAAGGGGCAAGTGATGACAGCAGTCCTGGCCCAACAAACATCACTAGGCCATAAACCTTTAGCATACTACAGCGGAATAGATCCAATGATGCAAGTAGAGTTTGCTTGTGAACAGTCTTAAGCGGCAGCAGCTTTTGCGATTCAAGTCTTCAGACATTACCATGGATTGCCCAGTGCCCATTGTATGTGGATCACATAGTTTTTGTGATCTTGGAAAAGTCCAAGTCGACTTTGATGACCCAGAGAGTATCGGGGTATGAGGTTATCTTATCAAATGCTACCATACATCCAGTATGGTGTCACCTAGTCAATCCCACAACATAGCCGAACCAGTGAAACCTGATGACATTTACCACGATTGTGAGACTTATGAGTGAGAATAAGAAGAGAGGACTAATGTTAAGGAGAATGTCTTCAAGGGAGCTGAGGTACTCTTTGTTCATGGGTCCACAGCAATCAATCAGGACGCTGGTGAGAGGCATATGAGTGCGGCAGTTTTGGGCCTTATGGATGGGGAATACCAGATCAGGATGGAGAAACCATTGCCTTCTCGTTACTTCCCGCAAGCAGCAGAACTAGTGGCACTATAGAGGCACTAGAAATGAGTAAGGGGAAGGCAGTTACTATTAACTCTGACTCTGTGTATGTAACCTTCACTCTACATTCACGCTTGTCAAGGTGGCAGAGAAGAGGGATTATGCTGTGCTGTTATCCAGATTAATCAAAGCGCTAACACTTTCCACAGAGGTAGGAATAGTTAAATGCGCTGCGCATACTTAACAGTACTGACCGAATAGTGCTTGGAAATAATGCTGTGTGCCCTCTCGCCCACGTATTTGCTGTGGAGACAGGAGCTTACGGGAAAGGCAGTAATGCCTGTAGAGCTACTTCTTGTGGCTCTAGAACTACTACATTACCTATTGCACACTTCTCTGTGACAAATCGCAGCAGAGCTACCGGCGGAAAGTTTCATACCAAACTTCCAAGAACAGGTAAGTAGATTTGTAGGGAAATGTATAGTTTGTAGGGAATTCAGTCCTGAAAACGCCATGAAGACGGTAAGAGGAGTTTAGCACCGGTCCATTTTCCCCGATGGCTCGAGTTTGATCCTTGTATTTATTTACTACATTTTTTTATTGTTTGGTTGTTAGGTGCTTATACAGGAAGTAAATACTGTTTCAAAGCGCCCACAGGACAATAGGGAAGGGACAGTGGGTGATGGACAATGGGCCTCATTATGAGGTCGGCGGTAACCCGCCTATGAGACCGGCGGGTTGCCGCCAACCTCGTAACACCGTTTCCAGCACTTAGCTTTCCGGTGCCACAGGGACATTACAAGTCCCGGTGGACCGGGAAGCTAGGTGCCAGAAAATGTTAGTCTCCATTCCCATGGAGTCCAATAGGACTCCACAGGAATGGGTTCACGGAAGCTCAAGGACCGTTACTAATGGTGCCGGTGCTTCTGTGATGAGTCGGCCTACCGGGGCTGCTGCACCCGGCAGGGTGAGACCAGTTGGGCGCAGGCGTCCCGGCAGGCAGACTCAGAGTGTGGTGGTCCAGAAACAAGGGAGCCAGTAAGCTTACCGGCACCCTTGTTTCCAGACCGCCACACTCATAATGAGGCAGATCCAAGTTGATTTTACAGACAGTCAGTACGTGGACGATTTACTAGTCAGGCTACCTTCTTGGGAAATAAAAATATACCAACTGCAATTTATATTGTGTGTGCGCGCAGTGTATCTGTAAAATCAACTTGGTTCTGTCTTATTGGTGGAGGACTTGGCAGGTCCCCACACCCACACTCACCTGCAGCGCTCCCTACACCGCTCCACTCTTTATAATTCAGGTCCTTGCGCTGAGTCTCGCCGTCCTTGTTTGCCAACTTTGTTTACTTAACACTCATAATGAGGCCCAATGAAATTACAGCAATGTTAAATAATTAAATACAACAATATAAAAGAGACACTGGGCGCGGAAAACGAACCTACTATGCCTTGTAAGTGTTCAGAACATGCAAGTGCAGAGGGGAAAGGGGGGAGGGGTATGGGGTAGGTGCTGTGGTGCTCATGGAGAGCAGCAGGTGATGGTGGAGGGTGAGCCGAGGCAAGTGCAGAGGATAGACAGCAGCAGAGAAGATAAAATGTGGGAGGTCATACACCCTGATGCTAAGTCTGCAGCAAAATATTTCCCCAGTGGGGAATTTGGGACCTACTGAAGTCTGACAATGGGACCCACTTCTTCAATGCCTTGTTCTCAGAAATCACTTTGCTCTTGGGGATCAAGCACAGGTTGTGGTCAGTGTGCCACCATCAGGCCAACAGGATTGTAGAGCGGTTGAACTGAGTTCTTAAGGTCCATCTATCTAAATTTGGAGTGATTTGCATAAGAACTGGTATTATTGTTTGCCGATTGTTCTGTTTATTATTATCAGCCTGGGAAGGATCACCATCTCAGTCCACATGAGATTGCGACTGGGCGTAGGTTACATACACCACTCCCACCTGCATGCACAGCATCAGATGCCCACAAGTCAGTAGAGATTCTTGGTGAGGAGTTACGGGAATACCTTAGGGCTTTACCAAAGAGTGCCAGACTAGTGTCTTCACAGGTTTTGTCTTCTCTTCAACAGTCTACAGGAGAAAACGACAAAGAAACAGACAATTTACACCAACCACAGTTGTTACCCATGGACCTGGTCTTCGTCCCCACTTTCGCCAAAAGCCGGAACGAGCAGCATTTCCATGGCCCACACAGTGATTTTCGCGACTCTGACTGCTGTGAAGGTGGAGGCCAGCAAGAGCTGGGTTCATATTAGCGATGTATGAAGGGATACCAGCGCCCCTCCACCGGCACAGGAGTTGGAGCAGGCTCAAAGTTAAGTATGCCCTAAGGATTCGCATTTCGTTCCAGTAGAAAAGGCGGAACAAATGAAAACCAGAGACTGTTATTGTATGAATATAACATAACATTTCATTTAAGATAAATATTAGGATGGATGATTATATTTTTTTCTAATTTTTCTCATTATTGTGTTCAGGTGTGGCAGACCGTATGGATGTGAATATTTTCAACTTGTCTAGTATTGCAGTATTTAATGAAGTATTATTCAGGTTACAAAGAAGTGCTGATTCCGACCTCCTGGGCAATAATGATGATGTAAATTCATATCCGATAGTAGATGCACATGGCTTTGCAGCATACAACATCTAGTACAACCATGTGGAGAGAGAGAGAGATCTATAGGATTTTACTACATCTGCTCTCTTATCCCCCATGCTTCTGGTGTACCTAGAATATTAATTCCCGATGAGATAGTTAGCAGAGACACTGTGTCTGGTGCATTTAGCTTTGTGCAGGGTTCAAGGGCAGTTCCAAGGGCAATCCGTCGCACCATTTGTCCTACCTGCTGACGAGGAATGTTCGACCGCATATCGTAAAGAGCAGAAGACTATTCGTTGTGCGCAAAGAGTCCTGTGGAATTCAAAAGGGTCCATCATAATGAACAACCGATGGGAGCAAGGGGTAAAGAGTTGTAGAGCTGGAGGAATGAGGGGATTTTCAGAAGAAGGGATGGCACAAATCAATCAAGAGTGTGGAAATGTTTGGGAAAAGTATCTGAAATATCTGACATGACTCGAGGAGCCAGAGAAACATGTTAAGATTTAGTTACTCACACATTTGACTTTGTTTTTTAAGGGCGAAGGCACAGTGCCTGTTGGCACAAATGGGAACTGCAGCCGCATGCTTCGCATCACTGATCTACTGATCTAGCTGGAGGTACATCTGCACTTCTTGATGTGTTTTGGTCTTGTGGACCATTCACTTACCGCCAGTTGCCTCCAGCCTCGGGGGTGTGTACAGTCTCACTACGCTGAATGTGCCTGTCCTTGTCATCCCACAGGAACATTTGGTACTTTCGTGCCCAATGCTCAAAGCCACATCTGTGCCCCCTTTGTCCCCTGTACCCCTTGCGTCCCCTGTGTCATCGTATATGGAGAAACCAGTGACTTTGATCGTTAAGAAGGGGAACTGTTATAACGGACCAAGCAGTCCAACTTCATCTTGGCGGCATCTTCAGCTCTGATGAACATTCCTGAGCAGTTTCGACTGTTCAGCCGGACTGAGATGTTCTTTTCTTCTCTCTTGGCCCCTGGTGTTCAAGCCATTTCAAATGCAAAGTGAATCTAGGTCACCCGCTACAAACATTTGTTGTTTGGGATTCCTCTCAGTCCCCTTTTAGTGAAATCAAAGAACTACTGCGGGCCCTGAGGCTCATCGCCTTGCAAAATTGGTATATCCTCAACCTCCTAACAGCTATGGATGGAGGGATTTGTCTGAAAATCGGGAGCTCGTGTTGCACATTCGTACCTCCTAACGATTCAGAAAATGGTACTTTAACTCAGACCATCGTCGCATTGCACAAGCTATGGGTGGTCATGGAGAACGAAGCAGGAATCACAAATGACCCTTGGTTTTTTTCTTGGGTACCGTCTTGGATGAGAGTAGCTGTCAAGATGTTAATGGCAATATTTGTCTTTTTTCTAATTTTTTGTTCCTGTCTAATGCGTACGATGCTGATCTGCCCAGATGCCAAAAGCAGCTGCCATGATGACAGTGAACCTGTCCAAGGCTAGAACCACTACCGTTGAAACACATTGTGTATAGGCGCATTATAAAAACCCAATAAATAAAAGAAATACGTTTCATATCACATGGGCACTCAGACTGAAGCAGTCTTATGTCCTTTACCAAATTGGGATGATTGTTTGGAGCAGTGGGTAGATTGCAGAAATGGTGGGGTGGGGCGAGGTGGGTTTTCTTCAGCGGAAGAGTATGCCTATAGTGAGACTGATGTGAAAGATGGTTGTAGGGTTTTATTTCTCGGAGAAGTTGGTTTAAAAGAAAAAGAAATTGGTTTATTTGTTAATATATTAACTAAAAGGTGGATGTTGGGGTGATAGATAAAGCTCCCATTGAGAAAGAGGGGTTTGTGTTGCGCACGCCAGATTGGTGACTAGTGGGACGGCAATGTTGATGCAATGTTGGGATTTAGCATGAATCTAGTGTAGTTAATAAGGAAGGTATAAGTGTTACTTTGTGTTTAAGCTGATACATTTTAGATTCACACACACGCAGCAAGATCATGTCAAATCCGCAGATGAAATATAAACACAATGTAGGTGTGAGGTGTGACACGTAACACCTACAGCTGGGCAGCGAGGAGCTTCATATGCGCACGCGAGATAGGAGATTTGCAATGAAACCAGTGTGAGAGGACAGGGTAGTCTTGAACATACATGCGCAGATATAAATGCATGGGGTCTTTAGGTACATGTGTTTGGGAAAGTTGGGGTACATGGTGAATACATAAATCTGTATGCCCCAAGTCCTCGCATAGCTAGAGATTGTGCAGGCCCAGAAGCCTGGGGTGGTGGAATAAATTATGTGTGACTGGGAAAACTGGTTGAGCAAGGTTGAAGGTGGAAGAAAGGCGGCAGGCAGCTTGCAGCTGCGATAATATCAGATGGTCAGCTACGGCCAGGCTCAAGTTTTTACGACTTGGTACTTTTGTGGAGGAGATGCAATCTTTTTAAGTACATGGGATCCTGTTATTCATTGTCCATCAGTTTGGGACTGAGTAATAAACCCGTTGCAAGGGATGCTTTAGGGCAGAGTTGACAAATGGTTTATGGGTTTCGATTAGGTTCTCAGGATGTGCGCAGAGGCCATGCATGCTGAATTGATAGTCATATAGATTAGTGTGAAATAAGGACGGCAGCAAGTCTGGGCGGATAAGATATTTATCGCCAGTTCAACAGGAACTTGTATGTCCGTTTCCCTCCTCATGTTGTTGAAAGGTCCTTGCAAAGACTATGTACATCACGTTCGGGGTTAGAGGTCACCGGCCAGTTGGAACTTGTAATGAATTATGTTCGTTGTGTGAATGTGTCACTATGGAATGACGTCATGGCCTACCATGAGGATCCCAGAAAGGGGTGTGCTGTAAATATGAGCTGATGCAAAGATATGTTGAAATGGGAT
This sequence comes from Ambystoma mexicanum, assembly GCF_040938575.1. NCBI lineage: Eukaryota > Metazoa > Chordata > Amphibia > Caudata > Ambystomatidae > Ambystoma > Ambystoma mexicanum. The sequence continues at coordinate 1,159,612,337 of NC_090923.1, forward strand.
TGTAGTTCAATGTGTCCAATGAGAGCGTGGGAATTAAAGGAGATTGGATTTCTTTGTATAGGTTTGACCAATCGTGTGGGGGGATGATTTGTAATAAAATATGTGGGAGTGTTTTTACTATTGCAAAATGTATTAAATATGTAAACTTCTGTGGTTCGAGGAGACTCAGGCTAGTTTGACTCCATGGTGTCATCTAGCTCCTCCCAGCTGTTTGTACAATAAACTTGCTTTATGGATAAACGTGCACTTGCGTCTTAAAAGGTGGGCCTATTTTGGGTTAAGGTGATCGCAGGTCCATCCACACATTGTCCAATCAAGGTTCCTGGATATGCCCTTTGATGAGTCTAACTTTTTTGTACCAAAGGCGGAAGACGGCCTAGAAAAGCTACAATCTTCAAAGGCTGCAGAAAAATCCTTGGAGGGAACCATATGTCTGCCGCAACAACACCTGCCTTTGCAGGCTTGGGGAGTGGGTTTCTTTCGGTATTACTCCTCCTTTGGCCAAAAGGGAAGATGTCAAGCTTCCCAGAAACAAGGACCAAGGAGTTTCACACGTGCCCCCAGAGGCTGTGTGGGAACAGCTGCACAGGCATCTACCTCCTCATTGCCCTCTGTTGCAGCCACAAAACCTCTCTGAGCACTTTGCTCACAACATCCCGTGGAAGGCAGATTGACCCAGCATCTGCAAGAATGGCATCTCTTTACTTCATGCATGGGGACTACAGACAGTAGCCCTAGGGTACCATCTCCCATTTCTGCAAAGACCCCCATATTGTCCCCCCAGTTGAGTCATTACTTCGGGAACCAGATCTGCTCCTTCTACCGGAGATTCTTTCCCTCTTGGAGGAAGGAGCCTTGGGGAAGTTACCTATAGCGGAATAATACCAGGATTGAAAGTCTATTCCGTGGTTCCTAAGGAAGAACTAGGACGGTGGGCTCATCCTGAGCGCTTGGAAAAGTTCCTCAGGAAAGGCAAATTCAAGATGCCCATTCTTTCGCAGATCCTCCAGGCCCTTCAGCTCCAGGACTGGATGGTGTCACTTGATCTTCAGGTTGCTTACTTTCATGTGCATATACACCCTAAGCACAGAAGGTACTTGAGGTTTGCCATTGCAGTTCTCACTATCAATTTTGAGTACAGCCTTTCGGCTGACCTCTGCTTGAGAGTCTTCACCACGTTGATGGCCATGGTGGCAGCGACTCTAAGGAGGGGCGGGATTCACATCTTTCCCTACCCAGGCGATTGGCTGATCAGAGCTTGTTCACCTAAACATGCTCTGGAACATCTCAGAAGCACCTTTCACTATCTCCACAAACTGGGATTCTCCCTCATCTTCAAGATGTCCCAGGTGACACCACCTCAAAAGCTTCAATTCATTAGAGCTGTCCTGCACTCTGTTACGGGAAGGTTTCACCTCCCGAGTTGAGGGTTCAACATACCTTGCCGATGGAAACAAGATTTCAGAATGCCCAATATCTACCAACATTTGATTTTCTGAGATTGCTGGGCTTCGTGGCATCCTGCATTTGCCTGGTGCCAGAAGCCCGCCTAATGATGAGCTCTCTCCAGTGGGCCTTCAGATAACCATGGTCGTAGTTCTCTGGCAGGATGATGGATCTTCTTCAGGTCCCGAGCAAGGTTGCATAGGACCTCCTGTGGTTGGCCTGCTGGTTGGCCTGCACAGAGAATGTGATGCTAGGGGAACCCTTCTGGCAACTCTGGCCGGAGATAACAGTAGTTACGTATGCTTCCCTCATGGGATTGGGAGCTCACATGACGATCAGCAGACTTTGGTCCCCATCAGAATCAAGACTACTCATAAACCTGCTACAGTTGAGGGGGTGTCCAGTCAAAGGATCGAATACAATAGTTTTGAGTCAAAAGGACCGAAAAAAAAGGTCGAATGCCTTTTTTTAAAATATATATTTTTTTTGGTTTCCGTATAGGAAAAGAAAAGTGGTTTTTCCAGCAAAAAAAGGGGTTTGGAGGGCGAACCCCCTCAACAAAAAAAAAATTACAAATTCTACCTTTTTATTTTTCGGTCCCTTTGACTCGAAACTATTGTATTCGATCCTTTTGTTTTATATCCTTTCACCTACAACCGTTGAGGGCAATCAGACTGGTGCTGAGGGCCTTTTTGCCGTCCCAATAGGGGAAGAACGTCCTGATAATGATGCACAACTCGGTGGCCATGCATTACCTCAACAAATGAGGAGGTGTAGCGTCACTACCACTGTGCAGAGAGGCAGTGCTGCTCTGGATTTGGGTGCTACAAAAAGGGATCTCTGTTGGCTGGTCACCTAGCTGGAGAAGAGAATCTGACCGCGGATGCTCTGAGCAGGCATAGCACATTCTCTCACAAATCGGAGTTGGCTCAGGAATTCCTTCTAGAGACCTTCACCATTTTGGGAACCCCTCAAGTGGAACTGTTCGCGTCCAGCATCAACAGGAAGTGCGACATGGTCTGCTCCAGAGAATTTCCTCAGAGGAGCTACCTGGCATGCATTTGTAGTGGACTGGGAATTTCCACTTCTGTAAGAGTCCCCACCAGTTCCCGTCATTCTTGGAGTCATCAGGAGGTTGAGATTTTTCAGGAAATCCATGATCCTGATTGCTCCGGATTGGGCCAGGAGGACGTGGCACCTGCACCTTCTAGTCCATCTGCCTTCCACTCGTCTTCCCCAGAGAATTGACCTACTATCACAAGACGGCAGCGTCTTCTCCACCCAGGAATCAGAACTCTGAACCTTCAAGCCTGGTTTCTGAGAGGTTAAGATGTAAAGGTTGGGCCCTCCTGGAAGATGTTATGGAGGTGTTGCTTTCGGCAAGACCAAAAACCAAAGCACTATACCGTTGCCATTGGAACAGGTTTTGCAGCTGGTGTAGAGCTAAAGATATAGATGCCTTTTGTTGCAATACACTTGCAGTGCTTTCTGTTTTACTGTACCTAGCCTACCAAGGACAGCAGGTGGCTACCATTAAGGGATACTTTGTGGTGTTAACCATTGTTAAACGCATGCCAGAACAAGGCTCATATATTCTTAAAAGGACTGACAAATACATTCCCACTGGTCCCTTTTCCGGTTCCGTCCTGGGATTTGATCCTTGTACTAACCTTTTTTTTTAATGGGAGCTCGCTTTGAACCTCTCAGTTCTTGCCGTCTCAAGTTATTTACCTTGAAAACAATCTTTTTAGTAGCCGTCACTTCTGCTTGCAGATTGAGTGAGTTATACGTCTTGTCATGCAAACCACCTTTTACTATATTCTCCAAGCAGAGAAGGGGAGCTCCTTCTCATGAGCCCGCTACCCAATATTCCCACCTGGGGGTGGTTTAATGTGGGAGGACCTCATGTGGAGGAACTCCCCTCCTGGGGTTAAGGATGACCACCTGGTAAGTTGGCACAACAACCCCAAACTTAACCCTCTCAAGCCAGTTACCATCTTTCTACTAACCCCCCCTTGTTAGTACTTCTATTTGTTATTGTAACATTGTACCGGTTGTTTCTACTGAGACGAAGAAGATTTGATAACAATACAGATAGTCTGTCTAACTCCAGTATTGACACTAGAAAGGTCACCCATAACATAAAGATTACCAGCATGGTCAGTACTGAGATGAGATGGCTACCAGTAGCCATGACGAATGGCTTGGAGAAGATACAGGAACAGTATAGACTTCCGCGGGAGAGTTGTCCTCAGAAATGTATAAAAACCGACAAAGGACTTTCAGAAAGAGAGCCGCATACCAGCACGAATGACAGTCTAGCCTGGGAAGTTCTAAGGAGATGTGAAGAACACAGTGGTAAAGCCAAGAGCAGTCCACTCCCAAGGCAGAGGCCGACGACTGGAGTTCTTTGCACATTGTTGTGAAGCAGGTCAAAGTCATGACTGCAGCCTGGTAGACGGTGGCGTAACCTCTGGAAGGTGGACCGAGCAGTCCTGTAACGGCACCCACACCATCGGTATAGAGACCAGGACGAAGGTACGCAGAGGGAGAGCTGCACAAGCCAGAGACACCCAGGCAGCCCGGCGAGAAGACGCAAGCATCCAAGAAGATCTGGTCCAGAGTCCTGGACCGAAGGTAACGGACATGTCGCGGGGACCAATAGAGTCTTGGAGGTGCAGGAGAGAGGAGATAAAGATATGAAGCATCTTTCTTGTGACAGTACTTGGGAAGAGAGTCAACTAAATGGGCTCAGTGAGAAGAGAAGAGAACCAAGGGTCTGCGACCCGAACAGAGGTGACACCGATGTTGATACAAGTCAACTTCTTCGTGGCAGTACTTGGTAGGGGAGTGAACCAAGTGGACCTGTTGAAAGAAGAATAGAAACCAGGGTCTTGGACCCAAACCAAAGTAACCGATATTGGCACATACATTATACTCTTTGTGGCAGTACTTGGCAGGAAAGTGAACCAAGTGGGCCTGACGAGAAAGGGGTAGCAACCGGGGTCTGGGACCCAAATAGGTAGAAGGGGAATATCAGAGGGAGGAACCCTCTAAACAGTGGTAGCAAAAAGACCACTGATTGGCTAAGGAGAGCCGGGGACTGTTGTGAACGTCATCTAAGAAGACAGGGGAAGGGAGCCTGTTGAAACTAGACGTCCAGGGGAAGGGAGTCATCTCCCCTGGATCCAGCTTGAATATTACCAAAGAAGCAAGGGGAAGGGAGTCATTCCTCCTGGTATCGATTGGAGTCCTGAAGAGACTTTCTTTTAAAAAATACCAGGAGAAGGTAGCCATTCTCCTGGTGAGAGAAACCTTTGATGAATACTCAGTGTAAGGGATAGAGTTAAGGTTTGACTCAGAACGAAGTTTCTTGAGTTGCGGACCATCTGACAGACCTTTCAGTTTTTGGTTTGAAGCAATGAACCCCCTCTTAGATTTAGGGATACCTAGGTTTTTGAATTCAATAGATGCCTTTGCCAACCACCATGACACCTCCTGGTCAGTTGCCTTCTTCTGCACCATTACAGCTACATTTCTAGAATGGCAGATGTCAGACAAGATGACCAACTGTTTATTGGCTATACCGGCCACAAGCTAGGCCAGGCCGTGACCAAGCAAACTCTTATCACGTTGGATCATCTTATGCATTTTGGAGTTCTACTCAATTGCGGGAAAAGATGTCCCTGAGAACCTAAGAACTCATTCCACTAGACAGACCCTCCAGAATATTGCAGCAAATTTTGCGCCATGAAATGGCAAATTTTTGCGGCACAAACCTTTACTTATTGCAGCATTTTTGCAGCACTTTTTTTGACTGGAGGGAATAAGATTGGCACATTGTAGGAAAGAGGCAGTGTGCCAGGCTACAAGAGAGCTATGGTGTCAGTATGTGTAGCTTTTGTACCAATTTAATAGGAAGAACCCCATATGTGTCTGGCTTGGCAGTGTTTGTTTTGGCATTTTTGGTTTAATGTGCATGCCTAGTTAATATTATTAACTGTATGGATCATTATCAATTGTAATTCTAAAAAATGTCCCCTTCTATGTTCCCCAAACACCCACACACCTCACACGTCTCACCAATTCCCCATTACAACTTGTATTCCGAACCTCACTCTGTCTTACTCAAGTTGTCACACTGCCAAGTCACAGTTTGCACTTCCAAGTACCTGCTGCACTTCCACTTGTACTCCCAATTCACAAGTTATGCTCTCCAATTCCTCCTGCAGTTACTCTTTCGTGCTACTTCATCTTGCATCCTTTCTCCCATTCTATCGCAGTCTTCCCTCACCCTTTCTCCCAATCTGCAGCTCACTGCCTCTTTCTAGGCACACGCTCCCTCTGCTTTCTGTACCACCACTCCCTCTCTGATTTCTGGCCCACTGCTGCACTGCTTCCACACTGCTCTCTTGCCCACTGTCCCTCCACCCTGACCCACTGCTCTCCCACTGCTTTCTTTCCTATCACTTTGCATCTCACTGTTACGCTCACCTGGTCTCTGCGGAGGCGTTGGGGCACGGTTGCAGCCCTCCCTGAACTTGAATCACCCCCTTCAGGGCTCTCCCTCAGTAGAAAAGCTGTGAGCGGTGCTACGTGGTGATACTGCTCCTGCGTGGAGATAACAGTCTGTGATTGTTGTACCTCTCGAACCCTTCACCCCAAAGTACGGTTTCTGTGAGCATACGCCGGCCCATAAAGCTCACCTGTGAATTATGGAAGATAAGCTCTCCGTCCTGCTACTTCTGGAAGGGGGGCGTCGAATGGGATCTAGTTCCTTCACTGATCCCTGATAAGGATTAGTCCAGTCCAGCTGCGACTATGCTTCTCCTTATGATTGGTAAGTCTTTCTTGAGCTCTTGTGATGCTGTTTGTTCTGTTTAATGACTTTATATGTTGCTCCTATTTATGCCCGCAATAATGTCTCTCTTCTGTTTTCTTCCCTTAGATGGAAATGCGGCCTCAGTGCAGCTGTGAGACGCGAGACGCAGCCGGATGGAAGATGGATGCTACCGCAATGTTCGACAGCAGGTAAGTGATGGTTTAAGGAAAGCGTAAAGTATGGCGAAGTCAACCTTAAACTGACTGTTTTTTCGATGTCTAACCTTGTCTTCTGTTTTTCCTTGCAGGCGCTGCTGTCGACGATGCAGCGTGTCGTGCTGTGGTGCCAAGATGAAGATTTCAGTGTTCCGGAAAGTGTAAAGATGAATACTTGGTTTGCCGAAGAGATGTACAGGTAAGAACAGCTTCCCCCAGTTGGTAAGTATGCTGGCAGGAAGCAGGATGTCGAGGAAGCAGGATCTTCAAAGGTAAGTCTGACCTCAGGCGACGGTGAGTGTTACGCTGCTTACAAGTGCATAATAACGCAAAGCATCTGTCTTGAGGATCGGGCAGCTTATATAGCTGAGATCATGGGCACGCCCATTAGGGCCGGGCTACCAGCCACACCCTGCCACTCCTAGAGAGTGAGCACGTGCGAAGGCAATCCATTAGCAGCCACACCCAAGAATACACTTGGGGCTGCTTAATGGATGGAATGTTCAAGGTTAATGCTTCTTGCTTAATGGATGGAATGTTCAAGGTTAATGCATCTGAAGTGCTATGTCCATAAAAGCTTTTTGGTGTTAAATGGATGTTCTTGTTTACTTATGTTTATGAGCCTGGTGCCAAAGGCGCCAGGACAGTGTCCACCAGGTCTCTCTTGAGTGAAGGTCCTCTAAAAGATCCAGTTCTTCCATTCTATAAAGCACTTCAGAAGAGGGTGATGGTAAATTGGAATACTCCTGATTCTATTTCAGCAATAAACAAAAAATGTGTACCAAAATAAGGCCATCGTTATCAGATCTGAAATATCTATCTAAACATCCCTCCCCTGAAAGTCTAGTGGTTCAAGCTGCAACCTCCACTAGGCAATCAGCTTACCCATTAATACCACCAGACAGGGATGATAAAAAAGTTGATGGTTGTGCCTAGAAAGTTTTTACTTTGGGCAGCATGGCCCTTAAATCGACTAATGTCACTTGCACTTTAGCAAGCTTTACATATACCCTGTGGGACTGCATGACACCAGCGGCTGAACGTTTCGAGGAAGGTGAGGAACAGGATGGTTTCCTGGCTATAGTAAAAGATGGTAAAGAGGCTATGGAGGAATGCCTTCAGTCAGGACTGGACACTGCAGATAGTGTAAGCAGGTCCATGGCATCTAGCACAGTCCTACGCAGGTTTGCATGGCTAAGGAAATCTGGCTTTTCACCTGATGTGCAGTCTAGATTACTTAATACGCCCTTTGCTGGCTTGAGGTTCTTTGGCAGCAAGGTAGACGAGAGCTTGCAGAAGCTGCAGACCTCAAAAGCGGCAGCGAAATCACTTAGCGCCGCTATAAAACAGCCTCAACAACACTCTTAGGCAGGCTCATCTTCCTGGAAGAGTCGCCCCTTTCGCTTCTACTCCTCTTTTGGAAAAGGGAGGGGGGCAGGCCAGTCAGAGAGGCCAACAGAGAAAACCCTTTCGTGGTGGAAAAGGGAAAGGTGCTAGATCAGCCACAGCAGCGGCTACTACCTCCTTAGCCACTGCTGCAGCTGCTGCAAAGTCACTTTGAGGTCTTCGCCCACAAAACCCCGGTGGGAGGCAGAATCACTCGGTATCTGGACGAATGGCGGGGCATTACGTCAGATTCCTGGGCAATAGAGATAGTGACCCATTGTTACTGCCTTCCTTTTCATCAAAGACCTTAAGAACATCCACCGGGAGCCAACTCTGTAAAAATTCCACACCTGCTCCTTGTGCAGGAGATTTGAACCCTGCTAGAGAAAGGTGCAATAGAACATGTACCTGTAGCAGAGAGGAACAAGGGTTGGTACTCCCCTTATTTTCTCATCCCCAAAAAGGACGGAGGTTTGAGACCCATCTTGGACTTAAGAAACTTGAACAAGTTCCTCAGGAAGGACAATTTCAAGATGGTGACCCTTTCTCAGATCCTTCAGGCTCTTCAGCTTCAGGACTGGCTGGTTTCATTGGACCTTCAGGATGCTTACTTTCATGTGCCAATCCATCTCAAGCACAGAAAGTACCTGAGGTTTGCAAATGGTGGTTCTCATTATCAGTTTCGGGTTCTACCATTTGGGCTGACCTCCGCCCCAAGGGTTTTCACCAAACTGATGGCGGTGGTGGCAGCGAGTATCAGAAGAAGGGGGATTCACGTCTATCCTTATCTGGACGATTGGCTAATCAGGGCGAGTACATCCGAACGAGCCCAGGAACATCTGGCCTTGACCTGCCACTTCTTACACAGACTGGGCTTCTCCCTCAATTACAAGAAGTCACAAATGATTCCAAACCAAAGACTCCAATTCATCGGAGCAGTCCTGGACACTTCCTCAGGGAAATCCTCGCCTCCCGAGGAGAGATCTCACCACATTCTGCAGATGGTAACGAAGTTTCAAAATGCCCAACATCTACCGGCATTCGACTTTCTAAGGTTGCTAGGCCTCATGGCATCCTGCATTTTTTTGGTACCACAGGCCAGATTGAGGATGAGATCCCTTCAATGGGCCCTCAGGACTCAATGGTTCCAATTTTCGGGGGAGATGTGAGATCTTCTACAAGTCTCGACCAAAGTGACTCAAGATCTCCTATGGTGGGCTTGCTTGCAAGGAGAATATCCTCAAGGGGGAACCTTTTTGGCAACCAAGGCCGGAGATAACGGTAGTGACGGACACCTCACTCACGGGGTGGGGAGCCCACACCAATGATCTGACAATCAGCGGTCGTTGGTCTCCATTGGAGTCCAAACTACACATCAACCTTTTGGAGCTGAGGGCAATCAGACTAGCGCTGAAGGCCTTTCTGCCCTCTGTACAGGGAAAGAATGTCCTAATAATGATGGACAACACAGTGGCCATGTACTACCTCAACAGAAGAGTTGCAGAGAGGCAATGCAGCTCTGGTTCTGGGCAATGCAAGAAGGAATCTCTCTATCGGCAGTTCATCTAGCCGGAGAGTTGAACACAGCGGCAGGCGCTCTGAGCAGGCAGAGCACCGTTTCCCATGAATGGGAGCTAGTTTGGAAGTCCTTCAAGAGATCTTCGCCCTTTGAGGAACCCCTCAAGTGGATCTGTTCGCGACCGGTGCCAACTGGAAGTGTGAACTGTACTGCTCAAGGGAATTTTCCTCGAGAGGAGCTCTAGGGGACGCGTTCGTAGTGGACTGGGTAAACCATGATCCTAATTGCCCCGGATTGGGCCCGGAAGACGTGATACCCGGACCTTCTGGACATGTCCATCTGCCCTCCAATACGTCTTCCACAAAGAGAGGATCTTCTCTCGCAAGAGGAAGGTCGGGTTCTCCATCCAGAGGTCAAGACACTCAGCCTTCACGCATGGATTCTGAGAGGCTGAGATATAAGGATTGGGACCTCCCGGATGACGTAATGGAGATTTTGCTTTCTTTTTTTATCTTTTTATTTTTATCGGTTTATCACAAACCTTTAAAATATTTACGACCAAAACACAACACATCAAAGAAAAACAAACAACAAAAGGTTTTTGTCATTTTCACACTCCTATAAAAAAAAGCCCCTCCCATCTGCTTTTTCTTACAGTCTAATCGCTATCCTTATTGCTCATCAACCAACGGTAAATTCAAGTGATTTTCAATTATCATTAAAAAACAAGTCAGTGGCAATAGCAGTTTCATGTCCGAGCCTTGAAACATGTTGGCCCACCAGTCGTCAGCACAAAGGGAGGGGCGATTTAGGCTCCAAGGGCCCAGATGGATTGTCCTTTCAAATCGAAGTATCGTGCAAAATAGCACTAAATGCTTGAGAGTTTCCTTATCTTTATCACATAGTCTGCACAATGGATTTGTGATTTTGTTACATTTCCATGAGCCCAGCCGTTCTTTGGTTTTAAATATGTTTAGACGCAGTATCATAAACACTCTTCGTGCCTGAGGATCTGGAAACAACTCAATATAACGTTGTGGAGAATTGAATGCCCGGATTTCGAGCGGTGCCTCACTCACCATTTTTGCCGCAGCTCGTTCAGTACAAGTTCGGACCCAATCCGCGCGCCAGATTTTTAATTTGGCGGCATTTGGGTTGTTATGAAGCATATCTAAACTGATTCCGTATTCTCTCAGTATCTCTTCGCATCTCTTAGACCATAGTGACACCATGCTGTTATTCGTTGATGTTGGACAATGAAAGATGTCGAATTGCGGTATTTGCTCACGATAGCGAGTTTTGCGGAACAGGCTCACCAGGGTCCAGCATACCCTAGCATGGAGCAATATGAGCGATATGAGCGACAGTTCATATCTCACACATGCAGTCAGAATTCCCCTTGGGAGAGCCAGTGCCTTGGACCAAAAACAGTTCTCCAGTGATGACCATGTTTCGTAAGTACAACCCAAAGCATTTTCAGCACCGTATAGCAAGACTGGGATTACTTTTTGTTGGTAAAAAGCTAACAGTGGTTTTATTGAAAATTTCCCAAATTTCTTTTGCATGATGACAGCTTGACTTGGCAATTGCTTGCATTTCCTTTTGGTTTCAGCAATCCATGGCCCATCGTTGACAGATGAGTTTATTAGCATGCCAAGGTATTTTACGATCTGGGCTGTCTGAATTAAATCCTGACCTAGGAACCATCTCAGTTGTTTCGTTTTTTCCCTCCTTGACTATTCAGGTTCCTGAACACTAGGATTTCAAATTTTTTTGTGTTTATCACCAATTGGATATCTGTAACGTATTGGCCAACAGCGTTCAATTTTTTTTGGAGGCCAACAGGTGTTATGTCTATCAGGACCAGATCATCGGCATATAAGAGCCAGCTTAGATGTGATTTAGCTACTTTTGGTGGAAAAGAACTTACTGAATCGATCGATAAGCCTATATCCGATATAAATAAGCTGAATATTGCGGCAGCTAGGGGGCAGCCTTGTTTTACCCCTCTATAGGTTTTGATTGGTGCAGTTAAATTTCCAGAGCGATCCAGACAGATTTTTATTGAAGTTTCAGAGTGGAGATCCCGAATTGCTGCTACTAGATCCACTGGGCATCGCCAACTTTGTAGTTTTGACCACAGAAGTGACCTGTTGATGGTCTCAAATGCATATGAAAAGTCAATCAAGGCCAAATAGACCTTCGTATTAGACTTTATCGCCTCCATTTTAATCAGGTTCAATAGTAGCAGATTTAGCGAGCAGCCTACTTGTTTTACAAACCCAGATTGCCTTTTGTCTACATGGTTAGACTTGACTGCCCATGTCACCAGTTTTTGCTGCAACATTGTGGCATAGATTTTCCCCAGTACGTCCAACAATGCAACTGGGCGATAGTTTTTTGGGCATGTTCTGTCTCCCTTCTTGAAAATTGGGACGATAACAGCAGACTTCCAAGATTTTGGGGTCCTACGGCACTTAATTATTCTGTTGAATAAAGCTACACATAGGGATGCCCATAACTCTGGATGCTGTTTAATGGTGGAGTTGGTAAAGCCATCCGGGCCTGGCCCTCGCAAGTTTTTTGTGTTCTTGATTATTGACACAATATCTTCTCTCAAAAAAGACAAGGCCCATGGTTTCAAAGATGTTTCCAATGGTACAGTTACTTGGTCCTTTGCTTTGTAGAGGACTTCAAAATGGGCTATCCAAGAGGATTCCGAGACCATGCAAGACTGCAATGCATTTTGAGGAGCTTGTGAGTTGTTAATAAGACTCCAAAAGTCCCTTGTGTTTTTGTTCTTCAATGTAGCTAGCATCTGCTCTGCATCGTTTTGTACAAAGGCATGCATCTTCAACCAGTTGCTTTGTTTCACAGCCTTTTTTTCCAATTTACGAGCGGCAACATCTAGGGACTGAGCTCTCCTGAGTGCAGCACGCATCCTTCGTTTTTGTTTAAGGATCTCGAGATCAAAGTGATGAGCCAGAACCATGTTTGAATTTTTTAGGCTGACCTTTTTTGTTCTAAATTGTGTCAATAGTTGATCGTATTCAAGATCTGCATTCAATTGACAATACTGGTTCATCACAGAGTTGACTTCACTCTCCTCCAGCCTTAAACGAACTCTGTTTGATTCAACCTGAAGTTTGTGTCCACGTTGGCCTTTGAGCTGTTTCAGTTGTTACAAATTTCATAAGTAGCATGTCATGATCACTGTTTGTCGTTTTACAGATATTCAGCGAATTTATCCTAGGGTGCGGAGCTTCAGACACGAACATGTAGTCTATGATTGATGATGAATCCGCACAATGCCACGTGGGTGCAGGTGGTATATCACCTCGAGTGCTTCCATTCAACACCTGGAAATTTTGTAGACTCATTTCATTTAACCATGCTTGTGCCAGTACGCCTAGCTCTGATTTTGCTTGCTTAAAGAGGTTGATGTTTAAATCTCCACAAAGGATTATCTTCGCCCACCCTAGGGCTTCCACCCGAAGATCTATTAACGCTGATATCTGGTCAATGAAATCCGTCTTTCCCGCTCGTAGATGGTTCCAATACAGATTCAATATTAAAATCCTGTCTTGTGTGGGCTCATATGCACCGGTCCTTTCAATGGAAGTCTCTTGAATATAAGGAGAATGGTTGACAGAGTTTGTGATGCACCATCCCGATGCTCTTCTCACCATCGTCAGCAACCCTGCCATAAGTCGCCCTTGTTTTGATTTTATTGCCGGATTTATTGCGACCTCAAACTCCGAAGTTACCGGCAGCTCACTTAGCCATGTCTCGTGTAAACACACGATATGGAGATTATCTAGCCAGATTGTATTGAACAGATGTATAAATCCTTGTGTGTTCCAAGAGGCTAGGCGGCACTCCTGAGGGGTTTCGAACTCCTGGCATTATTGGTTATTTTTTGTGTTTAGGGCCCCTGCCAACCATTGCCATTCGTAATTTACCAGGGGGGAGGTTGTACTTTGAGATCCCTCCTTGATGTTATCATCGGAAGGTCCATTTCTTTTGATTGTAATTCTTATTTGCGCCTTTTTGTCCATCAACTGCCACTCCTCCATCACTCGTTGATATTTGAGTTAGCCTTAACGGAAACGGTGATATCATGCGTTCACAATCCACCCTTTTCGACAAACTCGAATGCCGTTGTGAATCCTTCGCCGCAGTATCTCTTCTTGGTACCAGTGCCGTAGCTGGTTTCGTGGACGGTTCCATTAGAGGCAGGTCGAGACGCCTCAGGCTCAATAAATTTATAGACATCAAAGCCCAATGAAAACAAAGCTACATTAGCCTCCAATATTGATGTAGCAATTTAGGCTGGGGTTAGGTGGAGCACCACCTTATCATTCATGCCTTCTTCTGGAAACTCCACGATTTTTAAATCGTTTGAAGTTATTGCACGTAAACTTGGTACAAGATGAAGTAACTTAATTACGTTTCCTCGATTCAAGGTCAAGTTGTCAATCGACTCCAAGCTCTCAATTTTCAACTTGTGAATTTTATTTGGAACTCACTTTCGAAGACTTTCCTTAGCTTTTTGCGGACGTCTGTCAGCCACAAGCTCATGCACCTTCCTTCGATTGATGTCCGGAGACTCGGCGTCAACGACTGTAATCAACTGCCTATGAAGACCCTTTTCATTGGCTGATTTATCGATTCGGCCTGAATTTGACCATGACCTCCCCGGTCTAGCAGCTTGAAGGTTAGCTAGACACTGTTTTCTTTTCTCGTCCATTGTCAAGAACGCCGGACTGAGTAAGCGAGGAGGCAATGATTTGTTGTCATCCGGTACATCGATGATGTAACATGACCTTTCATATGGACCTGCATTTTATAGCGGGAGTTCTGCAATCTTCTTTATTGATTCGAGGTTGACTTGACACTGGCTTGTCTAAGATTATTTTGGCTGCCGGGTGTACAGGTTTATCCTTGCATTGAAAGGGCACCACACTTGATTGCTCTTGCGTGTTGCGCGTTGAATCTTTGCCTGTCGAAGATGAAGCCTCTAGATCCACGTATTCCGGATCATCGTAAATTGACAGGTCTAGTAGCTCTGTCGCAATATCCACAATGGGAGTGTTGATCTTAGTTTGTGATTGCTTTGCAAAAGTTAAATTTACAATTTTACCTTGAGTTTGATTTTGATTTTTAGAAAGAACAGGGCCGTAGTTGGTTTAACCAAATCGGTTGACACTCTCTGGACCATTTTAATGTTCCGCAAGAACTTCCAAGCTCCATTTAGAGTACTATTTTTCCCTCGCCTTTTGGTTTTTCGGTTTCTTACTGATTGTCTTAAAGGCGTGTTGAGGTTTTGATGGCAAATTCTCAGACTTGGACCATCCAGTAAAAATTGAATATACATTAGGCAACCCCACCTTGGAAGGAATTGACCCATCTTTTGAAGTCAGTTTGGTTGTACGCTGACTCCTGAGGTCGATGCCATTTAAATGTCCTGGCAAGCTTGATTAGCGGAACGTCTGGCCTGTTCAAATGCTGTATGGAATGACAAGTCTGTGACGTTTGGAATAAAAGAAATTACAGATGAGCAGGGACCGGTCATTGGCAGTGACACTGAGACCTTGTTTGTTAAATCTACTGGGACCGCAGCGCCCTTCTCGGCCTCTACTGAGGCCAACTCGCCCACCAGAGGAAGCTGCGACGGGATTGATACCTGAGGACATTGTCGTTCCGTCAGAGTCAAAGCACCAGCTTGGAGTTGGTGATTTTGTAATAGGATATTTTGCTCCTGCTCAACTTGGGTTCTGGGCTTAGCACTTATTTGCCCTCCATCAGTTTTGGTACACTCAGAGGACCTTGGCCGGAGTAATTGACTTGTATCATGTTTAAATAATGCGAGTGCCTCTTGGGCAACTTCAGCAAATAGCCTTTTGTCGGTTGAATCGCTTTTTCTGCTCTCACTTATTGGGTTAAAGGCTGCATCCAGTCTTTTAATTCCCTCATGTTGTTCTACATACGAGTGATCACAGATTTTTTCTAATTGAATCAGTTTGGAGTTCATCATAGCCACGATAGTCGTTAAGTCTTTAGTTGCCTCATGTATATTCTCATAAAGTTTCATAAAAGGGGCCAAAGAAATCGCTGAGGATGCCAGTAGGAGGGCTTGCAGTTCAGTTGAGGGCAACACGGTGGGTATTTTCGTTCCTGAGGTTTGTGTATGTTGCTTCAAGATCCTACCGGGATGATATTCCTTGTCGCGCCGAATTTTAGGGAATGGACGTTCCATCAAAGATGAGTCCATAGAATCATTGTGTAAAGAGTGCTCATTGCAATATGTCTCCTCAACAACCTCATTTGCATTCCTGTTTGGAGCGGAATGTCTTTTTTGGGAGGTCAAGTGAATGCCAGATAACTCATGCAACGACTCCCCATTGGGCAGGTGTTCGTGTGTTTTCAACCGTTTGTAGCAAACTTCTGACCATATATCACCCGTGGCCCCCATTAACTGGGTATGTTTTCATTTTAGGGCTGTTTTTGCCTTAGTGTCTACAGGTATCCTGTGCTCTTTAGGTTGCTTATTTGAACCTACTTTGTTCAAGAGCACTAGGTTCTGTAAGACATTATTCACAGCCCCCAGTGAGTCTCTTCTTGCAGCACTTTTTTCGCCCGAATGCGGGTCCGTCAGGCTGCCAAGGATCAGACTCGACTCTCGACATTGCACCTCTGGGGTTAAGTTGAGTTGCTGGAAGACGATGTCGTTATCATTAAGTTCATGAGTGTACTCAGTGGCCAATTCTTTCCTGATGCTCCATGGAGAGCTTGCTGTGAACGAAGCATCTAACTCCTTTATGATGCGCATAGAATCCTCGCAGCCCAGCCTAGGGAGTGAGAAGTCATTCAGTTGGGAGGCTGCCTTAAATAACTCTGATGGCTTATAGCCCTGCAAGGGCACGGTTCCCAAGTCTTCTACGCGATCTCCACCAGGGGGAGCATTTCCCTCGCCACAGCCGGCAGTTCCCACCCCACGCACAACGGCACTCAGGCCGCACTGCAGCAAACGCTTCCTCTCGACATCCCCCGCCCCTTCTCAGACGGTGTCCATGGCCTCCGTAGAACCATGGTGAGTATTGAGTTGCTGTATTAGAGTTTAGCACTACCGAGGAGTCGATATGCTCGGCGCTGACACTGTCGACACAGTCAGCGCCACTAATTAGTGCAGAGCAGCTCTCCCCAGCGACGCCGGGTGTCAGACGGCCTCTCTTCCGCGAATATGCGGGTTCGTTCGAGGCAATTGATGCAATAGATGCTTCGAATACTGTATCACAGTGTTTATATTGGATAAATTCAAAATCAGGTTCCGGGTTACAGTCAACCACATCAGCAGTGCAAGAATAGTAGCGAATTACTTTTGGAATGATTTGAGAACGCTTTGCAGATATAGCTTCGGCTGGAACTCCAGCACAGTCACAACGCTTCTGAGCTTGAGTCCTTAATGCTGGAGACGGCGCTGCCGCCATTACTAAGGTTCGCCCACTCGCCAAACAGCTCCAAGTCCACAGCCCTTTCTACCTCAGGGCTTCACGCCGCAAGGGTCACAGAGGCGGCCTTAAATAGTCAGCTGACTAGCTAGCTGTTAGTTGTTAAAGGCACACGCACCTCTTCCCTCTTCTGTGGGCTTGAATGGGTTAAATGGGTTTCTCCCTCCTTTCCACTCGCCACAGCCAAACAGCTCCAAGTCCACAGCCCTTTCCACCTCAGGGCTTCACGCCGCAAGGGTCACAGAGGCGGCCTTAAATAGTCAGCTGACTAGCTGGCTGTTAGTTGTTAAAGGCACACGCACCTCTTCCCTCTTCTGTGGGCTTGAATGGGTTGAATGGGTTTCTCCCTCCTTTCCACTCCTTTCCTTTCCACTCGCCACAGCCAAACAGCTCCAAGTCCACAGCCCTTTCCACCTCAGGGCTTCACCCAGAAGGCCAGCAACAAAATCCCTGTACCGGTGTCATTGGAACAAGTTCAGTAACTGGTGCAGGGATAAGAATGTGGACCCATTCCTTTGTAATACTCCAACAGTACTTTCTTTTCTCTTACACTTAGCCAATTTGAGGCTCCAAGTTGGTACTATAAAAGGATATTTGGCAGCGCTATCTATCTTTAAGCGTTCCTCGGAAGAGGTGTCCTATTTTAAAATGCCCTTAGTAATCCATTTCTTGAAAGGGGTAACAAATGTGTATCCTCCCCCCCCTGCCCACCCCCACCCCCGACACCTTTTTAGGTGCCTATTTGGGATTTGAATTTAGTTTTAAAATTTCTCGTGTGCCCCTTTCGAACCTTTACATTATTGCCCGTTAAGACTTCTCACTCTTAAAACAATTCTGTTGGTGGCTATAGCATCAGCCCACAGGGTAAGTAAGTTGTAGGCACTGTCTCGTAAGCCTCCTCACACCATTTTCCATAGGGAAAAGGTTATTCTAAAAGTCAAACCATATTTCTTGCCTGAGATAGTTTCTGATTTTCATCTGTCACAAAAAAATCGACCTTACCTTCTTTTTATCCTCAGCCTCACACTAGTAAGGAAGCGGAAAGGTTGCATAGACTGGACCCAAAAAGGGCTCTCAGTTTCTACATTTCCAGATTGGCAAATCTTCATCAATGTGACCAACTTATTGTTGGGTATACTGGACACAAATTAGGCCTTGTGTTAAACGAATCTTCACGAGATCGTTGGTTACCTTTTCTTCCTGTAGACCGTGGAGTTGAGGTTGCCAGTATGTCGATGTATCTATAGCCGATGAATGGGTAGCGCGAGAAATTAGCCCAATCCCCTCCTGACGATATAAGACAGGACGGCACTGAACCAACTCCCAACGCCACAGGTGGCACTTCTCAGAATTTGCGTGACGTCGGGACAGTGTTTCCACTGGCTGAGAAGGCTTGATGAAGACACTGATGATAGCGGAGCTGAACACAGGAACTTCCAAGAAGGCAGTAAGGCACAGGTACCGGCAGGGCACAAGACAGGCAAAGGAGAACAGACTGCAAGGAAAAGCAATACAGACAGGGGAATCCCCACTTCCTAGCAGATAAGAAGATACTAGGAACCCAGACAGGACCTCCCCTACCCTAAACCAGGAGGCAGGCAAGGGCCCAGCAAAACACCCTAAACCAGGAGGCAGGCCAGGGATCAGCAAAACAGGGAAGCAAGGGTTAGGAGGACCAAGGGGCAAGAAGGGGATAAGGAGAAGAGGCAGGGCTAGGCAGAATAAGGCAGAGCAGGGAACTGGAGGGCTGGGGCACGAGCGCCAGGACTCCAGCAGCGCATACACAGTAACAACCGCGTTGAGACGAGTTGTCCCTGCGTATGCGGTGCCCTTTTAAGGTCCGGGGTGAAAACGAGGCTTGGAACGCATGTTCCGACGCTGCGCATGCGCGGGACGTCGAATACTGACGATCCGCGCATGCGCAGATCCTCGCAAGATGGCGGTGTCCACGGAGCCCCTCCGGACCGCGGGTCGGCGTGAGGAGAGACGCCACCGCGGGTACAGCCTCCATGAAGGAGGAGACCGCTGCGGCCATGGACCAGGGACCCCAGGAAAGGTAAGTGACGCCCGCGAGCGAGCGCGCGGCGTGACACCATACCCCCACCCGGACAACCCCGGAGCACCGGGTTTCCAAGGGTAGCGGAGATAGAAGTCCCGAACCAGGCGCGGTGCATGCACGAAGGAGCGTGGTTCCCAAGTGCGGTCACAAGCAGGATAACCCTTCCAGCTGACCAGGAGCTGCAGAGCACCCCGCCAAATCCGTGAATCACATATCTCCTGCACCTCAAATTCAGGAACCCCCGAACCAAAACCGGGGCAGGGCGGGAACAGGTACGACCCATAACATCGGGCACATAGGGCTTCAAAAGGGATACGTGAAAGACAGGATGGACCCTCCAAGAACGAGGCAGAGACAAACGAAAGGCAACAGACGAAATACGTCCAATGATGCGAAAGGGACCAATAAAGCGGGGAGCTAGTTTCACAGGTAAGTTGCGTACCGGTAGATTCTTGGAGGACAGCCATACCCTGTCCCCAACATGAAGAACAGGCTCAGGGCTCCGTCTCTTGTCAGCCCGCTCCTTCATATGTGCTTGTGCCACTGCCAAGGTACCGGCCGCCAGACGATGTTGATCGCGGATCAGGGACACCAGGGCATCTGCAGATGGTACGGCACTGGAAGATGTAGGATGAACTGGCAGCAGTCTGGGATGAAGACCAGTGGAGCAGAAAAAGGGGCTGAGTCCGGTAGCAGAATGAACAGCGTTGTTGTAAGCTGCTTCCGCGGTGTCCAACCATTCCGACCAGTTGTCTTGGGTAGCATTGGCATAACAACGTAGGTTTTGCTCAAGGGTCTGATTGGTGCGTTCCGTCTGCCCATTAGTCTGCGGATGATAGCCGGAACTCAGGGCTCGCTGAATGTCCAAATGCCGACACAGTTGGTCCCAAAAGGAAGAGATGTATTGAGACCCCCGGTCTGATAGAATCTTCTGCGGAAGACCATGAAGACGATACACTTCGTGTAGAAAACGTCGTGCCATCTGGGAGGCAGTGGGCAGCTTAGGAAAGGGCAAGAAATGAGCAGTCTTGGTGAAACAGTCCACCACCACCATTATACACGTGAAACCACCAGACAGGGGCAGGTCAACAATGAAATCCGTGGCGATGGTATGCCAAGGGTACGGAGGCGTAGGCGTGGGTTTCAGGAGACCCATGGGCCTTTTGCGAGGAATCTTGGTCTGGGCACATACAGGGCAGGAGTCCACGTAGTGCTTTACCAGAGTGGCCCATCCAGGCCACCAGTACTGCCGTGCAACCAGTTCTTGTGTTGTGCGGACTCCACGGTGACCACAAACGACGGAATCATGGCAATTCTGTAGAACGATTTTCTGGAGTTCCAAGGTGGGAACGTACAGACGGTCCTTGAAGAACAACAAGCCGTCACATTCTCTGATGTCAGCGCGTTGTAGTATCTGTGATTTTGAGGGATCCGTACGTGTGGCCTCTATCAACTGTTGGAGTTGGGGAGTCACCATCGATAGAAAATGTTTTGACGCTATCAGAGGCTCCGGTTCCTTGGCACCTTCAACGTTTTTTTCCAGAGACCGAGACAGGGCATCAGCCTTAGTGTTCTGGGAACAAGGAATGTACGTGACGGTGAAATCAAACTGCGAAAAGAAAAAGGCCCAACGAGCATGACGGGAGGTTCTGCATTGCAAAGAGCGCAGGAACTGTAGATTACGGTGATCTGTACGAACCACCACCGGGTACCTCCCACCCAGCAAGTGATGACGCCACTCCTCGAAAGCAGCCTTTATCGCTAGTAATTCCTTTTCTATCACCGCATAGTTTCTCTCGCTCACTGACAATTTCCTTGAGTAGTAAGCCACCGGGTGCTCTGTTCCTGTGATTGCATCTTGCTGTAGTAAGACCGCACCAATTGCGTAATTCGAAGCGTCTGTTTCAACCACAAATGGCTTTTCATCATCTGGATGTCTAAGAACAGGAGCCGACATGAAAGATCTTTTCAATCCCAGAAATGCCTCCTCGGCCTGCGTGTCCCAGAGAAACGGCACCTTGGTACTGGTCAGGCGGGTTAGGCTGTTGGCCAGTTGAGAAAAGCGTGGAATGAAGCGTCGATAAAAGTTGGCGAAGCCCAAGAACCTTTGAAGCGACTTCACGCCATCTGGCGGTTTCCATTCTCGTATGGCTTGCAGTTTTGCGGGATCCATCTGTACTCCTGTGTTGCTGATCACATAGCCCAGAAATTCCATGCTTTCCCTATGAAATCGGCATTTTTCTATTTTGGCATACAGGCCGTTGTCTGTTAGTCTACGGAGAACTTCCTGAACATGCGCAACGTGTGCAGTACGAGTGTCAGAAAAAAACAGAATGTCATCAAGGTATACCCATACAGATATTCCAATAAGGTCCGAAAAGACATCGTCCATGAACCGCTGGAAGACGGCCGGGGCGTTGCAGAGTCCAAACGGCATCACCCTGTACTCGAAGTGACCAATAGGTGTTTTGAAGGCCGTCTTCCACTCATCTCCCTTCTTAATCCGCACCAGGTGATAGGCCCCTCTTAGATCCAGCTTGGTGAAGATTTGTGCGGATTTCAGGGATTCGATGATGTCCCGGATGAGTGGTAATGGGTACCTGTCTTTCCTCGTGATCTCATTTAGTTGACGGTAGTTGATACAAGGGCGCAAAGTGCCCTCTTTCTTCTTGACGAAGAATAACGGGAATCCTGCGGGGGACTTGGACGGCACTATGTAGCCCTTGTTGAGGCAATCCGTAATGTACTCCTGTAGGACGCCTTTCTCGAGTTGAGTCAACTAATAGATCTTGCCGTGGGGAATGACCGCACCAGGCAGGACGTCAATGGAACAATCAAAGTGCTGATGGGGTGGTAATAGTATGTCCTCAGGCTTGGAGAACGCCTTGTGGTATCCAGCATATTCTTGAGGTACCGATTGAGTGGCACATAAACGGGCAGATACGTCAGCAGGATTGAGGGACTCCAGAATTGCAGGAAAGGTTTCGTAAAGTACACAGTCCCGAGGACAATGTGTCGAAGAGAACACCAGGGAACGAGCGGTCCAGTCGACCTGAGGATTGTGATATAACAGCCATGGTAAACCCAGCACCACCGGAAATGAGGGAGACTTGATGACGTCCAATGAGATTCGTTCGAGATGCCCTTCCACAGAGAGCCACAAGGGACCGGACTGTTGGCAAACCGGACCAGAAGACAAAGTAGAACCATCGATCACCTCGACCACTGTTGGTCGTTCCTTGTAATGTAAACGGATCCCATTGGCAATCGCGAACGAGGCATCGATGTAGTTGCCGGATGCTCCGCAATCCAGAAGGGCCCAGGTTTTCATACACTTCCCTAGCCAGGCAACACCGACTTTCAGGATCAACAAGGCTACCGGGTTCATGGGAGGAAGGTCAGATTCAGAAAGGCGGCCCGCTGCTGCCTTCGACTCAAACAACGGGCCTGTTAGTTTTCCTGTTTCTTCAGAGGGCGTAGCGGACAGGTGCCTAGAAAATGGCCAGAACCACCGCAATACAAGCACAAGCTTTTCTGTCGTCTTCTTTTCTTTTCGGTCTCGGACAACGGGCCTCGGATGGCACCCAACTGCATGGGTTCTGGACCCACATCGGTAGGAACAGCCGGTCCGGGATTCTGTACTGGAAGGACCGGTTGATACCTGTCAAATCTGCGACGTTCACTCCGTCGTTCGGTTAACCTGTGGTCAATGCGTAAGACTTGTTCCACCAATGCAGGCAACGTTTCTGGCTCCGGAATGTGCAGCAATTCGTCTTTGTACTCTTCTCGTAGTCCCCGACGAATCAAGGTTTTTTGAGTGATTTCGGGCCATTGTGAATCGGTTGCTAATTGTCGAAACCGACTGATGTAGTGGATTATGTCACCTGACCCTTGTTTGATCTCCATTAATTGATTCTGGGCTATGGCTGCCAAATTGGGCGGTTTAAAGACGTCCAAAAAGGCTTTCTCGAAGGCAGCGAAATCACCCAACAGAGGACTGTTGGTAGAGACCAAAGGTGCGGCCCAAGCAAGTGCATTGCCGGTTAGGTTTCCAAGGATATACCCGATCTTAGCCTTGTCTTGACCAAAATGAGTTGACCTGAACTGGAAATGGATCCGACAGTGTGTACAGAACTCTGCCACTCGACGCGGGTCACCATCATACTTCATCGGAGTAGTGTAAGCCATGGAGTTCTCAGGCGGTGTAGCTGGTTGTGCGGGATTAGCCAAACACCGCTCCAACGCTTGTCTGAGGGTGTTGTTCTCCTGGCGGAGGGTGATCATTTCAAGACGCATGGCACGCATTTCTTCACGTAGTTCCTGCATGTCGTCCATGTCGAGACTGGGGGAGAGGCGTCTCAATCTGTTAAACGAATCTTCACGAGATCGTTGGTTACTTTTTCTTCCTGTAGACCGTGGAGTTGAGGTTGCCAGTATGTCGATGTATCTATAGCCGATGAATGAGTAGCGCGAGAAATTAGCCCAATCCCCTCCTGACGATATAAGACCGGACGGCACTGAACCAACTCCCAACGCCACGGGTGGCACTTCTCAGAATTTGCGTGACGTCGGGACAGTGTTTCCACTGGCTGAGAAGGCTTGATGAAGACACCGATGATAGCGGAGCTGAACACAGGAACTTCCAAGAAGGCAGTAAGGCACAGGTACCGGCAGGGCACAAGACAGGCAAAGGAGAACAGACTGCAAGGAAAAGCAATACAGACAGGGGAATCCCCACTTCCTAGCAGATAAGAAGATACTAGGAACCCAGACAGGACCTCCCCTACCCTAAACCAGGAGGCAGGCAAGGGCCCAGCAAAACACCCTAAACCAGGAGGCAGGCCAGGGATCAGCAAAACAGGGAAGCAAGGGTTAGGAGGACCAAGGGGCAAGAAGGGGATAAGGAGAAGAGGCAGGGCTAGGCAGAATAAGGCAGAGCAGGGAACTGGAGGGCTGGGGCACTAGCGCCAGGACTCCAGCAGCGCATACACAGTAACAACCGCGTTGAGACGCATTGTCCCTGCGTATGCGGTGCCCTTTTAAGGTCCGGGGTGAAAACGAGGCTTGGAACGCATGTTCCGACGCTGCGCATGCGCGGGACGTCGAATACTGACGATCCGCGCATGCGCAGATCCTCGCAAGATGGCGGCGTCCACGGAGCCCCTCCGGACCGCGGGTCGGCGTGAGGAGAGACGCCACCGCGGGTACAGCCTCCACGAAGGAGGAGACCGCTGTGGCCGTGGACCAGGGACCCCAGGAAAGGTAAGTGACGCCCGCGAGCGAGCGCGCGGCGTGACACCTTGAAGTGTCTAAACAAACTCTATCCAGATGGATAATTCTAGTAATCTCTGAATGCTATAAATTAGCTGGGAAAGAGCCCCCAGATGGATTAAGGGCTCATTCAACCAGAGACATGGCAACTTCCACGGCTCTTCAGAGGGGTGTCCCGGCGCTGGATATTTGTGCTGTAGCCACCTGCTCGTCAATGCACACCTTTGTTAAGTCATTACTGCTTGAACTACTTCATATCAAGGAGGACTATTTGCAAAGGCTGTCCTTCATTCAGTGCATAATAAAAATGTCTAGTACTCCCACCTCCAAAATGACCACTGCTATGGGAGTCTATCATAAGATACTTACCAACTGTAACGTTCTTTCGATTGGATGTTCCTCCCACGTATTCCTCATCGACCCTCCAAACCTACCCCTCCGTACAGTTCACGCCAGTTGCACTCGAACTTCCTTAAGAGCCTGAGGACTTAAAACCTGATCAGCTGATGCGACCATGGACACCGTAAAAACAGAACTGAGTTAACGGGCGCTGCTCGAGCCCTTTATACATCGGATGACGTTGACGCTCGACGACGGCTCTCGAGGTACTACGACTCCGCGGCCTCGAACACAGCGCCCTCTGGTGAAATTGTATTCCGAAGCAGCAGAGCTGGGATACGAATATCATAAGATGAGGAATACGTGGGAGGAACATCCAATCGAAAGAACGTTACAGTTGGTAAGTAACTTGTTCTTCTATCCCATTTGAGGAACAGAAATGCAAGTGAGATAGCAGCAGTTCATACCTCTGCTGTCACACTTAAAAAAATAAATAAAAAAAGGCATGACAGTGTCAGGAGAGACCCTGCCATCCAGCAGCACCCCTGTGTGCCTATTGAAAGCAGGCGCGTAGGATTGCCTATAATTTCTGCACATTTAAAAGTGCATCTTGTTTGTAAATTTGGGATGTACTTTTTTTTAAATTCAAGTTTTATTGAGTTTTATAAGGAACACAATTTACATTTGTAACATTGGATTCGTACAGCCGGATCAATAGCATTATAAGGAAATACAAAAAAAACAAAGAATGCAAAGGCGTCCTGTAGCTCCCTCTCCCTTCCCCCTCAAATCCCTAACTCCCATCCTTGACAATTTAATGAACAAATGGCTCTCTCACGTTCACAGCTTTCTCCTTTCGCCACTGGGGGGATTCTTAGTCTCATAAACAGGTGACAGATCCAATTAGGGTATGTCGACCTCTAAGTTGGGAAAGTCTAGGCTCTGTGTCGTGAGTGAACTCGGGTCTATGGAATATATTTTTCACGGAAATCCACCCATTCCAGTCCACAGACCCAGCGTCTCCATGGATGGCTGTTGTCAGGCATTCCATCCGGTATAAGTTCTGGGCCGTGATGAACCATTTGTTCTTTCTAGGGGGAAGCTCTCTTCCAGTGTGTTGCCAAACATGCCCTTCCAGCAAGGAGCAGACTCTGAATCATTTTAGGCAATCTAATGTTTTCTCCTTCTTGTTCTTGTAATCCAAATAATAACAGCATCAATGTTTTCCCCCTCGTGATCCCACCTAGGTCTTTAATCCAGCTAAGAACCTCATTCTAATAAGACTGAAACGCCCTACATCCCTACCACATATGCCAGTAGTCGGCTCTCGCCCCACACTCATGCCAGCACATGGGGCTCGCTCCTTGATACATCTTGGAGCCTGTCTGGGTCATATTGTCATCTACACAAGAGTTTGATTCCATGTAGTTTGTACTGACAGGAAATGAATATCTGGGAGGCCCCACAACACATCTTCTGCCACGTCCGTGGGGAAAGCTCCACCCCCATATCCTCCTCCCAGCGTTGTCTCAGCTCGTCTAAGGAGCCCCTTGTCTCCACTAGGGCCCTATACAGTGCACTGATTCGTCCCCTAGTGCCTGACCCAGAATCCAGTATCCTCTCGAAGGGTGTAAGCTGCCTCTGTAATTTCTCCTTCCAGTCCTCCCTCGTCATCACCCCCTTCAATTGTAGGTAACGGAAGACGGAGAGCGAGCCAATCCCCAGTGCCGCCTCCAGCTCCAGTATAGTATTGAAATAACCATCTTTCCATAATTGTCCTGCCCTTTTCAGATGTGCTTCATACCGATCTTGGAACCTCTCTGGGTTCGGGATTGCGTCCCTGATACCCGGGACCCAAAGATGGGCCAGCGGGGATGGCCAAGTTATAAGACCAGCTGATCCCGCTCCCTGTCGCCAAATACTCCAAATGGCGCCCAGAATGGGATGCTCCCTCATCCTATGCCGTAATTTTGACCTTGGAACCCATAGCCACTCTCCGACCGTCGCAGGTCTCAGATGGTGGTTGTCAAGACCCACCCCTTGTAGGTCTTCCTGCCTTCGGAGGTGTGGGATAAGGACCCTAAGATGGGTGGCTTTATGATACATATGTATGTCCGTGAGTCCCACCCCTCCACTGTCCTTCGGGAGGCTCAATGTTACGTACAAAACCCTGTTTTTTGTCCCCTGCCAGAGGAACCGTGAGAGAGCACCCCTGGTTGCTTTAAAGTAGCCAGCAGGGATCTGCATAGGGAGCATCTGAGACAGATAGAGAATCTTAGGAAGCACTACCATTTTTATCACGTCAAGTCGGCCATCCACAAGAAGGTCAGCTTGCTCCATTTTCCCAGATCTTTCTTCACTCCAGTCATCAAGGGGGGGAAATTCGCATCATATAAGCCCTTCAGTTCTCTTGTGACATTAATGCCCAAGTAGTGCAGTGTCTCCTGACTGACCTTCATGCCCAATGGTAGGAACCACTCCTCCTCTCTGTCTTTGCTTTTGTCTAATGGGAAAAGGACCGATTTGCCTGTGTTCATATTGAACCCCGCCAGTCGACCATATTCCTCAATCACCTCGACTTCGGCCGGGACCGAGGTCAATGGGTGTACCACATGGAGTAACATATGATTGGCATACAAGCCCAATTTATACGTTGTCCTGCCCAACCTAATCCCTTCCACCCACTGATCCCATCTCAGTCTGTGAGCGGCGGGTTCCAGTGGGAGCTCAAAGAGCGCCGGGGAAAGCCGGCAACCCTGCCTCATCCCCCTTCTCAGGCTGAACCACCTCTAGTATCCTCTGTTAACCGAGACACAGGCCCTCTGGGAAGAGTAAATTGTCTTAGTACCCCGTAGAAATCTCTTTCCCAGCCCTATCTTGATGAGGACCGCCTCAAGGAAATCCCATTCCACCCTGTTAAAAGCCTTCTCAGCATCTACCGAGAGAAGAGTGGGGTTTCCCCCTCCATTTCCCAGCCCTCATTTATCAGGTGCAATGTCTTTCTCATGGTGTCAGCTCCCTGGCGTCCCATCACAAAACCCACTTGGTCAGAGTGAACCATTTTTGGCAGGTGCACCTCCAATCTTGCCGCCAGGACCATAGCATAGATTTTGGTGTCTATATTTAAAAGTGAATTTTAATGTGTAACCATCAGCACAGGCTGCGCTTGTAACCTGGTGTAAACTCACTGAGTGTGATAGTTTATAAATGGGATGGGTGGGGAATATTCACAAAAAGGCACAACTAATTTGTAATTGAACAAATTTATGGTGCAAAGTACAAAGTTGTTGTGTCATTCACATAGATAATAGTGCATAATAAAACAATGTTTCAGAAAAACCAATAGAACCATCTTGGTACATGCGGAAACATATTACATGTGAAGACCTTGATACTAAAAACAAATAAATGCCAGGCTGTGCCTGAGAAAAAGTCCATATAAAATATGCCAAAATATACAGGTAATGTCAACCAATACAAAGATAAGTAGAAAATAACATCCAAATGCCAAGCAATTCAGAAAATGCCAAATATACAGGTAATGTCAACCAATACAAAGATAAGTAGAAAATAACATCCAAATGCCAAGCAATTCAGAAAATGCCTTTTTTTTTTTTTTTTTTTTTTTTTTTGTAATTGAACAAATTTATGGTGCAAAGTACAAAGTTGTTGTGTCATTCACATAGATAATAGTGCATAATAAAACAATGTTTCAGAAAAACCAATAGAACCATCTTGGTACATGCGGAAACATATTACATGTGAAGACCTTGATACTGAAAACAAATAAATGCCAGGCTGTGCCTGAGAAGAAGTCCATATAAAATATGCCAAAATATACAGGTAATGTCAACCAATACAAAGATAAGTAGAAAATAACATCCAAATGCCAAGCAATTCAGAAAATGCCAAATATACAGGTAATGTCAACCAATACAAAGATAAGTAGAAAATAACATCCAAATGCCAAGCAATTCAGAAAATGCCAACACGTGTTTCAACCTATGAGGTCGTCATCAGGGCATATGGGTACATGTGAAGCATTGAAATTGAATGCTGATGCTGAACCTAGACTGAGTTCAAACTGGAAATCTGTCAGAGTTGGGAGAAGGGTGTCGGAGCAAGGAACGGTCGGAAATGGGAGAGAAAAGAAAAATAATGGCATAATGTTAGATTGCTGTGTGCACAATAGAACGTTAGAGGTAAGTGTGTAGGCTACAAAGAGTAAAGCATACCGTATTGAAAAATTTCTCAGAAAGCTCATAGTCAAGCTATTGGAAAATTGTGGCAGCGGATGATTCCCTTATTCATCTAACTGATAGTTTCTGTATGCTGTAAAATATAAAAAACAAATGGAGCAGATTTAGTCTATTGACGAGTGCTCTCTGACATGTTAAAAGGGTAGTTTAACAGTTTTAAATAACATGTAAAGTGAACTGTAGGCAGATATTACCTTCAAACAGGACAAGTTGTGATGTATTTTGCTTTGCAGCGGTACCGTAGCTGTGGCAATGGTGCGGTGCAAGAAGGCGTGTTTGATTATTTTAACCGGATATCTAGCCGCAATCTGTGAAATAAATGACACATCGTGTTTGTATGGGATGGGTTTTGGATACAAACAGTGTAATATACCTAATGTGAAGAAGTAGGGAAAAAGAAAGAAATGCTTACCGGCTTGGTGATATAGCGCGCTCAGTGGCAGGCAGTTTCTCACTGAAATCAGTCACAGTGCTAACGGGTTACTGTAGTAACCTCGTCCGGGTCGGTCAGGTGATCGAATCACCTGACCTGGTTCCTAGGACACTTAAACCAAGCCGGAAGGCAGGGAAATGCTGATCTATTCGTGAAGTATAATGGAATTAGGAACTAGCGGTCTGGTAGGACAGAAAGACTAGCATTTGTTATCGCTAAAAGAAAACTCATAATTAGTAAATAATCAAGTATTATTTAAAAAGTTGAATCTAAAAAAATACATATTTAGAAGCGTCTACAAATGCAGAGACAGCTTGAAACTAGCTGTGTATTGGTTTTGACTGCAAGGTGTATGTTAGGTGGGCTTTTTCCCATAATCACTTTGATGATGAAAAAGGTGTATATTTAAAGCCAAACTTGACTTAAGCGAAATGAAAATTAGTGTCAATTGATTACATCAAGCGCGGTTATTTACCTGAAAGTTTCTGTCATTGGTAGTTTTGTTAGGGCTGTGGGATGTTTGGTTGCCAGCTGCCAGGGATTACTATTTACAGGGATCCGGAAATTCAGATGTGTGTTAGCTGTCGCGTGTCAAGAGGCACCAGACAGATTAATAATAGTGTGTGCTTGCGCTGGGGAGCCAATACATTCAATAGTGGGACGGATGTCATAACGCATGTGCGTGATGGTACTGATTTGGTGAGGCAAAGTCAAATTAGGTGTTGTAAATACAAATATGATCCTGCTAGGAAGTTTATTGACAAGCTCCAAGGTCAAAAAACATGAGTAATGAACCTATTGGATCTGAAAGTGAATCACATTAAAGATATATGTAGGTAATACAGTTCATACCTATAATCTAAGGAAGTCTAGAGAGTAGGGTCTCTGTGCCACCAGACCAACTGATTGTTTAAATGAACACATTAAGTTCGGAATCTTGGTTCAAACCAAGCGATAAGCAGCGGAGTTTGCAGATTAATCTTGCTTCCTGTTGCCGTAGAATCAATTCTCTGTTACCACCTCTCTGATGTTGTTTGATATGTTGTAATCCAATAAATTTAATATCTTGAGTATTGTCCAATTGGTGATGTTTCTGCCAGTGGGAGGCCAGTGGGAGTCTCGTATCTTGACTGCTGAGATGGTTAAGGTGTTCCCGAATCCTGAAACGTACTTCTCTAATTGTGCTGCCAATATACACTTTCTTGCAAACACATACTATTCCATAAACAACATATTTCGTTCGGCAGTTGATGAAGTCCAAAATTTTGGTTTGTAGGCCATTATGGCAACTGAAGGTTTTTGTAGGCGCTAGGGCATGATGACAAAAATTACAAGAACCACATTTATGAAAGCCTACCGGTTTGGACTTGGTGGAAAGCCAACTGACTTGGCCTATAGGTTCAGGTTTAAGGAAAGAGGGACTCAGGATATTTCGCAAAGTGGTAGCTTTTGTAAAGATAATATTTGGTCTATCTGTGATATATGGTGTCAGATCAGAGTCTAGGTGCAAAATATACCAGTGTTTTTGTAGTATATATTGAATGAATTTGTAATCACTGGAAAATTTGGTGATAAAGTTGACACATGTCGGATATTGATCTCGAATTGTTTTAGTCTTCTCTGTCAATAACTGCGATCTGGGTACTTGCTTTACTGCATTTGTTGTATTCCTGATTAGTTGAATTGGGTACCCTCTTTCCCGAAATCTGTGTCCTATAGACTTACATTCTGTGTCAAACATTTCATCTTGACTGCAGTTTCTCTTGGCTCTGAGCATTTCACCTCTAGGTATATTGTTGATAACAGTCTGTCTATGACAACTACTGGCGTGTAGTATGGAGTTCACTGCTGTAGCTTTCCTAAAAGTGCAGGTTTCAATGGTATCAAAGACAATTTTGATTTGTAAGTCTAGAAAGGTAATTGAAAGCGGATCAATGTGGCCTGTGAATTTGATGTCAAAGGTGTTGTCATTAAGATAGAGCATAAATGCTTCAAAAGTTTCTCTACTGCCTTCCCAGATGGCCAGTACATCATCAATGTACCTTTTCCAACAAATAATTTGACGTTTGTAAGGATTGTTCTGAAAGATATAGCTAGCCTCAAAAAAGGCCATAAATAAATTGGCCAGAGAGGGCGCATATTTAGCCCCCATAGCAATCCCCCTACTTTGTGAATAATAATTTCCATTAAAAAGAAACTGATTGTGTGAGAGGGTGAATTCTAGGAGGCTTTTGATCATTTGAACATGTGTATAGTGCGAAGCAGAAAAGGTTCTGAAAGTGAAGTCGATGGTATCCAAGGCCAGTTTATGTTGGATAGAGGTGTATAAAGATGTCACATCCAAAGTCACTAGATAATATGAGGGTTTCCAAATGATCCCCTGTAATATTTGCAACGTGTGTGTTGTATCCTTGAGGTATGCCGGAATCTCCGGTACCAAATGTTTAATGCTGCTGTCTATATACTCTGCAAGTGATTCGGTGACACCTCCTTGTCCACTCATGATTGGTCTGACTTGTGGGAGAGTCGAAAAAGGTTTGTGAATTTTCGGTAAGAAGTAAATCGTTGGCATAAATGGTTTAGTAGTCAACAGAAACATTTTTTCCTCATCTGATAACAAACCTTGGTTGTACCAAAATTTGAGTAAGGTATGTAATTCTTTAAGAGTTTGCGTGGTAGGGTTAGCAGTAAGCATCTCATAACATCCTGGTGTTGCAAGGTGTTCCATTGCCATTTTAATATAATCTGATTTATTCAAGATGACAATATTGCCACCCTTGTCTGCTTCCTTTATGATAATGGTGTTGTCTTCACAGATATCTTGTAATGCTTGTCGTTCCAATTTGGTTAAGTTCTGTTTTTTACTGCTACAATTTTGTTGAAAACCATCAATATGTTTATGGATTTCTTTGGTAATTGACTTGTAAAACGTGTCAATGACATTATCTCCCGTGATGGGTGGCAAGAATTTTGATCTATTTTTGTGTTCTTTGATGTCCAAGTTACGTTGATGAATACTAAGTTCTGCCTGTATATCACTCATGCTTTTTGCGTCATCGTCCATAAGGTTATGTAGTAGATGGATATTTTCAATTTCTTGTATGCTTTTGGAGCTAGTGGGGCGGAGTGGTGCCAACGGTCTGTAAGTTTCCTCCTTATTGTGAAAGAATTTTTTCAGTTTGAGTTTTCTTGAGAATTTGTACAGGTCAATTTGGAGTTCAGTCATATCTGTAGTGGTAACTGGAGCAAAAGATAGCCCATGGTTAAGGACAGAAAGTTGTTGAGGTGAGAGGTGTTTATCAGATAAATTGACAACTAGGCTTTTAGTATAGACTTGGGTATCGGTTTCTTGAAACTGGATCTGGTGAGTCTTTTGTCTGTATCTCTCCCTTCCTCTCTTGCTTGCTCCTCTTCCTCTTCCTCCTCTGAGATTGTTGGAGTAGGCTGCTTTCTGCGTCCTAAAGGGACATTTGTCTGGAAGTGAACTTGTTTATTTTGTAAATTGAATCTCGATTGATTACCTTTCTTATACCTTTTGATTTCGGCTAAAAAGCCTCGTCGGTATAGGCGAGCCCCTTCGGCGTTCGCCTGTGCACCCTCTAGGTTTGGATTGGTAGTAATGTCAGTTTCTGAATCTGTATCAGATGTAACAGGAGACGTTGTTGGTGTCGCTATTTGTGATAAATCCCCATCATATTTAGATTGATAGGTGTAGACTCTGTCGTTCAAGTAGTCTTTTTCATCTCTATAAAATTTTCTGAATTTGCGCAATTTGATCTCATCCTGGTATTCAACTAGGATCTCATTCATTTTGGCGAAGTTTTTTTCTTTCGAACTGGCAGGATTATTCATTTCTTTAATTTCGGTTTTGAGTTTATCTATCTCTTTAACAACGCGAACATGTTCACGTTCTGCATGTTTGACTAAGATTTTCATCATGTTCTCCGAGCTGACTGTGACATTTGATTCCCAGTCAGCTGCCAGATCTTGGTCGTCTTTATGTACAAAATCAGGAAAAATTAGTATTCTTAACCCTCTTGGTATGATATCTTGCTGAATATAGTTTTTAAGGGATACTTGTTCCCAATATTTGTTAATTTCTTTTTTGCATAGCCTTTCAAGTTTGATGAATTTTTGTATAAGAGTTTCTGATATATTGGGTCTAGATTTAAAGGGGTTGGTATCAGAGCCCCTGGGTGCAAAGAGGGCAGCACTGTCCTCTTCTCTATTCTTGAGGTAATCTGTCATTGTAAAAGTGAGTACTAATGTCTGGGTTCAGCGCAGTGCAGCAGTCCAATGGGCAAGTCGTAAAACAAAAGAGTTGTGGGGGTGGGGCCCAGAACAGGAGAGCGCACACCTGAAAGTCAAAAAGTGATTAGCACAGTTATTGGTTTAGCTGCGGTCTTGCGGATGGTAAGGTGATCTCCCACTATCACCTGGACTAAATTGAATTTTAATGTGTAACCATCAGCACAGGCTGCGCTTGTAACCTGGTGTAAACTCACTGAGTGTGATAGTTTATAAATGGGATGGGTGGGGAATATTCACAAAAAGGCACAACTAATTTGTAATTGAACAAATTTATGGTGCAAAGTACAAAGTTGTTGTGTCATTCACATAGATAATAGTGCATAATAAAACAATGTTTCAGAAAAACCAATAGAACCATCTTGGTACATGCGGAAACATATTACATGTGAAGACCTTGATACTGAAAACAAATAAATGCCAGGCTGTGCCTGAGAAGAAGTCCATATAAAATATGCCAAAATATACAGGTAATGTCAACCAATACAAAGATAAGTAGAAAATAACATCCAAATGCCAAGCAATTCAGAAAATGCCAAATATACAGGTAATGTCAACCAATACAAAGATAAGTAGAAAATAACATCCAAATGCCAAGCAATTCAGAAAATGCCTTTTTTTTTTTTTTTTTTTTTGTAATTGAACAAATTTATGGTGCAAAGTACAAAGTTGTTGTGTCATTCACATAGATAATAGTGCATAATAAAACAATGTTTCAGAAAAACCAATAGAACCATCTTGGTACATGCGGATTTAAAAGTGAGATTGGGAGATAGGAGCCACAGGATCTAGGGTCCCTGCCCTCCTTGGGTATCATTGTAATGAGGCCCTGGATGAAGGAGTCTGGTGCTCTCCCAGTCTCCATAATATAATTGAAGAGTAGCGTCAGGAAGGGGAGCAGGACCGCCGAGAAGGTTTTGTAGAAGCTTGGGGTGGAACTGTCTTCGCCCAGTGCCTTCCCCAGTCGGCGACGCCCTATAGCC
Organism: Ambystoma mexicanum; assembly: GCF_040938575.1. Lineage (NCBI taxonomy): Eukaryota > Metazoa > Chordata > Amphibia > Caudata > Ambystomatidae > Ambystoma > Ambystoma mexicanum. Next base: position 1,159,646,888 of record NC_090923.1, read on the forward strand.
ACTTGAATTTCTTCCCCTGTGATCGAGGCCTCCGTCTCAGTCCCCTGAAGAAAGGGGAGGTGGGAGCCCTCAAGATATTGGTCGATCTCTCCCCTGGTAACCTTCCCCTTGCTTTTGTAAAGATCCTCATAGAACGAAGCAAATGCTTCCTGAATCTCTTCTGCCATATCCCCTTCTCCCTCCACCCTGTCCTCGATTTCTGTGACCCGTCTCTCTGCCCATTGTCCTTGAAGTCTTGCGGCCAAAAGTGCTTCGGCCCTATCGCCTTTCTTATAGAATTTCTGCTGAAGGAACTGTAAGTTGCAAACTATTTTCCCCTCTTCAAGCAGTTTTAACCCCTATCTCAGTCCCATGGCTTTGAAAATACGGTCCTCCCTGTCTCTGGGTGTCAACTGAGAAAGCCTCTCCAGGGCACCTATTCTTTCCCTGAGGCCTTTTTCTATGATTGTGCGTTCCCTTTTTTTTACAGGCCCCCTCCCCGATCAGCAGGCACATCCAGGTGGCCTTAGCTGCATCCCACACCATGCCCTTCCTCACCTCCCCCGTGTCCTTGATGGCATAAAAGTCCTTAATTCTGTTCTCCATTTCTCCTTTAAACACCAGGTCCTTCAGCAACAAATCGTTACATCCCCACTTGGAGTTTCTAGGGTACAAGAATATCTTCTGGCCCTGGTTTGGGACATATATCGTTGCAAAGTAAACCCTTATTTTCTTGATCAAGTCTGAGATCAACAGGGCCCTCCCCTCTGTATCAACCCATTTCTTTGTTACCTCCAGCCGGAGCCCTTTTCGTACCAACATCCCCACTCCCGCCTTCCTAGAGGTTCCCGACCCCCAGTATTCACCCCCTATAAGACCACAGGGAATCTTTCGCTCATCGTCTCTCTGATATCTGGTTTCCTTTAAAAATAGGACATCAAGCCCCGATCTTTAAAACTCTGGCAACCAGAGACCTCTTCGTGGGGGAATTGAGCCCCTTCACATTCAGAGTACATACACAGATACATACACAGAGACTGTCACCCTTACCAATTCTGCCTATCGCAGCCTCCCAAAATGAGTCTCCAAAGAGAATGTGAGCCCCTCCCCCCCCAAGTTCTAAAGGCTCGATTACACGGGTGAACATTACAAGAGCCATCACATCCAGCCACTTTGCACTCTGAAACACCTGTGTATGAGCGCAATATAAATAAAATATAATATCATATAACCCAACCTCCCAAACTCCCATATCCCCCCCAAGAGTATGATCAGGTTCCCGACCCCCAGTATTCACCCCCTATAAGACCACATGGAATCTTTCGCTCATCGCCCCTCTGATATCTGGTTTCCTTTAAAAATAGGACATCAAGCCCCGATCTTTAAAACTCTCTGGCAACCAGAGACCTCTTTGTGGGGGAATTGAGCCCCTTCACATTCAGTGTACATACACAGATACATACACATAGACTGGCACCCTTACCAATTCCGCCTATCGCAGCCTCCCAAAATGAGTCTCCAAAGAGAATGTGAGCCCCCCCCCCCCTCCCCAAGTTCTACAGGCTCGATTACACGGGTGAACATTACAAGAGCCATCCCATCCAGCCATTTCGTGCTCTGAAACACCTGTGTATGAGCGCGATATTAATAAAATATCATATCATAACCAAACCCCACAAACTCCCATATCCCATGTCCCCCCCAAGAGTATGATCAGGATGTGTTAGAGGGGGAGGCATTGAGCTTCATAAATTTCCTGGAGCCTGGGATTCTCCTTCTTTTCGGTCCCTTGATGCGCCATCCTCTGTCTCTTCCATTCTCCATCTGGGATCCCGGTGCGACTCCTTCCTCGCCAAGTAGCTCTCTCAGGGCTCTATTTATTTCCTCCTTGGTTGCGAGCCTGTACTTCTGTCCATCAAACTCGTAGGAGATAGAGGAGGGGAATCGCCATGTGTAACGCACACCTTTTCCGCTCAACACTTCGTCAGGGGTAGGCAAATCTGCCTCTTTGCAAGGGTGAGGTAGGATAAATCTTGGGAGATGGTGATCCTCGCAGTGCCCAACAGGACTGGCCCCCTGGTTTTAGCCTTTTCTAGGAACTTGAGCCTGTCCGGGTAGTTGTGGAAGCGCACCGGTACCTATCTTCGGCCTCCAGATGGTCCACCAGCCCTGTGAACTCTCTCGATGTTTGTTACGTCGAGTGAGTCATCGTCGAAGAGGAGTTTCGTGATATTGTGATTTGTTCTCTTGAGGTCCCTTTCGATCTCCCACTCCTTTTCAGGGATCCCGAAAAAACGAAGGTTGTTCCTCCTTTCGCAATTCTCGAAATCATCCATCTTTAGCACCATTTCTGCTTCCCTTCTGCTCCTAGGCTCTTGAGCCTGTACGGGTAGTTGTGGAAGCGCGCCAGTACTGGTCGCGGGCCTCCAGATGGGCCACCAGCCCTGTGAACTCTCTTGATTTTTGTTGCGTCCAGTCAGAGGTCGAAGTGGGCGGGAGTGGTGCTCCCATACTTTTTATTTTTAAGTTTCATTGTTCCTATACTTTTATTTTAAAATAAAAACGTTCGGAATGGTTTCGTTTTAAAATAAAAGTGTAGGAAGAAGTTGAAACTTGCACTTCAGTGCACTGCCCTGCACAGCCCCATAAATAGCAGGTGGGTTTGTTTGGGGGGTTTGGATTGTGTGTGGGAGGGGACGCAGGGATGGGGTTTATGAGGAGCGGGGTAGAGCAGCAGAGAACATAGCTCCACCACTTCTTTTCGTACACTTCGAACACTGCGTCCAGTGAGTCGTCGTCGAAGAGGAGATCTTGAACCTGTGCGGGTAGTTCCTCCTTTCGCAATTCTTGAAATCATCCATCTTTAGCACCATTTCTGCTTCCCCTTTTTCTATGTCTCCCATCTTTACTTCAATTTGGGTCTCCAGGGTATCCAGGGAGGATTGGTTGTGTTCCACCTCCTGCAGCCTCTCTTCCACTTTGTTCAGTCTGACATTAATCTTGTCAACTTTTCCACCAATGTCAGCCCTCATGCCCCAGATCTCTTCCAGTAGCGAGGCAACGTCTCTCTTCGTCGCCATCGAGTCCTCACCCCCCTCTGCCATTGACTCTTTTCTGTTGTTGTCTGTGCTTTCTTTCTTGCCTAGGTATGAGAATTCAGCCAGGCATGCTCTGGGTTCCATGCAAGATCGTCCCTTGGTGGAGTACCTTTGTGCGCAGGGGCCCTCTTAGACACACTCCCCCTTTGATAGGCAATCACGTGAGGAACAACTGTGATGTACTTTTAAATGTGCAGAAACGCCCCCTAACTTGCGCAAAGGGGTGAAAAAGGGCATCTGCATGGGTGCATATAAAATGCACCCATTCAGATGTCCTTTGTGGATTGAGATGCTCTTTTTTTGGTGCAAATGATGAGACTATAATTGTTATTTTAATAGTTCTTTTTTTGTGCTAGTGCATTTCTTGTGTCAAAAAAAGTTTTGAGATCCTGGCACTGGTGGGGTTTTTTTTGCTATCATTTTTGCAAAAATTGCAGTTTTTGCAGGTGTTTTAGCAAAAACGGCTGTTTTCGCGCTTTAAATAAAACGCCTGTTTTTGTGGCATTTTGCATGATTGCAAAATCGCTATAAGCTGGAGGGTCTGACTAGAGGAGTGGCTATCACTTCAGCTCTTCAGAGAGGTGTACCAATGCAGGACATTTGCAATGCACAACTTGGCCCGCACTCCACACTTTTTCAAAGCATTACTGCTTAGACACAGTGTCGAGCCAGGACGCTTGATTTGGAAGAGCGGTTCTGCACAATATTATGTGCTAATCAAGTTATACAAAAATCCACATCTCGCACCTCTATCTACAAAACGGCTATGGCTGCATATCAAATGTGAGCAATCTGTGGGAGGACACATTCCATTAGAAGAACAAATTACTTTCCCCTGATGATGTGCTTTCTGATGGATCTTATTCTAACGGATTCCTCATCGCCCTCCCAGCCTGCCCCTCTTACTACGGGTGCATTTTTTAATACTTCTCTTTCATCGCCCAGTCAGTGTGAGGAACTCATGGTGGCAACTGTAAAGACAGACACAAGTGATCACAGTTCAAGGGTGTATATTAAACTATATGCAGGTTGTAAAAACGCCTAATCCACACCTAAATCTAAGATGGGAGCAAGCGTTGACCATCAAATGAAAGTAAGGTAGTCTTATGGCGTTGCGTCAAATAAAAAGGCCGTATACTAAGAAACCTATTGCCAAACCTTACAACTAATACAAAAAGGGGGTGTGGGATACTTTTCAAGAAAAGAAAGTGTTCACAAATAATATGTCAGGATGCGGGAGCCTGGGTCTCACTTCCCCATGTTTTGAGCATAGGGTAAGGCGGGATCCTGGAGCACAGTACTCTTGAGCCTCCCCAGCACGAGACGACAGTTCCACTTGCAGCTATCAGGGCCGTTGATGGCCAACTCTCGGTTCTCTTCAAAGACTCTTGCCTTCGAGGGCCTGATGTATTCAAATAACAAAAACAAAAGTTCCTTTAACAAAATAAAAGTTTGTTTCCTGATTTCACTTAGGGTGAGGATTCTTCACCCCTGTGTCCCCCTCTTCCGGGTGCTGACCCTTCTTTACTTTCAGCCTCCCTCCACCGGGTTCACTATTGCTTTTTCCTTCCTTCACAAATCTTAATGTCTTTTTAAACGGTTCCAGTGGACATCCCTCGGCCTGTCCACTCTTGTTAACTGTTTCTTGGAACTTTAGACTTGCCCCTTATGCACTTGTACGATCTGATATGATATAATAGTTATTTTCACATTCAGATTTGTTTCAAGGACCTGTAAAAATGTAACTGTATTTCGAAGGGATTGTGTCCTCCGACGTATTCCTCATCTTAGATATCTCCTTCCAGCTCTGCTGGCCTCGGAAAAATTTTTCTCTCTAGAGGGCGCTGCGCGTCGACGTCCTCCGAGTCGATGTCCCTCGACAGCCGCCGTGTCGACGTCATCCTGCCTAAAAAGGCCGCACGCAGCGTCCGTTGCTCAGTTCCGTTTTTCCGCGCTTACTCAGTGCCTCTGAATACCGTTGCTCAGTTCTTAGTACAGATTAATCCTATTTACCTCGAGTCATTCGATCCGTACTCGATGGCTTCCTCGTCGGAAACGACAACTCCTCGATCCGGCTTCAAGAAATGCCGAGATTGTGGGAAAAAGATGTCGTTGACTGACCCTCAGAGTGTGTCTGTGGTGTTTGGGAGCTGAACACCATTGTTCGGAATGCGAGGACTGTATGTCCATGGCAGCTAAGGCCCTGAAGGAGCGTAGGGGGAAGCTGGAGAAAGGTAAGACTTTTAAAGCTTCTTCTTCGTCGGCGAAGTCGAGACACTCGTCTCCTTGTCACCATTCGCGCTCCAGGTCTCGGAGTGGGTCTCATCACTCCTCGAGATCGAAGCACTCGAAGAGGAGACGTCGAAGATCCCCTTCTCCGTCTTCCTCTTCCTCTGTTTCGCCAAAAAGAATCCCTTGCCCCACGAAACATAGTTCCCGGGCTGAATGGGAGGAATTCCACAAAAATATGATGAGCGTCTTCGAGAAAGCGGCCTCGACCCCCTCGAAGACTCCCGAGAGCGATGCTCTGGTCGAAAGACCCGAAGGTCAAAAACGCTGCGAGTCGCAGTACCCGGCGAAGGAAACCTCTCGAGCGCGTCTCGAACCCTCGAGTAGGACTATGACCTCCAAACCTTCCTCGAAGGTTCCGTCGACGCCGTCGACGAAGGTTCCGTCGACGAGGGTTCCGTCGACGCCAAGGTCGGTGTCTTCGACGCCGTTGTGGAAGGGACCTTCGACACACGGGTCTGTTGACTCGACGCCAGCTTCGACACCGGCGTCGACGCCAAGAAAAGTCACGGTTACGACACACCCAGTGACTATCCCCAGGTCCTCGACGTCGATGGCTTCGAGATTGTCGAGTAGAATTCCAATTCTGTCGAGGTCTTCGAGGCCTTCGCCTTTGTTTTCGACGCCACGCTCGAAGCCTTCGACGTCTGCGTCGACGACATCGACATTTTCGAGGCCGATAATGACAAGTTCGGCACCCTCTGCCTTGGAAATGGGATTTACTCCCTTTATGAGTTCAGAACAATTGAGAACTATGTCCTCAATTTTGGAAGAGGGTGAATTGTCTGAACAGGAAGACACATTTGAGTTGCAGGGACGTGTAACCCCAATTAGAGAGGAATTTTCCTCTGAAGAGCGCAGGTTAAAGGATCTTCATGATTCCTTACATGAGGCAAGTGGGTTAGACACTTCACCTGAGGTGGAGTTTGCTAAGCCAGACCCGGGGGAGCATGTGAAACCCCCTATAGAGCCTTAATGGCCAGGATCACAGAGTTCATGGGGTGGTCTGCACCTTCACAATCTTTCCAACAAGATGACCTCACGGATATTCTTGACAAAGGCCCACAGGAGGATCCTGTGGTGCCTTTTCATAAAGCTCTTCAGAGAAAGATCATGACAAACTGGGAAACCCCAGATGTACCAGATGTAGTACCTGCAGTAAATTTAAAAACTGTCTACAAAGTACAGGGTATCTTCTACAGACCCAGAGTTTTGTCTAAACACCCATCCCCAGAAAGTCTGGTGGTACAGGCAGCATCCTCTACCGATGTCAAGACGGCTTATCCTACTGTCCCACAGGACAGGGACGATAAAAAATATGATGCTATGGCAAAGAAAGTCTTTTCAGCATGTAGCATGGCGTTAAAATCTGTTAATGCTACTTGCACCCTTGCTAGGTTCAGCCATACACTTTGGGAGTGTGCTTCTACAGCGGCTGACTGCATCCCGGAGGGAGAAGAAAGGGATGCGTTCCTGAATATTATACAGGACGGTAAAGACGCTATGTGCGAATCCCTCCAGACGGGCATTGATTCGGCTGACAGTATCAGCAGAGCAATGGCGGCAAGTACATCAACCAGGAGATTCGCTTGGTTGAGAAAGTCTGGTTTTGCCCCAGATGTGCAAGCCAGGCTCTTGAACATGCCATTCGATGGCTCTTCTTTGTTCGGGAAAAAGGCGGATGACAGTTTAGAGAAACTGCAAACTTCAAAAGCAGCAGCAAAATCCCTAGGAGCTGCAATCCGTCAGACTCCTTTTCGTCCCACAGGAACCTCTGCGAGAGGCAAGTCTTTTCGCTTCTACTCCGCATTCGGAAGAGGTAGAGGACGACCGGCTCAAAGGGGACAAAGAAGAACTACCCGAGGTGAACGGGGTAGATATTCAAAAGCCGCAGCAACAGCAGGTGCCTCTTTACCATCGGCATCTGCATCAGCCGCCCCAAAACCACTCTGAGGACTTCCCTCACAGGACACCTGTAGGAGGCAGGTTGACTCAACATCTGGCGGTATGGCAGGCTATCACGTCAGATGCTTGGGCATTGGAAACAGTTGCCCAAGGTTACTGCCTGCCTTTCCTACGTATACCTCAGAGTCATCCTCCGGGATCAGCTCTCAGAAAGCTCCAGATCCGCTCCTCTTGCAGGAAATTTTGGACCTGCTAGAGAAAGGTGCCATAGAACCGGTACCTGTAGCGGAGAGGAACAAGGGCTGGTACTCCCCTTACTTTCTCATTCCAAAGAAAGACGGAGGACTGAGACCCATCTTGGACTTGCGAGAATTGAACAAATTCCTCAGAAAAGACAAATTCAAGATGGTCACTCTTTCTCAGATCCTCCAGGCCCTTCAGTTCCAGGACTGGTTGGTATCTCTGGACCTTCAGGACGCTTATTTCCATGTGCCTATCCATCTCAAACACAGGAAATACCTGAGGTTCGCAATTGGCAACTCTCACTATCAATTTCGAGTGCTGCCATTTGGGCTGACCTCAGCCCCGAGGGTCTTCACCAAGTTAATGTCGGTAGTGGCTGCAAGTCTAAGGAGGGAAGGGATTCACGTCTACCCCTACCTGGACGATTGGTTGATCAGGGCTGTTTCTCCGGAACAAGCTCAGATCCAGCTAAATCACGTGTGCCACTTCCTTCACAGACTGGGCTTCTCCCTCAATTTAAAGAAGTCACAAATGATACCATCGCAGAGACTCCAGTTCATAGGAGCGATCCTGGACACTTCCCTGGGAAAAGCCTCGCCACCAGAGGTGAGGGCTCAAGATATTCTACAGATGGGTACCAAGTTCCAACATGCCCAACGTCTCCCAGCCTTCGACTTTTTGTGGTCACAATTCTCAGGGAGAATGACAGATCTTCTTCAGGTTCCCGGCAGGGTGGCTCGAGACCTTCAGTGGTGGGCCTGTCAGGAGAACATTCTGAAAGGAGAACAGTTTTGGCAACCCTGGCCGGAGATAACAGTAGTCACGGATGCATCACTCACGGGGTGGGGAGCCCACGCCAACGACTTGACCATCAGCGGTCGTTGGTCTCCATCGGAGTCCAGACTACACATCAACCTGTTAGAGCTGAGAGCCATCAGACTTGCGCTGAAGGCGTTCCTGCCAGCTGTACAAGGGAAGAACGTCCTGATAATGACGGACAACACGGTGGCCATGCATTACCTCAACAAAAGAGGAGGCGTAGGATCACTACCCCTGTGCAGAGAGGCGATGCAGCTCTGGTTTTGGGCAATCCAAGAAGGAATCTCTCTATCGGCAGTTCAACTTGCCGGAGAGAAGAACTTGACAGCGGACGCTCTGAGCAGGCAGAACACAGTCTCCCATGAGTGGGAGCTAGCTCAGGAAGTCCTTCAAGAGATCTTCGCCCTTTGGGGAACCCCTCAGGTAGATCTGTTCGCCACCAGCCTAAACAGGAAATGCGACCTGTTCTGCTCAAGGGAATTTCCCCCGAGAGGAGCTCTGGGAGACGCGTTCATAGTGGACTGGGAGTTTCTGCTTCTGTACGCGTTCCCACCGGTCCCTGTCATTTCTCAAATGATCAGGAGGTTGAGAAGATTCCGGCGAACCATGATCCTAATTGCCCCGGATTGGGCCAGGAGAACGTGGTACCCGGACCTTCTAGACTTGTCCATCTTCCCTCCAATTCGACTTCCACTCAGAGAGAACCTACTCTCACAGAAGGGAGGTCAGGTTCTCCATCCAGACATCAAAACCCTCAACCTTCACGCTTGGCTTCTGAAAGGCTGAGGTACAAGGATTGGGACCTCCCTGATGCTGTTATGGAGGTGTTGCTTTCGGCAAGGAGGCCAGCAACAAAGTCTTTATACCGCTGCCGTTGGAACAGATTTTGCAGCTGGTGTAGAGAACAGAATATCGACCCTTTTTCATGTGGTACACCAATGGTTTTGTCCTTCCTACTATATTTGGCAAATTCAGGCCTTCAAGTTGGCACCATTAAGGGCTATCTCGCAGCGCTATCCATCTTTAAGCGTACTGCGGAAGAACCATCCTATTTCAAATTACCCTTGGTAATACAGTTTCTAAAGGGGTTAACCAATGTTTATCCCCCAAGACCATTCCAAGTTCCCCTATGGGATTTAAATTTAGTACTAACTTTCCTGATGGGTACACCTTTCGAACCTCTCCATTCTTGTTCGTTAAGATTCCTTACCCTTAAAACTGTTTTATTAATCGCACTTACATCTGCTAGAAGGGTGAGCGAATTACAAGCTCTTTCTTGTAAACCCCCTCACACAATATTTCACAAAGACAAAGTTGTCCTGCAAGTGAAGCCTAATTTCCTCCCAAAGGTGGTTTCTGAATTCCATATCACTCAGAAGATTACCCTACCATCTTTCTATCCTCATCCTCACCCGGGGAAAGAGGAAGAGAGGTTACCCAGGCTAGACCCTAGGAGGGCTTTAAGTTTTTACATCAGTAGACTAGCCAGGATAAGACAGGCAGACCAGCTGTTTGTAGGTTACGCAGGTCACAAGCTGGGGTTACCAATAACTAAGCAGACCATTTCCAGATGGATCATTCTAGCCTTTCTGGAATGTTCTAAACTGGCAGGGAAAGAGCCCCCTCAAAACCTTAGGGCTCATTCGACCAGAGGTATTGCAGCTTCATCGGCCCACAAAAGAGGCGTGCCGGTTAAAGACATATGTGCGGCCGCTACATGGTCGTCTGTCCATACCTTTACACTTTTTTACAATTTGGATTCCTCCTCCAGTCAAGAGACTAGGTTTGGAAGGGCTGTACTGCATTCTATTAATCAATAGAAGACAGTGTGAAGTCAGTACTCCCTCCTCCGATAATAGAATACTGCTATGGGAGCCTATCTAAGATGAGGAATACGTCAGAGGACACAATCCCTTCGAAGAACAAGTTACTTCTTACCTTGTAACGTTCTTTCGACGGGATGTTCCTCCAACGTATTCCTCATCGACCCTCCCATCCATCCCCGCAGTTCTACTTCCCTTGTTGTTGCAGCTTACGCTCCTTCAAGGTGATTAGTTAGTCCAGAAAGTTTTATTGTGGGCTACAAAATGGAACTGAGCAACGGACGCTGCGCGCGGCCTTTATAGGCAGGATGACGTCGACGTCGATACGGCGGCTGTCGAGGGACATCGACTCGGAGGACGTCGACGCGCAGCGCCCTCTAGAGAGAAAAATTTTTCCGAGGCCAGCAGAGCTGGAAGGAGATATCTAAGATGAGGAATACGTCGGAGGAACATCCTGTCGAAAGAACGTTACAAGGTAAGAAGTAACTTGTTCTTCTCCCATGTTCCCTCCCTCCTTGAAGTGCTTTGAAACACATTGTGTATAGGCGCTATACAAATAAACAATCAATCTATTCTCGTCAGCATCCCTCTTCTGGGTCCACTCTTGCCAACTTCACATTAACATTTACTTTAAAGGGTTCATAGGATTCCCTTCCCTTGCTTTCTTTATAGTTCTTAGGTCAAAGGCTTTCGACTGTACAGGGACTTTGCTTGACATCCTGTATGACCACTTTGACCTATCTTGGCGGCTCTCCTACAGCCTTCTGGTATCTGTAGTTTCACTCAGACAGGGATTGACCAGAGTTTCCCGGAGCAGCACCCACATGGTGCCGGTCCCCTTCTGCAGCTGGTCTCCCTTTTACAATATTACAGTTCTTTGAACTTCTCTCACTTTGCCACTTTCATTCACGACAGCCCGGTTCTTATCGGCTCTCCCCTCGACTCACTGGTTGTGATGAACCGCTTGGCTTTCCTCTTAACTGGACCGGCACCACAGAAGCAGGAGTCTCCCTAGCTCCGGCTTATCACGCTCTGTGTACAGTTGACCTCTTTCTGCAGCATACTTGGGCTATTGTACTCGGTCTTACGATTCTTTCAGCTGAGGGTTCGCAGGGTTTTGTCGAAAAGGGCAAGGTCGTGTCTCTCCTAGTTAGCCTATTGATATTTGCCTCCTTCTTCCTCCTCTTGAACTGCTGGGTCTGGATAGCTGTCTCGTTGTGGTTTCTGCCTTGCTCGTATTGTGCTCTCTTGCTCCAACTTTTATCCCTGTAGGGAAGGTAAAGGGTGTGATTCTCGTTAATTGCCTGACTTTGCCTGACCCTTGTATTGGCACATCAGGTAAACGGCTCTGGTGTTAGTCTGGTGTGCAAAAGTGTTTGTGTTAGGAAAGGGGGGGGCACCGTGTTTTCGAATGTCCTATGTGGTTGGATGGCGAAGAGGTATTGAAGGAAGTGGGATACCGTGTCTCACCCATTGGTGTCCCACTCCCCGAGGACCCCCCCCATCCAGGTGATACTCCCTCACTGGTCCACCATCAGGAACTGGATCCAATGACGGTGGCTGTGCCCTGGCCACCTGAATGACAGATCCCTGGGGGCTAGCTGGGGAGACACCTTGAGGTTTCTCACAGCGGGTTATGTATTCCTCTAGATGGCTGAGCAGAAAGAGGGAAAACTAGGAACTGAGGCAGCGGTCGCAGTGTGTGCTATTTATACGATCATCAACGTCATGTCTGCGAGAATGGTAACCGGTGAAGGACATCGACTCAATGCCATGCAGTGCTCTCTGCTGTCGAAAAACATTTCCGGGACTGCAAATCAGGATACCAATATACCCAAGATGAATCAGTGGGAGCAACATCCATCAGAAAGAACATTACCAGAGGTAAGTAATTTGTTCTTCTATTTTTCTGTCTTTGTCTTTGACTTACATTTGAGTATTCTGTCTGTGTTTTTCAATAAATAAGATATTATGGGTGTGATGGAGCTTCCTCATATAGATATTGGGGGTCATTCCGAGTATGGAGGTAGCCATGCCGCTTTTAGCGGCATGGCTACCCCCATACCGGGTACCGGGTCAGGGTTCCCTGAATGGGGAAATACCGGGCCATTCTGACCTTGGAGGGCCCGGTATTTCCCCATTCAGGGAACCCAGACCCTGTGCATCCCCATTCGAGCCCCCATAGGGATCAATGGGAATGGGGAGCATGCTAACAACGGGCCTGTTAATGACGGGCCCATTGTTAGCATGCTGGACCGCTTGCGGGACCCATTAAGGACGCCTGGTTTTACCAGGCAACCTTAGCGGGTCCCGCGAGCGGTCCTCGTAATGAGGCGGTAGGGAGTTAACGGGGGCCGACAGCTCTACCGGCCCCGTTAACCCCCTACCGCCAGGGTTGTAATGACCCCCATTGTCTGGAAAAATATCGGAACATACCATGCCAAATTATCTGTAGGCCGCCAGCCTTTTTTTTTGTTTAAACCTTTATTTTTAATTGGCAATTTGACAAGTACAGCAGAGAGTATATAGCATTTTACAACTATATGCATGCAAAGCAATCAAAGCAACATCATATAACAGAATATCTCACGTAAAGGCTCCAACAGACATCATTATTATCTACTCAGTTATACGGTACTGCCGTTTTCCCCTCATTCGTCAGTCGCCATTCGGGCCATGTAGGAGCGGAAGTCGCCCAGATATCATGAAGTCTGGAGGAGACATGAAGGGTGCATGCATACCGTTCCTCGTTCTCTTGGGCCCAAGTTAGAGCAACCAGCCAGTCTATCTCCCTTAGGGGGTTCCTATTTTTCCAATTTCGATGTATAGTTCTTTTGGCTATCATGCAACCCATGTTAATGAAGTCTCTGTGCCTTTTGCTTTGGATGTTAGGCCACAACCCGAATAATGCTCCGAAAGGGCTCCTCTCCATCGGGGTGCCTATCACCTCAGAAATGATATCGAGAGTTTTATTCCAGAAATCTTCCAATGAGGGACAATCCCAAAATATATACAAGTGGTCTGCTGAGGCGGTCCAACATCATGGACAATACTGCTCGGTAGGTGGGGAAATTTTGGAAAGTCTGGTGGGGGTGTAATATAGCCTGTGCAGAATCTTAAATTGTATGAATTTGAACCTGAAATTACTGGATACTTTCCTAGTGTGTGTGCACAAATGTGTCCATTAGGCATCAGTAAGTTCCACCTGCATTTCTTCACACCAGCGAGCTCTTGCTCGCGAGATGGGGGGGGGGAGCTTTTTCCCAGGATGATTTTGTATAAAGCAGAAATAATGTGTTTACTGTTGCCTGAATTTGCTATGTACGCCAGTATAGGTGTCACAGCAGGTTCACAGGGGTAGTCTGGCCATCTGGACGAGATTGCCGACCGGATTCTATAATATTGGAGTTTTTCACCTCCCGTATCCCCATATCCAGGTCTCCAGGTCTCAGGGGTAATGAATTTCCCATTTGGAAAGAGGCCAGCCAGTGCTCTGTACCCTAGTCTATCCCACCTTACTCGGATTGATCTGTCATGTAGTGATAGTAGTCTGGGGATTTTCCAGATCGGAGACCACCAGTAGTAGGGCTGGTCGGCACCTGTGAGGGTAAAGATTGTGCGCCACACTTTCAGCGTAGAAGAGACTGGGTCCAATGTGGAATCATCTTTATACTTTTGATCAAGCACCAGAGTTTGGAGATTTGTGCGGCCTGCCGCTAAAGCTTCCAATTTAACGTGCAGAAGGGGTCGCTCTGAGATATACCAGAATGAGGCGAACTGCGCCTGGGAGGCCATCCAATAGAGTTCCAGATGGGGCGCTGAGAACCCTCCCTTCTCATATGGAAGTGTTAGCTCCATCCATTTCTTTTGGACTGCCCGGAGTGCCACAAAAACTGTGCAAATAGAGAGTGCAGCCTGGCGTAGTAGGATTTCCCAGGCCATATTGGAACATTAGCGAAGATATAAAGCAATTTAGGCAATAGCGTCATTTTATTTTGGCGACAGTAGAGAGCGGGAGAGATTGCCACCCCTGTATTTTGTTTTCAGCGAATACTATGGCAGCTTCGTAATTGTCTTGCAGTAATGCTGCGCTTGGCCTAGATACCACCACCCCCAAGTATTTAATGTGGTCAGGGGACCATCACAGGGGAAAGAGCCCCCGATATTTGCGGGTATTGTCCGTAAGTGGGAATACTTCAGATTTGGAAAAATTAATCGTAAAGCCGGTGTGTTCCCCAATATATTTGACGTCTTGTAGAATGGGATTGAGGTTCACGTGTGGATCTCTGACGTACAACAGCACGTTGTCCGCATACAGGGATATTATCTCCGGTGTGCCAGCCAGGCGCATTCCTCGATGTCTGTTGTTCCCTGATAAAGTCAGCCATGGGCTCAATGACCAAGGCGAACAAGATGGGAGAGAGGGGGCATCCCTGGTGGGTGACTCGGCCCAGCTGGAACTGATCGGACAAGGAGGAGTTCACGAACACTCTAGCCAAAGGTTGTGTGTGTAATAACTTATAAAGAATCATGTACGGCCCTATCCCCATCTTTTCAAATGCTACCCATAAGAATTCCCACTATACCATATCGAAGGCTTTTTGAGCATCGATAGTAACCGCCACTGCCTGTGCCTGGGGGTCCATTCTGGCTATGACATCAAATAGTCGCCTAATATTGAGCGAAGTGGATCTACCAGGGATGAACCCGGCTTAGTTAGGGTGAACCAGATGTGGCATAAGGGGAAGAAGGCGATTAGCAAGAACTTTAGCGAAGATTTTTGTATCGCAGTTCATTAGTGATAGCGGTCTATCGGAGCCACACTTGGTCCCTAGGCATGTCTTGTTTGGGGAGTGTCGTGAGCACTGCTTCCCGCAGCAACTCTGGGAGCAGTGAAATCCAAAGAGATTCATCCCATACATTAAGAAGGACGGGAGCTAGCATCACCACATATTCATGGTAAAACTCTGCAGTGAGGCCTTCCGGACCCAGGGGCCTTCCCCATAGGTAGGTTCGAAATCACTGTCACAATTTCTTCAGCTGGGAGGGGATTGGCGAGTAACTCCTTAGCTCGGCGGGTAAGGCATGACAACGGGATGTCCTCTAGCTATGCATGTATGGCCTGACCACCCCAGTCTGCTCTGCTCCGATTATAGGATGCAATAGAAGTCGCAAAAAAGAAACAGAACTTCAGCATCTGCCCATTTAGTGTTGCCCTCCTCATCAAGAATGGAGTCGACCTGAGATCGCCTTCTTTCTGCTTGTACCAGTCTCAACAGTGTTTTCCTGGGTCAATCTCCCTCGCCATATTTCCTGGTCGCCTGTGGTCGGGAGAAGTAACGCACATCTGAATATCGCCATCCCTCTAATAAAGACCTTAAAGGCTTGCCATCTGATGCCATGGGAGGTGGATCCCGTCTTGTTGCAAGGGAAGAAGGTGCCTATATCAGCTTTGATCTCTGCCCGGAACACTATGTCCTCCAATGCAGCCGATTCAAACCTCCAGGTACTGTTATTATGCCTGCCCCCTATCTGCAGTGTCAGGAACGCGGGGGAATGATCTGATAATGTACGCGGCCTAATATCCACGCCCGTAACTTTACCCATCAGTGAGCCGGTAATCAAGAACAGGTCTATACGAGATGGCGTATTGTGCACTGAGGAGTAAAACATATAATCCCTCGTCTAGGGGTGTGCCATACGCCAAGCATCACAAAGGTTCAGTGTCTGTATAAGGGAGTGTAGTTGCCGGGCAGTTCTGGGTTGGGGTCTAGGTAATGAGTTTGTTCTGTTGGGTGATCGGTCTAATATCAGGTTCATGTACCCCCCCCCACCCCATATCATATGTATTCTGTCATATGCAGACAACAGCTTCTCCAAATTGTCAAATAACTCTGGGGAGTCTATGTTGGGGTAGTATGTGTTGGGAAGGATCAATTCAGTACCTTGTGAATCACTATATATCTCCCTTCAGAGTCAGTGTGCACCTTGCTTTCAACAGATTTTAGGTTCTTGTATACCAGGGTCATGACTCCTCTGGACTGGGTGGAATAGGAGGTGAAGTACCTGTTCTTACCCCATGTAGAGGCCATATTCCTACAGACACCTTCCGTGCGTTTTTTGCAAGAGCAGCACATTAGTTTTGTGTCGGTTTTCATAGGACATAATTTAATGGGTTTTGGTGAAGTTACCAAGACCCCGGACATTCCAGCTCTGTATTTTCAGGTGCCGTGCATAGCCCATGCATTGTCTTCTCGTATGCCCAACATGATATATTAGCCCAATTTGCTATGAAATATGAGGTTGCCCCCTCCGAGTACTTAATTGCCAATCATTTTACGGTTTTCTCCCATCAACTCCCCAAAGGTGTGCGACAGGCGCTCAAACTTATTACAGGCCGCCTACTAGTGGCTGTGCCCCGGTCTCCTCCCCCAACCCCTCCTCCCCCCCTCCACTGCCACCCCCAACCTAGCAGTGCATCTACCTCCCGCACCCTCCACTACTCCCCCGGTCCAACAGGGATCAGGGGCCCATTTAACCATCAATAAACACAAAGAAACTACAAAGGGGTACGCTACTGCCGCATGGCACCATACGTTGTACTTGGGACATAACATCCTGTGTATTGTGGAGAGTCGACAGTTACATAATAAACACTACTATCCGCTCATGTTGGATTTGGGATCTTGATCTCGGCTGGAGGTGTATGAACCATGCACCATCATTCAGGTAGGTTCCCCTCAGCTATATCTGCGCCAGGGTTGTCATGGGGTATCTGTGCTTCAATGAATTACACGTCCTCGCCCAGGACCGTGAAGAAGTAAAGTTTGCTGATGAATTGGAGTTTCAGGTGTGCCAGGGACAACATAGCATACTGAATTTTCCGCTCCTGGAGCATCTTTTATTCACTCCTATAAATTGTCGACGTTCTTGCTGCACTGAGGTAGAAAAATCGGGGAAAACCCAGATGACTTGGGAGCCCAGCCTCATTTCCCTCCTCTCGCGGGCCAGACGAAGCAGATGATCCCTGTCTAGATAGCTCAATATTTTCGCTATTATGGGTCTGGGAAAGTCTCCCGGCTTGGGCCGGGACGGCAAGAGCACGATGGGCCTGCTCCACTGCGAAGAAGGGGGATCGTTCTGGGCTCCCCAAGAGGTCTTTAAGTAAGTTTTCGATGGCCAATTCCATTCCTCCTGTAAGTGCGTCCTCTGGGACCTGACTATACGAATATTGTTCCTTCGTTCTGGGCTCCCTAAGAGGTCTTTAAGTAAGTTCCCGATGGCCAATTCCATTCTTCCTGTAAGTGCGTCCTCTGGGACCTGACTATACGAATATTGTTCCTTTGGAAGCGGCACTCAAGGTCGTCGCACTTGTTTTTTATGAACTTCATGTCTCTGTTAAGGGTGGCCACCATGTCCTGGAGTGCGTGCAGGCTGTCCTCATTGGCCCAGATTATAGTTTCAGCTTCAGTAATTCTAGCTCCCTCGTGGGCCAATTGGGATCTCATGGATGCCACATTTGCGGTGATGTCATCGAGTTTCTCGTGGACTGCCTTTCACCATAGCCTTCATCATACTGGTCAGATCAGCAGTGGGGGGGGGGACCAGGGTTTGATAAAGGAGGTTCCAGTTGGGTTTGACTTGACTGCTCCTGTTCGCCTCTGGGCGTTGATCTCGTGTATTTATCCATTGCTCCGGATTCCCCCCAGTACCCGTGGTCATATTCAGTATTCTGGTCATCCTTCAGGAAACTGGTTGATGTTGTGGAGAGTGTGATGCTGGAAATGCATCAGAGGGACAGGGCCTCTGAATCCTTGTCCTTTAATCGCTTTCTATCGTGTGTTCTGTCGTGTTTTCCGCGCAGGAGTTCATGTGGGACTCCTGGCGGTGCAGCTCTCTTTTGGTTTGGTGTGCAGACCCATGGGCTACCCTTATTGCACCCATGGGTGGGGGTACAACCTTGTGCCCCTAGTGTATGTTTTTGGGGACCTGTGTCTGGCCCACAGAGCAGGGTATAGGCTGGTGGCAGCACCATGCTGGATTTGACAGGTGCTCTGAGGATCCTCCATTTTGGGATACCCAGGCCCTGCCATTGGAATCAGTTGATTCCTGATAGGAAATAAGATGGCCCCTGTGGCCTCTTGCTTTCTATTGCCTGTTACCTTGTTTTCCCAAAGTCCTGGGAAGCCCTGGCTCTGTCCGTTCCCCCTGACCGGCTGTTGGGTGGAAGTTCCATATATGGTGATGTTATGAAGTGCTGACCAGACAGACTGGAGCCTTCCCAATGACCGTATGTTGTGGGTACGCCTGTGGGTGAGACCTGGGTGAATGGAGTGTGTGACCAATATGCACTTCTTGTTGTGGTTGTCTGGTTTCTGGCATGAGAGACAAAGACTGAGACAGCCCTGCCCGAAACTGGCTTGAATGCAGTGTGTAGTACTGAATGGCTGGGTACTTGTCCCAGTACACATAACATGTTGTGAGTGTCTGGAGGGAAGTGAATGGCCTGAATGCACTGTGTGCCTGATTGGCTGCCTGCCTGCCTGCATGCATGCCCTTAGTCGTGATTGGATGCTTGAGTGTGACCCAGCGGAATGAATGAAAGATCAACAGTATATCCGGGGACCTCTCACTGCTAGGAATCGTGTTCAGAAGCTGAAGTCTACTATGACGAGTAACTGGAGTAACTGGAGTAACTGAAGCTTTATCCTTGAAGCCCTGCTGGAAGAGAAGTCGTGCTGCTGCTCTACTTAGTCGATCTGAAAGCTGCTGTGTCTGCAAGGACTGACCCAGAGAGGACCTGGTAAGGCACCTTCTTCCCGAGCTACGAGGGACCATCGTGCACAGCTGATCTTTTCCAACGCTCCCTGGTAGACAGACCTACGACATGCTGCCGACCGAAGATGGGGACCGCCGCGGAATCCCAAAGAGAAGCGCCCGGACTGTTGTCCGCCACTGTCGAAGACCGCCGTTTGATCCACGGACGCTCTCGTCTGCATCGCCGCCCGCTTTATCCTGCTGGGGAAGGCCCGACCGTCGACGCGCCGAGGAGCATTCGCCGGTGCGTTTCCCGCCACCTAAAGACCGCAGAGACGCAGACGACTCGACGCCCTTGCTGGGCCACAGTTCTTCCTCCTCTCTTTGCGATCCAGAACTATCGTCGCTGAGGTGCCCCGCACGCCTCTTCCTCGCAAAACGTCTGCGCTCCGTCGCCGACTAGCACCGCTAGGAACAAGCTGCCACTTCATTGCCGTAGTTCACCCTGTTCTCCGTCGGACGTTCGACGACCCGTGACTCCTGCCTTAAAGGGAGGGCTCTCAAGAAGGGCCGTTGATTTCCCATCGACGAACGCTGCAATTCCAGGTACATTGGGGCTGTAGAACTATTGTAGAGGGAAATAAGATTTATTGATCAATATATGGACTGGGCTTGTGATACATCTTTGCTTTACAGGTTGCCCAGGTGGGGGGGGGGGATCTCCACACAGAACTGTGTTTAGGTATCTGACTCAGCATTCTGCCTATTGTTCAACCATCTTGCTTTCCCTCCTCTCTCTATTGCTGGTTTCCGTTTTATTGATCTGTGTGACATTTTGACATTATAGTTGATGCACTTTAATGAGATTTAATATTGGTGGTACCACTCCAGAATTGTATATATTTACCATTGTTGATTTCTGAGCACAAAGTGAGTTATTGTGATAGTGTACATAACCTTGAATATTAATGATATAAAGACTGTGTTTTAACCAATACAGTGTGTGGACATTCCTTTGTGGGGACTTCGGGACTACACTGTACTTAAGAACCGGCCTGCATCACCTCCTGAGAAGCTAGGCCTTGATTGCTCGACCACGTACCAATAATGGAGAATCTTGGCTGGGGTCCTCTGTGCCTCTCCTCTACCATATAGAGAGCAGAGGTACAGACACCCCCCTCCAGTCTTTACAGAGAGGACCCAGGTTGGCACACCTGCTGTGATCTCTCCCCGTCCCTGCCAGCAAGGAGATAATAGTCGTTGACTCTGGGTCAAGAGGATCGGCCGATGGGTCCGGGGGGGGACTCAACGAGCGCTGGGGTACTCGGCAGGTGCGACTTTCTCCTCTTCCACCCTTCGAACGAGATGGTCGCAGTGGGGCTTTAGATTACTGCCGGGCGGTGGTACGTCTGTGTCATCCAGCAGTCGCCGGAGTCCTCGTGTTAAGGATGTAGGGATCATGGGCTTCGCCTCCGGTGATCAATGTGCGGGGGGGGCGGCACTAAGCTGATGGTTCCAATATGAGGGGCTATTAGTTTCACGAACAACACCCATCTTGCCGAGAGGTAGAATTTCAGAGACAGCCGGATCCCCTGTCTGTGCGCTTGTCAGTGTGCTGTGGGTCCTTAAAGTGATCCAGTGGGGATAGAACTCAGCAGATCTTCAGGGCGCCGGGCTCTTCCTGCTATGTGTCTCGGGGAGAGGGGTGGTGTCCGCACCCCAATCCACTCACGTCGGGGATCAGTTACCCTCAGTGCGTCACCAGCATTCAGCGGAATGGCGGTGTTGGTGGGGCCAGGGAGGGGCAGATAGACAGTTCAGGATCTCAGCACAGGCCTCAAACCCCACTTGTGCATTTATTACTCCAGGGGGTTCAGGGCGGGAATCACACTTGATGGCTGGGGTGGATGGCTGCATCACCCAGCGTAATCCCCAAGTCAGGGGGGTCCATATCCCTTGATTGTGCAATGTCTTGTTTGATGCTCCCAGCGTCGCCCAGCCAGAGTCAGAATTTGTTTCCCCCTTATAGGAGTAGATGGCAGATTTGCGGGACATTTATATTCACCCTTCCAGTGGGTGCCCAGCACAGTGTCAATCTACTCAGCTCAGGCCTGGGATAGGGGAGCCCACCTTGACATGTTTGAAAAAGAGAATGCAATTTGGGGTCTACAGTGCTTAGCCCAGGGGGAATGTCATTGGGATGTGGTGCACCAGCTGCATCGGTAAAGTGCTGCAGTCAGATGCTGCCTAGCGAGGGCTCCGTGGGCCGGATCAGCCTGGAGGCGGATGTTCCGGCGTTATATTGTGTGGGACAGGGGGCACCTCACCTTCTGCTCGTAGGGGCTGGTTTCGCTCAGGTCTGCCTCTGCCAGTTCGATCACCGCCACAGCCCGGGTCTGCCTTCCGAAGTCTGTCCCGCCTCCTTTTATAGGCCCATGTGCCAGCCGTGCCCCGACCGACGGTCGGCCAAGCGGCTCCTCCACCCAGGAGGGCGAACAGGCCCACGACTCAGCACATGTCCCCACTTTGGTCCGCCGCACTAGGCTCGTCGAAGATGTAGTTGCCTCCCTGGTCAGCTGCCTCAGATCAGTTCTCCGGTGTCTGGGGAGGGATGTCGAAGTGCACATCACTCACCTTCCTCACCAGGGTGCGCCTTCACGGTCCTGCAGGCTGGGCCGCAGCCCCTCGCCTCACCCGGACCCAATGGGCGCCTGCAGTTGATCAATGCCCCCTGGTGCGGACCGATGGCAGTGTGCGGCCTCAAGGGAGCGCTGAGGTTTCTGAAGGCGGGTCCTGTAGCGTGCAGGGTGGCCCGAGCTCGCCACCTGTTCCTCGCTCGGGCCGACCCAAGCACGCAGCAGGCGATAGCTCGTTGTACCCAGGCTTCACAGTGTCTGTAACTCGGCACAGCCCTTCTCGGATGTTGTCCCAGCTTAATCTTAGATTTTAACAGAGTTGTTAGGTCGAGTGTTGCCGCCTCTTCACAGGATACTTCGCTGTGTTGCGGAGCTCCTGCACTTAGTAGCCATTATGTCTGGCTGCTCAACAGCGCCCGGCCGCCTGCCTTTTGTAACATTATTATGATCTTTGATGTGAAATGCACATTTTCTGAATGAATGCTACATGGACCTATTTATTTGCATGCGCTGCCTTTTATACCTAGATCGATTTAATGGTATGCTAATTTGCTAAAATGAACTGATGCTGTTTCTTGTTTTCTATTGTTGCTTGGGTTGTAATGTAACAAAATATTTTTGTTATAAACATACATTATGAAAGCCAAAATCTTTTTATTTTTATACTCCCCTGGGTGGACAATATATTGCTCGTCAAACACTTGTGTGCTTTAACTGTACTTTGCACCAGTCTCCTGATCCTCTTAGTCTAAGCCTTACTCCTCAGTCAGAGAATTTGTTTAGACTTTTTGCGTTAAACATTTATGGTCCACTAAGCTTTGCTTCCCAGAACCCTGCAACAGCAGAGTCTCTGAAAAACCCTCCCAACAACAATGTTCTGTTTTCTGCAAGTGAATGGGGGTCATTACGAGGTTGGAGGTAATGGCAAAACGATGCCGGTAAGGGATTACCGGCACCGCATACCGCTCTGGGCTATTCCGACTCAACAACCCGGTATTAGCGCCGCCGCTGATGGCGTGCTCCCCCGTACCGGAATGCGTGGGGGCACGCGGCCCTTGGGCCCGGCAATAGCAGGATGGCGCTAACAGGAGGACATCACAAGTCAAGCGGACATGCAAATACTAGCATCATGAAGGCGGTAATGAGGGATACCAGGATGCCGGCAATACCTGCATCGCGAACCATCCGCAAACAGCAATGTGCAGTGTTCTCAACTGCCTCAGATGCACACAATCAGCACAGGTGGTGGCAATGGAGTCTGGCCCAGCACAAAAGGAGCACACCCACACACCAGGCCCCTTACCACACCAAAATGATTCCACTTGTAGCAATACTGGGGCTAGAGGACATGCTTGCATTGCTACACCGGCAACAACAGGCACCACAGAGGAGACGGAGGGTGAGACAGGCCCAGCAAGCCCCACCAGTGCAGCCAGTGGTACCACGCAGGCAGCCCACAATCCCTCGGATCAGAGCCAGTCCATTCAACCTAACCCCTGAGCAGATCCACACCCTGTACCGTCTGGACCGGGACACCATCACCACCATTGTGGACATGATACACGACATTGTCAGCCTGATTGAAATACGCACCGCCATCCCACCTCTACTGAAGGTACTGTCTGTGCTCAACTTCCTGGCCACAGGCACCTACCAGCGCACAGTGGGGCACATGCATGGCATATCACAACCCTTATTTTCTCGCATGCTGAACCAAGTGCTAGATGCCCTCCTGAAGCACTCAAGGAACTACATATCCCTACCACGGACTTCCCAGGAGATCTTTGACACGAAAGTTGGCTTCCATGCACTGGCAGTCATGCCAAATTGTATTGGTGAACTTGACTGCACCCATGTGGAATTGGTGGTCCTGCATGCAACGGAGGTGGTATACCGCAATCGTAAGCTATATTACTCAATCAGTGTAGAGATTGGTATGTGACTCCAGCAAGATCATCACACATTGTTGTGCCCAATTTCATGGATCCACTCATGACTCAATGTTCCTGCGGAACTCCACTCTACCACACTACATGGAGCGACATGCAGGACGACGTGCCTGGCTGCTTAGTAAATTTGCATGACAGGCACATGCCAGTGAAATGGGGGGAGAGATGCACACCACCATGGTGTCATTGTTGTGGTGACAGCACAATGTCCACATCCAACAACACGTGCACCACCCATCATCAGACATCACCCTCCGTAACACAGTCCACCAACATGCTGTGAATATATACAATGCAAATGTCTGCAGCAAAACTCTACACAGGACAAGCATCCATGAGAGTGCACAAAACAAAACCACCAAGGGAATCCACTGCTTGTCACAGGCCCACCACCACACTAGTGCAGCATGTCACCATGGGAATAATCGGCGCTGAATGCTAAATAATGCAGAGACTACTGCCAACGCTGCCAGTAAGAAAATCATACAGAACACTACATATCACATATATAACACAAACACTGCGGTATGCGTCCACAATGCATGAGCAACATCAAGGCAGTGTACACAGTGTATCATCTTGAAGACGCAATCCACACCATAAGACAATGGCACACCACACATTGAGGCAAGGTCAAATGTGTGCATACAACCAGGGACATGTGCATGTGACCAACAAATATCTGCAGGCATGTGTAATAAGTACAGCTGTCCATCATGAATTGACTAACACATACCCTAATTTGAACCCATGCAGGTGATGGTGGCTATCCCTTGAAGCCGTGGCTCCTCACCCCTGTCCGGAACCCGCAGAACAGGCGCGAAGAGGACTACAATCGTTCCCATACCCGTACCCGTGTGGTCATCGCGCAGACCTTTGGCCTGTTGAATGCACGTTTTCGTTGCCTCAGCCGGTCGGGTGGGGCACTCCTCTACAGGCATGAGAAGGTGGCCAAGATCATCATGGCATGTGTCATGCTGCACAACATGTGTATCGGACGGAACGTGCCCCTGCCCCCTGACATTGAACTGCAACCACCAGGTGATGCTGAAGAGGATGAAGAAGATGTGGGCACACATCATCGCGGTGCAGATGCACAGGAGGGATGTGCTGTGCGGCAGTCTGTGATTGGCCAATATTTCTAAGACACATGGGTGCAGAGGGTGCCATGAAAGTGGGACTGAGGGCACTGGGTGTGGGAGTACATGTACACTAGCACTGTAGACCAATAAATGACACATATACACTAAGGAATGTCCACTCAAGTATTTTTTTAGGTACACAACGGGTGTATTAAACAGTACAATAATAAAAAGTGCTTATACCCTCCACCTCAAACACACCCTCTGCCCCCTCCCCCCACAAGTCCCCCACACACCCTCTCCCCCAACAACTCCCCCACACACCCTCTCCCCCTCCCCCTGTCCCTCTCCCCACACACCCTCTCCCCCTCTCCCTCCCCCACACACCCTCTCCCCCTCACCTCACAACTCCCCCATACACCCTTTCCCCCTCCCCCCACAACTCCCCCACACACCCTCTCCCCCCTCCCCCCACAACCCCTCTCCCCCCTCCCCCCACAACCCCCCACACACCCTCTCCCCCCTTCCCCTCCCCCCCTAACTCCCCAACACATGGTGTCCAATCAAATGCTGCAGGTTTCTGCATCAATTGCCATATTCAGGCCGGCCCATCTACTTTTGACCACTTCCCGCATCTGGTGGTGGCATGTCTGAGCGCTGCAAGGTGCGCGCAGACCTGCGAAGGGGGCTGGTCTGAGTGGAGCTGGAAGAGGAGGCCGTGCCCGCTTGCTCCAGTCTCGGGACGCTCTGCTTCCAAGGCATCTGCTATACGGCAAAGGTCATGCGTTACAGCAGACCAACTCCTCGCAGATACAAGTTGTGCTGGCCTCAATGGCCTGTCTCAAGGACGCTGTGTTGTCCCGGCCCTCCTGCCTTGCCTGGACACCGTCCGAGACAAATTGTCTGACTAGGCCTGTCAGCTTCTCCTGGCGCTGCACCGTCTATGCCATTTGCTGCACCCCATCCCGGACACCAGTGGAGGTGGATGCTGCATGTGGCACATGTCCCAAGTCATGTGGCTCCTCTGTGGGGCTCAAGCGTCCTTGCCCTGGCTCCCCGCCAGACTGCTCCTGTGTGCTGTCATTGGTGGTGCTGAATGGTGTGATCTGTGGTGATGGCGAGGGACTGGGTGTGGCAGGTAACTCTGACGACTATTCCTCCACAGGGACACACACCTGGCCTTGGCTCTGTACATCCTCGTCGCTATGGGGTGCCGTGGCTGCCGCCTACCCGACAGAGCTGGTGGCAGCTGAAAGGGCCCCATCGGCCACTGGCTCCTGTGCAGTGCACAGAGCTGTTGTGGGGACTGTTGCTGTGGAAGTGGCCCTTAGCCGCCCCATGCTGTGGTGCCCTTCCCCTTCTGTGGCAGTTGTGACTTGGCTGGGCCTTTTGATGTAGAAGGCCTGTTGCCTTCTTCCCTGCCCCTGGCCTTCTTCCTGGAGTTGTTGCCTATGCCGCTGATTCGCGGGCCTCGCTGTCAGGATCTGTGGGGGACCGAGAGGTACGGCATCAGTGATGGTTCTACATGCATCATGCATACATTGGTATTATTGTTGTTGTACACATTAGAGGGGATTAGTTATTGGAGTTTTGACATTCAGGTTGCTTGCTATATCGGGGGCGAATGCAGGCATATGTCAGGGTCACACATGTTTGAGGTGGTGTATGCTGTGGGACATGCATTTCTGTTGTGGACTGCGTGCAGTGTGACTAATGCCGTTTCCATGTTTGTGGGGTGTGTCTCAGATATGGCATTGGCATGATGCATGCATGTGGATGTGTCAGTGCTGAGGACGGCATCTAGGCAGGGATGTGTCCATGCGCCTGTAATGGGCCATGCATTGCCTCATGGCACGGTCACATTGGTGGACTATCGTCATACTTACAGTGTTTTCTTAGGACACTCACCTCCATCTGTGGTTTTTGTGGCACCATGTTTCATCTCGCCTACACCTTCGATGGACTCGATGCTAATAGTGCTAGCGCACGTTTCCTCCCATCGGCTGAGTTTAATTGGCGAGCTAGGGCCACCGCCAGTTGTCAGGCCCTGGCTTCGGTTGGCCGACATGATGTTACGCACTCTGAGGCGCAGGTCGTCCCACCGTTTACGCATGTCCTTCACTGTGCGGGGGGTGTTCCCAACTGCACTCACTTTACGGGCTACTTCTTCCCAGATCTCTTTTTTCTTGAGCTGGGTTGCTCTCTTGAGGTCATTCGCAAAGACCACCTAAGCATTTTCAGCCAGCGTGTCTGCTAGCATTGTAAGCTTGTCCTCCGAAAACTGCTCCTTACGCTGCCAGGATGCCCCTTTCTTCACTGCCTTTGGCATGATGCTGGTGGAGTGGATGCTGGTGAGGATGGCAATGGATTGTGTTTTTTAAAGATGGCCGCCGTGCGCTTTCCCGTTCCGGCGCAATGACGCAACTTCCAGTCCGCTTATTAGCGATGACTGCTAATAGTGGTACCCGCTAATGCCGTATCCATTGATGCCGGGGCTGCTGTTTAGAGGTGGACGGCGGCGGTAGTGCTGTCTGCGCTTCCCATGATGCCGCTAAGGGGCATTTTTGGGACTTTAGCGGCATGCCGGTACTGTCGATACGGGCATGCCGATACGCTTGTGCATGCAAACTTGTAATAGGCCACTGTTAGTGGCCTCTTTCCTACACGGACACGGTATTTGCTCCATGCTGGTAAAAACAGTTTTTTACCTCCAACCTCGTAATGACCCCCAATGTCTTCTCTGGGGAGAGTGGTGGCATGGAGTAAACATGCAAAAAGAAATGAAGCAGAGAAGTTAATTGGATTTAAAATAAATTATCTGGAGTGAATACCAGTTAAATTGGGAGGAATATTCCTCCTTTCCATTTTAGTTTGGTAGCCACTTGCTCACTGAACAGTAGCGACCAAAGGTTTTTAAGTCCTGTGGCATAATCATTTTATGTAGTTGTTCTTTGTGTGTTTTACTATGTGGAATGGCCATTTGTTGTTTTGCTTATGCGTGCTCTCTTCATACCCCACAGGGTCCCCTGTGTTAATGGCATCCAGTTCTGACTCGATGAGGGCCTCCCAGATACTTCAGTCGAGATCCCTGTAAGTGTGGCTGCAAAAGTGGTATTTGCTCGGCTGTCCAATCTTGACTCAATACCACCAAAACGTTGAATGGTGTAGAGGAGCAGGTATACATTTTCTTGGCAGTTTCCGCCCCCTCACCACCGTCGTATTGGAACAGTCGAAGAAAAGCCATAGATGGAACACCCTGCATAATTTCTAAACAGCATTGAGTGTATGAGAGACGTTATGCACTCAGACAGCCGTACAAAATGTACCCTCGCACTGAAAGTGTGGAAGGATGTCGCATGGAACAAAGCTATATGGAAGGATGTCCCCTGCCAAGATATTAGAATGCATCTGTGGACATCATGAATGGACGTTAAAGTAAAATCTGACGAGGACGAAGTGATGTCAGGAAGAAGATATATGAATCTATGTTGAAATGATATGAAAACATTAAGTAACAATGTAACTGAAGCACTGAGAGTAACATGAACCTAAAGCTAAAGTAATTATGGACCGAAAGAAAATGAAGTAACTTACTGACCAATAACTGTAAATACGCAGTAACGGAAGGTAGAAAGACAACATATGGAAGCTTACTGTAGAGGAATATCTAACGTGGCAAGGACGACCATATTAGGAAAATGGACGACTTCTCACGACCTCAGAGACAGGCCAAGGCTGTAAGAATCAGGAGACGCAGAAAAACAGCCCCGTGAGCAGACGTGACGATAAGTCCAGGTTAGCCCAGAGCAAAGATACTATTTTAGGGGGTAAGCGCAATGCACAAAGGGAGTACATGGATAAGCTCTGAATGTGGAACATTCTTTATAGATGAAAGAAGACGAAACCCTCTGTGAGAGCCAAACTGCTGGTCAATTAAAAGTGTATAAAGTTTGTATGAGATAGAGTGGGCAAGTCTCTAGAGGCTAAGAGGAGTAACAGCACCCTGCATAATTCAATTAAATGGAAGGCTGAAATAGACAAATGTGTGGTCTTTTGATATGTGACTCAGAAGTTAAAAACAAAGGCTATTCATTAGAGCCTTAAGCTGAGATAGTGGTGTGCACACTCTACCTTGAATGTTCCAGGACAGTCAGCATCAACAAGGTCAACTACAAACTAAAGACTTTGGCTGATGGCCTACCGATGATAGATGATAGACTAATTGGGAAAATGGGGAGTAGTCTGATGGGATTCAAACACCTAGGTTTCGTTTCACATACGTGCTGCTAAGGAGCTGAAAGTCCAAGGTTAGGGATAATATGCCAATCAATCAGTGGGGTTGGGGGGACAACCTAACATACAGTGTTGCAGGAGCCAATCCACTAATGTTTTGTCCGCTATAATCAGTACTATGTGTTTAGAGGTAGTTCAAGGTGTGTCCTACAGACAAGGGGTAGCCAATGAAGCACTGATTCTTATATATTCTATAAGTCGATATGTTCTCTTCACCAATCCCTTCCCTCGATAGGTTTTGTATTTTGCCACGTAGGATGACGTTGTAGATGACGCTTATTGATGATAAGACCTCCAGGTAATCAAACTTGGTTGTCAGTGTGCAAACATCAGTCCGATGTCTGCCAGTTTACCCTGTTTTATTTTTTTTTATTTTACATGTTTGTTTTTTAAATATAATACATCTCAAAATATATAACCAATAAATTAACATAAAACAGAAAAGTCAGAACCACCACATTAATGAATACACATTCCCTAAGAAGAGGAAAACTACAGATTTGATTTAAACCAGGAAGACAACAGTCTTATAAATCCAAAAATCTACCCCAAATTTGATCAAACAAATTCATTTTCTTATCCCTGTATAAAATCAATCTTTCCATTCTGGATACTTGTTTCAGATCATCCATCCATTCTGAAATTGTCGGTCTGTCATCACCTTTCCATTTCCTCAATATAATTTTTTTGGCGGAATTTGACGCCCTGAAAAACCAACACCTCTGTGGAAAGGAGAGATCATCCACCACGTCATCCTCACCCAAAATTACAGTTGTATAATCAAAGTCCAGATACATCAAAAGAACTCCATTCATCTTCGTAGTGACCTCACTCCAGAAATACCTTAGTTCATAACAATCCCAAATCATATGCTCAAAAGAACCAGTAGCATGTTTGCACCTCCAACATGCACTCAAATCCTTCAAACCTCTAGCATGCAATCTTTGTGGCGTCCAGAAAACTCTGTTTAGAATTTTGATCTGTCTACACCTTTCTCCTAGATTCAAGGATCTTAGAGCCACATTCCTGCACAGATTCCTCCATCTGCCCTCCGACATCTCTGAGTCCAATATGTCCGACCATTTTGATAGTAATTCATAGTTTGGTTCTTTATACTGATCAAGATTCTTGTACACTTTCGAAGCCATGCAACCTTCTGATTTATAGTCTTTCAGCCAATCATGCCATCTCTTGTACCCATCTGGAATCTTGTTCCCCAGAGCTTTTTTCAGTTTCCTGTACTCCCCCATTGTGCAATCTCTAAGATCTTTAACTAGCTTCAGTCTTTTAAAGCCGATCCATTTACCTTCTTCAACAAGATCTTCTAGCCACTGCACACCACCCACTAGCCAGTTTGACCAGAAAAGTGGTTTCCCCTTCAACGTAATGGCTGGATTCAACCAGAGCGAAGTTAATCCATCCTCTGAAAAATCCTTTCCGCTCTTGTTCCAAAGACTCTTCCAGCATGATCTCACAAAAGCTGTTGGTGGAGATGATTTATAAACAGTTCCATCCACTGTTGATAGAATTGCCCTGGGGGAAAGAGGCAAAGATCTACTTGATTCCGCCATTGTTGTTTACCCTGCTTTATTAAACTGAGAATAAAGTAGTACTTTGCATACTGTTTGAGTCTGTCTGATTATTTGGTCTTAGATCTATTATTGTAATTCCACCTAGCACAAAAGACGCTTTAAGGTGCTAGAGCACATTTGGCAGCGGTGCGGATGGTTACGGTCTAGTCAACCTAGGCCAGATCCAGACCCCCGGACGCTCAGCTACTCCCGCCATTAGCCAGATGTCTGCCAGTTTCCTGTGAAGATCGCCACACAGAGCTACGATTTGGTTGGCTGGTCCCGCTTTCACGAAATTCCTGTCCGGTCCTTGTAGGTACCCCATGGATGAAAGGCAAACTAGTCGGTTGAGGAAAAGTCAATGCTGGAGGACTCGAACTGAGTCACGGATGTACACTCTTCATCACCGTGGGGCGAGGGCAGGAGCCCCCCCAGCACCCCAGCCCAGCAGAGAAACCACGAGACCACGAGGAACACGGACAGGGCCTGCCTGACCCTGTCCCCACACGCCGCCTGACTCACGCATGCCGGGCGCAGCGCGGGCTGAAACCGAGGCTGAGCCTCGTTAGAATCAGCTGTAACCGCCGGCAGGCGGATCACGCCGGCGGCCAGCGCAAAGGCCACCCTAAGGCCTGTTGAGAGCCTGCTCACCCCCTCATTCACTCTTCATCACCGTGGGGCGAGGGCAGGAGCCCCCCCAGCACCCCAGCCCAGCAGAGAAACCACGAGACCACGAGGAACACGGACAGGGCCTGCCTGACCCTGTCCCCACACGCCGCCTGACTCACGCATGCCGGGCGCAGCGCGGGCTGAAACCGAGGCTGAGCCTCGTTAGAATCAGCTGTAACCGCCGGCAGGCGGATCACGCCGGCGGCCAGCGCAAAGGCCACCCTAAGGCCTGTTGAGAGCCTGCTCACCCCCTCATTCACTCTTCATCACCGTGGGGCGAGGGCAGGAGCCCCCCCAGCACCCCAGCCCAGCAGAGAAACCACGAGACCACGAGGAACACGGACAGGGCCTGCCTGACCCTGTCCCCACACGCCGCCTGACTCACGCATGCCGGGCGCAGCGCGGGCTGAAACCGAGGCTGAGCCTCGTTAGAATCAGCTGTAACCGCCGGCAGGCGGATCACGCCGGCGGCCAGCGCAAAGGCCACCCTAAGGCCTGTTGAGAGCCTGTTTGGAGCATCTGGAGCCAGGGGCCACAAACTCTGCCCGTGCTGCTCCAGGCGGAGTGCACCGTCGAGCCTAGAGCCAGGACCCCTGCCGTCCACCTACAGGGTAAGCATACTGCCCCCCTCTTCCAATATCCACTCCCGACCATCGAGCTAGAGCCCTGACCTAGCACCTCCCTACATTGCTACGCCCAAGGTCTCACATGCACCGTTGTGCTCCTGAACTGCAACGAAACATTTAATGCACAATCCACTGTGTAGTGCCTTATGGTCGCCTAGAGACCACTGTAATATTGCGTAGTGCCTTATGGTCACCCAGAGACCATCGTAATTTTGTGTAGTGCCTTATGGTCGCCTAGAGACCACTGTAATATTGCGTAGTGCCTTATGGTCACCCAGAGACCATCGTAATTTTGTGTAGTGCCTTATGGTCGCCTAGAGACCACTGTATTACTGCGTAGTGCCTTATGGTCACCCAGCGACTACTGTGATACTGTGTAGTGCCTTATGGTCGCCTAGAGACCACTGTAATACTGTGTAGTGCCTTATGGTCGCCTAGAGACCACTGTAATACTGTGTATTGCCTTATGGTCACCCAGAGACCATCGTAATTTTGTGTAGTGCCTTATGGTCGCCCAGAGACCATTGTATTACTGTGTAGTGCCTTATGGTCGCCTAGAGACCCCTGTAATACTGTGTAGTGCCTTATGGTCACCCAGAGACCATCGTAATTTTGTGTAGTGCCTTATGGTCGCCCAGAGACCATTGTATTACTGTGTAGTGCCTTATGGTCACCCAGCGACCACTGTAATATTGCGTAGTGCCTTATGGTCACCCAGAGACCATCGTAATTTTGTGTAGTGCCTTATGGTCGCCTAGAGACCACTGTATTACTGCGTAGTGCCTTATGGTCACCCAGCGACTACTGTGATACTGTGTAGTGCCTTATGGTCGCCTAGAGACCACTGTAATACTGTGTAGTGCCTTATGGTCGCCTAGAGACCACTGTAATACTGTGTATTGCCTTATGGTCACCCAGAGACCATCGTAATTTTGTGTAGTGCCTTATGGTCGCCCAGAGACCATTGTATTACTGTGTAGTGCCTTATGGTCGCCTAGAGACCCCTGTAATACTGTGTAGTGCCTTATGGTCACCCAGAGACCATCGTAATTTTGTGTAGTGCCTTATGGTCGCCCAGAGACCATTGTATTACTGTGTAGTGCCTTATGGTCACCCAGCGACCACTGTGATACTGTGTAGTGCCTTATGGTCGCCCAGAGACCTTTGTGATATTATGTAGCGCCTTATGGTCGCCCAGAGACCATTGTATTACTGTGTAGTGCCTTATGGTCACCCAGCGACCACTGTGATACTGTGTAGTGCCTTATGGTCGCCCAGAGACCATTGTGTTGTAAACCACCTACCCACCAAACCAAGTACTAGCTACGCACAATGTCCAGCCTACTAAGCTTCTACTGCATCATGGCTATTGCTACACTTCCTGCTACCAGCAAGCTGGGCAGCTACACAGAGACCCCACTACACTCACATGCACCTCTATTACATATATCACCAGATATTATGACTAACACGTATGCATATACTGACTCCAAACACCAAGCTCTGCCAGAACCTCTAGCTTACACTTCCAAGCCTAGCTCCACCCGCGATAGAAATAGCAAACTACGCGCTAGACTTAACAAACTCCTTGATACACCCAGACGACTCCTCCTTCTTACAAATTCTGATATGAAACACCAAATTGGCAATACAGGCTACGCCTCCAACCGCACCCGAGCTTCAACGTTCACCCAAATACCTGTGCCCAAGACTAAATCCAGTGCTAAAAACACTCCTAATCCTACACTTACCAAAGAGGAAACTAAGGACCATTCCTATAAAGGAGCACTTCTCAATGCCAGGTCACTAGTTGCACATGCCCTTGAGATAGCTGATCTAATCACTGAGAATAACCTGGACTTCATTGCTATAACTGAAACCTGGCTACACCAGGCAGCAGGCCCATCACTTATGTTAGCCATACCTGACGGCTACACTATATGCAGACAAGACCGAGAGGGCACCCGCGGAGGCGGAATTGCCATTATCTCTAAATCAAGCCTCTCACTAAGACTAGCCCCTGCACTAACGCTACAATCCTGTGAAGCCCTCACTGCTAAACTCCTTATAAATAATAATCAATCCCTAACTATTCACCTAATCTATAGACCTCCAGGCCCGCTTGGGACCTTCGAAGAGGATCTACACAAGTTACTAACCCTCAATGCTAAAACCACCTCTCAATTGCTGGTATTAGGGGATTTTAACTTAGGATTTAACGACAAAACAGATGTGCATGCCGCGACCATCGCCCAAGCTATTAATTCCCTAGGCTTCTCCCAAAAAGTCAACAACCCTACCCATACGAAAGGTAGAATATTAGACTGGATCGCTGACTCTAACTGTACTACAGTCATCTCCTCTATCTCGGCTTTATCATGGTCTGACCACTCATTAGTGTCCTTTGACCTCCTAACCTCCCAACCATCCGCTACAGTCGTCCCCATGGCACCTTCATGCCCCACAAGAAACAAAAAGATTATGACAATAGATAATGTCATACCTGCTATTCTTCCAACCTTAAACGCCTTGCCTGACAATCTAGACCCCGGCACTTTAGTTCACGAGTATAACAAAATTATGACTGATACCTTGGACAAAATTGCCCCACTTAAAATGCGCACAAGTAAACCCAAAGCCCATCTAAATAAATGGTTCACGCCCGAACTCAAGGCCTTACGCCTCACCAAGAGAAAATATGAATCCAACTGGAAAATATGTGCAACTGCTGAGAACAAGGCTAACCTAATATCTATCTCCCGTCAATACAAAAACGCAGTCTGTCTGGCTAAGAAAAACTCATACAACGATC
This sequence comes from Ambystoma mexicanum, assembly GCF_040938575.1. Lineage (NCBI taxonomy): Eukaryota > Metazoa > Chordata > Amphibia > Caudata > Ambystomatidae > Ambystoma > Ambystoma mexicanum. Next base: position 1,159,681,439 of record NC_090923.1, read on the forward strand.
GTATCGCCAATTCTAAATCAAGCATGAAGGAACTCTTCTCCATCCTAAAGGAACTTGAGTCACCTATTGCCATACCAGACACTTGCACTAAAGATCAGACCTGGTGTTCTGACATCCAATATGCTCTATCTAATAAAATCACTACCCTCCAAAACAAAATTCAACTGAAAAAAGACTCGCTTAAACTCCCTACACTGTCACCACCTAAGGCGATCCACATGCCTCAACATACCAAATTTTCCTTCACCAAAACTTCCACACTTGAGATTGAAAAAATTATCCTCACCCTCAAACCATCCAACTGCAAAGGTGACATCTGCCCAGCACAGCTAATAAAAGACGCTGCCAGAGACCTATCACCATTTATCTCCAAACTGGTCAATGCATCCTTCTCTACAGGCATCATCCCAGCTAATCTAAAACAATCCTGGGTGCTCCCGCTGCTTAAAAAGCAAACTCTAGATCCTCTTATCCCCACCAATTACCGCCCAATCACTACAGTTCCGTTTCTGCTAAAGATCCTGGACAAAGTGGCCTATATACAGATTCAAAACTACCTTGAACTGCACAAACTACTAGGAACTAGACAATCTGGCTTCCGCCCACTACACGGAACGGAAACAGCCCTGATTGACTTAAAGGCCCAAATAGACGAACTGAGAGATCAGGGCAAGACAGCCCTCCTCCTCCTACTAGATCTCTCAGCTGCGTTTGATCTTGTGGACCACAAAGTCCTCTGCAAACACCTGGACGTTGCCGCTCACTTCTCCACCCAAGCCATCAGTTGGATAGAATCCTTTCTAAGTGAGAGAACTATGAGAGTCTTTTCCCCTTCGGCAGCAGCTGACCCTATACCTATTACTTGTGGAGTCCCTCAGGGATCCTGCGTCTCTCCGACCCTCTACAATATATTCACCAAACCTCTGTTCGACGATCTGGACAATCTCGGTATCACCTACACTAACTATGCAGATGATACACAGATTCTCTTCCCACTTTCTGGGGATCACAGCAGGGATGGGGAGTTGGTGAATAGAGTGTATCTCATCATTCAGGCATGGATGGCCACTCACGGTCTTTGCCTGAATGATGATAAGACAGAGTTGATCATTCTGGGCACACAAGCTAATATTAACAAATTGGGCCCGGATTACTCAGCCTTCAGCATAGACGGAAATGCCATTAAAGTCTCGAGGGAAGTAAAAACACTTGGTTTCTATCTCGACTCTACCCTGTCCTTCACTAAACAGGTAAACTCCCTAGCCTCCACTACTGCCTACACTTGTAAATTGATCAGAGCAGGCAAGCCCTTCCTGTCCAATACCAGCTGCCTAATCCTGGCTAGAGCCTTAATTCTTTCCCGACTAGACTACTGTAATGCCCTATACAGTAGCGCCAATAAAGCCACTACCCTAAGACTTCAAATTCTACAAAATAATGCTCTCAGAGCTGCATTAGGAATAAAAAAGAGGGAGCATATCTCCTCGACTAGGCGGCAACATAAATGGCTCTCTACGGAGAATAAAATCCAGCTAAAAATGATCTCATTAACCCATAAGGCCTTAAATAATGCAGCTCCCAGCTACTTAATGGACAAAATAAAAAGAAAAACTTCTAATAGACCCATGAGAATCGCCAATTCCAATTGTTTGGCAGTACCTAGATTCAGACTCGCCAAAATTGGTGGCGCCTGCTTCCCTGTGAAAGCTGCTAACCTGTGGAACGCCCTGCCACCTAACCTAAGAGCTGACCAACCCTTCCCCCATTTCAGAAGGAACCTTATCAAACACATTATCGCCAACAACGACTTAACACCCGAACACTCACAAGTGTAGTCCGACCCAATGCACCCTGACGTGACATCAACCTTTATGCTTATTACCGCAAATCCTGTATGTTGCTAACTGTACATTCATGTAAATACGGCAAATCTTTATCTGTACATTCTTGTAATTTGTGCAATATGGTGTAATATTGTAAATTCATTTATATAACATTGTAACATTGTAAGCTTCGCATATACTTGTTGCTGCGCCCGGTAACCTAAGGGTCTGGTGCGCAATATAAATAAATAAACAAACAAACAAGTAGAACAAAGAAAGCAACAAAATAGGGGGGAGGGATTGTGGTGTAAATAATAAGTGTAAAAAGTAACTGGATTTTTTGGGGGAGATTATAAAGAGAACTATATGCCTTGATTCGTGATCCCAAGGGGGCAGAAGGATACTCACAAAGTTATTAAAATTTCCTGAGGAAAGGTCCGCAGATGAGTGCGTATCAAACTAAGATTGGACTGAAACAGGGAAGTTGTACATTCACTAAGATAGTAGAGAAAGGTGTACACAGAAAAATAGTTTTAAAATGCTCATTTGTGGGGTTATAAAATTGTCAATGTAAATCTTTTGCTGTGTCTAGACTGATGAATATAATACGACAGTAAAAAATTTGAGATTAGCGAAGAGGTTTGACCAAGAGATTGACGTCAATCAGGAAGGGAAAACTTAAAGGAAAGTAATATATAATTAAAGAAGAGACTTTTAATACACTAATAATATAAGAACGATATAATATAAATTGATAAAAAGTGTAAACGAAGGAGGAACCAAAATATCATCACATTGATTTTTAAAATAAGATGAGCAGTTAAAATATATCCCAATTGGGATTATAAACAGTGATTGATGGTGATTGATGTCGTTCACAGATGTGAACTCTTCACTTCTCGCTGAATTTAAGTCAAGTGAATTGCCGCAGCAGGATTGAGCTGACTGCTGCCACTCATTGACAATACCCACCCGACAATCTTTAGCCGCGATTGTTTTATGAGAAAAACATTTTTTTTAAAAAATGTTTGTTCTATAGTCCTTCAAATGACAAAGTCATAACCTTTTGTGAACTGTTTAGGCGAAAGAGCATGACCCTGAAGAATTTCCCTGTAATTGTTTTTGATAATATTGTGTGAGGAATGAAACATGTCTGGCTGTATGGGAATGAAGTAGTGTGTGATTCATTGGTCAGTTGAGAATTCAAGTTTGGACTTTGGTCAACCCCATAACATCTAGGTTTGACCCGAGATTGTGATTCGTCACATGTCCATTTGGTAAACCCTCTTTATTTTGGTTTACCTATATGTTCTATCCCTGTGTGTGCCTTTCCCCTTTTTTTTTTACTGCAGTTCACTGTTTATTTTAAGAATTAAAATGTGAAGGTTCATTTTAGAATTGTCCTATTATGCCAATGTATGTGAATTATTATAATAAATTTGATTTTTGTATTTTTCTATTTTTGAATGTGATTTAGTGGTTGTTTTAATTTTCCACTACACTTGGGTGTATCAAACCCAGAGTTGAAGGTTGCAGTAACCTCAATATCTTGCGTTTGGGCTAGGATCAGCGAGAGGAAAGTTCCCTACCTTTGGCCAGACACTGCCCACCAACTTTTTTTGTGTGTATTTTATAGGGTTACCTATGCTGGGGAGCGTAGATGGTGTAGCAGAATAAAAATTTCCCCATACCTCCTTTGTGTTAGAAGATTGATGGATCTGCGCCAATTGATCAGCGTGGTATTGTAATATATAAAGCTGAATGTATGTATGTGTGTATGTTTGTCCGGCTATACAAATCCACACCGTTGCATCCACTACTACCAAATTTTGTATGGATTCCTCATTTGTCTGGGGCAAGATTGTAGTCTGTTTGGATGCAAAGAATTCACTCTGTAGCCAGAGCAAAATGGAGCAAGACTTGCTGACATGAGGAGAAGAGCAACATCCTCCAGGGCACTGGAGACACCACTCGATCAGGACACGGGCAACGCCGGGTACCCCAGCTAGTATTTAATAAAATAAAGAATCAAATAAAAAGAGTAAGTATCAACAATCAAAACCGATCTGCCATCATGAGGGATACACCTGTTTTACATTTATGTAGGACATTACCGAGATACACTGCGAAAATAAGGAAATATCATTCGAAATGGGTTAGCGGCACGACCAATAAGACACTCATTATCTGGCCCCAGGAGTGTTCGCTGTCAAAAGATGTATTGCGGCATATGATGACCTACTTGCATGACACATATAAGGGAAAAAAGCTGTAGAAAAGAGTAGCCATTTTAGAGCTTTGGAAAATTGACCAGAGTGAGAAGGAAGATCCAGCCTAAAGAGCACTCTCTTTAGGTGCTCAATCAACATAAAGGGGAGGATAAAATGCCTTTGGCTTCCCTTTCCCCTCCTGAACAGAAGAGTACAGATGCAGAGGATAAGGGATTTTACCCTTTGAAAGAATTAAAAGCAGCCGTGGGGTAAGTTAATCCAACGTATACGTCCCCTGCTTATAGCAGCAAGGATAATGCAGAAGAGAGTACGAGCAGGGAACGCAAGGATATATTAGCACGCAATGGAAGTAAACAGCGTGTTGAGAGAAGGGCAGGCAAGATGGACAAATGGAAATTTAAAGACCATTACCAATCAATCTATATGGCATGAGTATTTTTCTGCTACATACATGGATTCAAACAAAAATCACCTGTGTTAACCAACCAACAAAACCTCCCTATTTGAGGAGCACATAAACATATTCAAGTTGACAAGAAAGGTGAGACAAAGTATTTTTTGACTCAGTACCTCCAATAGAAGATCAAACACCTTTCATTACTTGGAAATGAAACCTAAAAGTACATTCAGTCCGAACGTTCAAAATTCGGCACTTGATCTCTTTGAAAATTTCATGATGAAAGACCTGAAATCGATAAAATATCTGGTGTTCAAAACATTCAATTTAAGGAAACGCCAACACAAGCTTCCTAGACAATTAGGTAATGACACTTCCAGAACTATCAAGCCAGCAGACAAGGGAGGTGCGATTGTCATCATGGATAGTGAATTTTACAATCAAAGTTGCTGAACTCTTTTGGGGGTAAAGACACCTATCTTCTGTTGGACAAAGATCCCACAAATACAATCAGAAAGCTGATTGAAAAAGTATTGTTGAAAGCGTTGAATGAAGAATGGATCACCGAAAAAACAAGGATTTCCTTTTTAACAAATACCCTAGCATGCCAGTATTCTACGGACTTCCAAAGGTTCATAAAAATCTAAACTCACCACCATTAAGACCGATTGTGGCCGCTACTGACAGCATTGTTGAACCCCTAGCCAAGTATGTGGACAAACTACTCCAACTAATTGTACAAAAAAACATGATTTATCTGCGGGACACTACTCATTTCCTTAACCTATTGGAACAACTGACTGAGTTTAAACAAGACTGGACAATCTTTACCTTGGATGTACAGAGTCTGTACACATCCAGTCCGCATAGTGACGGTCTGAACGCCCTGGAGTAGGCTCTTCTCCACAAGGACTATGTGCCATCTAATAAAATCTTTATCATTGAACTAGCGAAAATTATTCTATACAATAATTGCTTCCGCTTCCAGAAGAATTACTACCTCCAAATATTGGGTACGCCAATGGGTTCTTCGATGGCCCTGCATATGCAAATTTGTTTATGTATGTGTTTGAGACACAACACATACTGGAATATCATATACGGAAGCCCAAACTAAGTCTATGGAAACGATACATTGACGATATCTTTGGAATCTGGAGCGGCCCCAAAGAGGAATTGGGCACCTTTTTGAAGTACCTGAATTAACAATGTCAATGCATTAACTTCACTATGGAAATCGGAACACCAAGCATTCATTGTTTGGATGTTCTCATTACACCTAGTGGCAACACACTGACTACCTCTATGTACCAAAAACCTACGGATGTTAATAATATATTGCACTATACAAGTTACCATCCTGACCATCTGAAAAACAACCTACCGGTGAGTCAATTTCTGAGAATACTAAGAATCAACTCAGGAGATCAAACCTACAACGAGAACATTGAAAAAGTGACTAATAGATTCAAAAGTAGAGGTTACCCCGACAATATATTGGAAAAGGCTAGAAATAGATGCTGAATGCAAACCAGAACTATTCTCCTGACACCAAAAACACGTGAAAAGGATTCACCATTTGTATATTTGATGCGATATTCCACACAGAGCTGGCAAATCGACTTTTGAAGAAGAATTGAAAGATCACAAGGTTAGATCCTCAACTATGCAAACTATTCCCCCAAACCACCAATGATCGCATATACATGAGACAGAAACTTAAGATACAAACTGGTGAAGGCTGAAGAAACAGACCAGAGCAGACAAACCTTCCTGGGTAAATCAACATTTGGCACTTTCCCTTGCCTACATTGCAGTCACTTCAATAATGTCCAAAAAGGAGAGTAAATAAGACATCCCAAGACAGGACAAAAGATTAAAATTAAACAATTTGCTACTTGTGACTCAAAATTTCTAATATATGGGCTAATTTGCCCTTGTGGCAAGTTTTAAGTTGGCCAGACTACTCGCAAAATTAAAGAAAGACTAACAGAAGATAAATCCAACATCCGTACAAAAATTCAAATGTCCCTGGTGGCTAGACACTTCACAGAAATGCAACATTCCATTACACAACTGAGGAATGTTGTATTTGAAACAATAAAAACTCCACCGAGAGGAGGTGACATGAGTTCCATACTAGCGAAGAGAGAAATGTTCTGGATTCACAGATTGAACGCAATGACCCACATAGGCCTAAATGAAGAATACTCATTAACAACATTTCTTTTACTATCACATAATTTGATATTGTTTTGACATCTACTTACTGGACAGTATTATCATACGTACAGGGATATAATGAATAATACCTATTGATTCATATACTAAATTTTGTTATACTCACCTGTACATACACCATGATAATATGCTTTAGGCATTATGCTAACACAGTATACACGTTAGTCTTGATGAAAATAAATACAATTGAATAAGAAGACTATTACGTAAGATGATTTTCCCATTTCTATCACTTCCTTCGAAAATTACACATTCTGTACTATTGTTTGATCTGCAATACACTTTATTGACCTTGTGGATCCTTTTTCTGATTGGAAAAGAGACAAAACTGAACATTTGTTATGCATCAAATATCCTATTTTCATGTGATACTATTATTGTTAAATTTTGCATGCTTTTATATATATCGTGGGATCAACATGGTGACCATACTAACTGAAATCAAGTCCCATTTTATACAAGCCCCCTTTCAATACAGGCATCTGATATCGTTAGATAAGTTTTTACTAACATTCAGGCATATTGTAGCCAACCCAAAGTTTTAGACACACTCCAACGAGCATTCAGGCACCTCTGAAGCCAACTCAAACACGTCTACCGCAGTGTTTACATATGACGTCAATACGCAGGGACGTACTGCACGCCTTTGATAGTCATTTTGGATGCCGTACAGAACATCTGAGGTCGAATACTGAAGATATTGCTACCTACACTTTGACAGTAAATACTATATGAGACACGTACTGAGTGCACACATCCACCTTTGTAGACCTTATTCAACATATTACATTAACATTACAGAACATTGACCCTGCTACGCAGTGAGACGCATACCGCAATCACTATTTTATAACATGAGGATCACCATCCGGCATGCGGGTAAGAATATATTATTCTGCACGTTCATCTTAGTATTGAACTTTCTAGGCATACTCTATAGTATTCATTTTGTTTGTTATCTTTAGATCTCAATTAATAAATGCCCTACTGGTACCTGATATATCACACAGCGACAAACCTAACAGAATTTGACCCATCTATTCGCATTAAGGAGGTAGGCAATAAGAGTCTTTACAATTTTTACGCAACTGGGTCATATGTTCTGGACATACTTTATTCGCCACATACCTTTTGTTTGTCTTATAGATTGTCAAGCAATGGGGCAGCTTTAACGCGTGATGATCATTATGGATTGTCTATGATTTGATTTGGAATACAACTGTCATATGTAAAATCGTAGAGAGGTACGCATATTTTGAAGTTCACTTGATCTCCATTTAGCTGATGGTCAGCATGGTGAGATATACCTCGGTTTACTGATTTTTCACTATTCTGAAAGAACCTGTCACCTTGCACACTAGTCTGAATACAAGATTAATTCACGGAATTGATTCATCTCAACATTGTTTGCGAAATCTCCTGAACACAGATGACTTTTCGTATAAATCCATGTATGTAGCAGAAAAATACTCATGCCATATAGATTGATTGGTAATAGTCTTGCTATGTAGAAATATTTGGAGTTTGAAGAATGAACACATGACCGAAATTGAAGTGTATTTGCTCCTGATGAAGGGATTTGTATTCCCGAAACGCGTTGAGCTCTTTCTTTTTATGATTTTTCATTATGATGTTTTTGAACTTTTGTACTTATTAAAAAACAATTGTATAGAACCTACGATTGACCATATTTAACCTGAAGAACATTTATTATTGAAATTGATAGATTTCATTTCCAATAGGTAAAGCTCTTATCACTGTTAATGAGTGCATAAACCACAAACTTTAGACATTTTTGACTGGCTGTTACCATTACAAAGGGTGTGCAGGGGACAGGAGTCTCCAAGTGAGGACACTGTAACCTTTTGCAATTAGTTGGACGACTTTTGCTGTCAGTTGTTTTTTTCTCCCATGCACCTTCAAATAAATTTGAAAAACACTCTTAACATTTACGTTGAAAACACTACTCTTTCAATCATCAAGGTGTGCGTCATGCTGTTTGTCTTGTTTGTTGTAACAACAATGTAATGTCAGGATGATTTCACAACAGTTCATAAAATGCTTTTTAGTGGATTTGCCACTTCTTCTTCGCAGCCTTTAACCGCAACACAGTACTTAAATTACTTCTTCCTGGTCCACTAACCTGCCAGGATTACTACTACAAGGTCCCTGCCCTGGTATACTCGCCTGTTAGGACTAAAAAGCTCCTAACACTACTACACTTAATTCTGTGGTAAGGTTCACTTCAAACCATTTGCTTAAATCATCAACTTTCAACAACAACACAAGTTATTACTTCTGCTGAGAAGACATGATACACATTGCTGCTATCTGTACCACCCTTGTGATTGCCACATGCAATGCAGTTTATGCTTCTCTCCTTCTGTATGCTTCATATCAGGAGGGCTTCTCTATTGCCTCTCTTGTTTTCCCACTTTCACATCAAACCATTTTTGACAATGGCTTTCCTACACACTTGCTCTTCTTTGTTTTAGACGATGCTTGTTGGGGTCTTTTCCAACTATTGCCTCTTCCTTATTTTGGCAATAAATGTTAAAATTAGCTTGCTTCATCTTTGCCCTCTCTAGGTTTAGACTTTGGCGCTTATTGTTAGTTTGCCTTAGTATGGCCCTTTCTTTGCTTTGGCAATGATGTTTTTTGATCATTGGCTTTAGTATGGCTCTTTATTAGCTTTGGCAATGGTATCCGCAGAAATAATCAAATGCATCATTACCTAATGAGAAATGACCACATTTTTTTGATCGAATTTGGTAGGGATTTTTGTACATTTGTATTAATATATAGATGGTGGGTGGAATAAGGGAATAGGTGTTGGTAGGGGGAAGTAGGGGTGTAGCGGGCGGTCTCCCCCACACCATTAACAAAGAATTTGACCAAAACAAAAGGAATTTGGTCATTTCTCGTTATGTATTTTAGTATCGATCATTAATGGTAATCCTTGGCAATAACGTTTGCTTTCAGGGTAACAATTATAACCTTTCCTTTCTTGTCTGTTCAAAAAGTTCTTATCGCACCACTTAAACTTCTTTACATCAGTTTGGCATTCAAAATAAGCACTAGTGCCTAATGTTGGTAAACTCGCTGGTTGCTGCATATGTGTCCGCTCGCTCTGCTGCCACAGTGCCTTTTGTTTCCTCTGCCGCCCCCTGCAGAGCAAACTGAGAGATTTAGCTTAATCAGAATGTAAGATTTTAGTGTTATGAGGTCCACATCTAGAATTTTTCTGTTGATTACAAGAGGTTTTATTACTATAAACGTGGGCAACTTTGTGAAGGGAAGTCTTTCTCATAAAAAGTGATGGATTCAGCTTTAATGAAGAATCAAATTCATAAGTGTTCAAAGTATTAATGTTCTGTTTCTTCTGTGGATTATGACAGTTTTTATAACCAACAAGATGGATAGCTTTGGGAAAGGAACCTTTGCTCTGGCAACAAGCCATAACATATTTTGGCATTACGGAAATCCCTCCCTCTGAGGAAGACAAAAACTGCGTCTCTCCCAATGTAGTCCTCCTATTCCCTTGGGGCCTTTTCCTTCCCAGGTGTTTGATCGTCCCAGCTAATACCCTCAAGCCTAGGATCAGGTAGCGGCTGCCTTCCCCTGGCCACCTGGTAGGAGACTTTATGTAGGGTCTTTGTCAGGGCTCCGCAGGATTCGTCACACAACCAATTTTAGGCCTGAGGTCCAAGCGAAGGCGTTTGCCCATGCCGTTCAATTGCATTGATCGCTTCAGCAAGAAAGTGGATGAGACATTGCAGCCCATTAGACTGATACAGACACTGCATGCTCCCTGGGCACATTGCAGCAGAGGTGCCAGTCCCCTTCATAATCTTCGTACAAGTCCCATTCATACTCGATGTCAGGCGCCTATAGGAATAAGTCTACAGCCTACAGGAAAACCAATACCGACGACGCTCTTTACACACCAGGAGCCAATCAGCAAAACAAACCTGACTGCCTGAGGTCCAGCCACCCCAATTTCACACCCAAGTAAGGCTGTCATAATTCGTCCACAAGTGGCAGAACATTACCATCGACGACTGGGTGCTATCTCTTCTCCAGCAGGGCCATACGCTGGAGTTCATCAAGTGGCAATTCACCATCGCCTTGCTTCAGAAGGTGGAGACAAACATACATCTGCTACTGCAAGCGGTCCAATCTCTGTTATCCAATGGTGCCATCGATAAAGTGCCACACGACCAAGGACAAGGCAGCTACTCAAGGTATTTCGTAGTATGGAAGAAGTGAAGGCCCATACTAGACCTCTGAGTGCTAAACAAATTCTTGAAGGCCCAGACTTTCAGAATGGTTACGCTGCAGCACATTCTATCCCGGTTACAAGAGGGTGATTTTTCTGGCATCTCTAGACCTAGAGGATGCTTATTTCTACATCCCGATCCACCGAAACACCACAGCTACCTGCACTTTATTGTCGCAGGTTGCCACTACCAATTCAAAACCCTTCCACCAAGTGCCTGGCTTTGGTAGCAGCCCATCTGCACCGAACGGGCGCTTACATCTATCCCTATCTGGATGACTGGCTGGTGCAGACGGCATCATTCGACATCGCAGCCTGGCACACCACTCAGACCATTCAATGCCTGCAGTCTCAAGGGGTCTCTGTGAACTATCCAAAATCCTGTCGGATCCATCTCAGCTGGTTCTCTACTTGGATGCACGCCTAGACGCACGCTTTGCGATCACCTTGAAGTGGGTTCAAGCCCTTCTCACCATGGAGCATCAGCACTTGTGCTTACCACCCACATCTGTCTGCCTCCTGAAGTCCCTACTGGAAATTAGGTCCTCTTTCATGTCTGTACTACCACATTGCAGGCTCTGCATTAAACTGCTGTAGGAGTTCCCCGATGCACGCTGGCAGCAGGTGTCTGGTTCCTGGGAGGACAAGTTTTCACTGACACAGCCCTTCAAGAAGCCACTGAAATGGTGGTAAGTTCGATCTCACCTGGTTCAGGTTGCTCCGTTTTGCCTGCCCCTGCACCAGGTCACTGTCATGACAGATGCCTCTCTGGAGGGCTGAGGTGCACATACAGGAAGACTTCATGCCAGGGGATTGTGGACAGAGGAAGAAAAGAAAACTCCCATTTCAACCTTCTGGAGCTCAGCACTGCCTTTTGGGCGCTCAAGTCATTCCTCCCACAGGTCAGAGGAAGGCACCAGATCTCTTTCTCTGTTGGCGGAAGCACAAGCGCTGTGGCACTGGCCACTGAAACATCACATGGTATTCAAAGCACCATGGCAGATTCCCTCAGCAGGGAACTCCGCTCCTGTCATGAGTCTGAGCTCCAGGAGTCTCAGCTCTGCCATATTTTTCATTGCTGGTGAACACCAGAGATAGACATTTTTCTGGTACTCTGACCTCTCCCTGATCTCAGACACCCCCACCAATGAGGCTGCCTCATCGGCAAGATCTACAATGCAGGGAACAAGGGGCAGTCCTCCATCATGACCTAGCCTTGCTGAACCCAACGGCATGGCTCCTGTGCTCCTAGAATTCGGCTCCACCCTGTTGCCTCGGGACGGCAGAGAAATTCTGGCGGGAGCCCGAGAACCTGCCACGCTTGCCTTCTACAAGAGCAAATGGAAATGCTTTGCCATTTAGTGTAGGCCACGGGGTCTGGACCCTTTTACCGTTCATCCGAAGGACACCTTACCTACTGTCTCTGACACAAGCGGGGTTGACCCATTCATCGAATTTGCATCTCGCAGAGGTGTCTCTGTATACCTGTTGTTCTTCCACGTCTTTTCTTTGGTCTAGCACACTAATCTGTCCTTTGTGCCCAAGGTCCCGTCAGCATTTCATCTTAATGAACCAGTGGTGTTACCTTTTTTCTTTGGATCTCTGTGCTTGAAAGTACTATGTTGCTCGCACAAAGTCTTTCCGAAAGACCTCTCAATTCGTTGTGGCATTTGGGCCCTCTGGTGTAGGGAAGGCACTTTCTAAGTGTTGCATTGCCATGTGGATTTCATCCTGAATTTCTTTCTGTTATCAACAAGCTGACACCCACATACACAAGGTGTACACCAGACCACCAAGGAATGTAGGGTCTAAACCTTGGCAGGGGAACCCTGAAACACAAACTTGAACATTGCCTATCCTGCTGCCATTAACTTTCTGTCACAGCGAATCGGCGTGGAGAAAGTGGGCGGAGCTTAGCCCCCTTTTTAATGACTTTTTATTATGTTTCGCCTTCAGGGCGCGACTTATAACCCCTTATAAGTACTTATCCTTCCATATGTCCCTCCTAGGAGAGGAAGATAAATCAGGATTGGCTAGGGTAAGCTGGCCAACCAGAGCAGAGGGCGGGAAACTTTAGCAGGGGACAGGAAACGGGAAGTTTGGGTTATCTGTTTGATGTCAGCAGTGAAGTGGGGGCAGACCAAGAGACCGGCAGGAGGAAGGAAAGCGTGGCAGAGTGTGAGGGCGTTTATTAAAGAAATCTGAGGTATTGGCTTAATGAATGTAAGGGTACTGCAGAGTGAGTCTCTGTGTTTGGCATGTGGATGTTATTTGGTGAAAGGAATGTCTTTGTGGAGTGGGAGGAGAGTAGCAGTTGTAGTGGGAGGAGAGTAGCAGTAGTAGATGGAGGAGAGTAGTGGGAGGAGAGTAGCGGTAGTAGTGGGAGACGAGTAGTGGTAGTGGGAGGAGGGTTGTTGGAGGAGGGTGGTAGTGGGAGAAGTAGAAGGTCAACATTAGAGAACCAGAGACCAAGAAATCTAAGAGAAGGAAAAATCTCAAATCACCTGTGTGGAGAGAGAGTCATCCTAGGGGAAAGGGAACAGTGGAGGACTTCAGGAAAAGGGTGGAAGTATGTGACGAGGCCAGTTCGTTGGCCTTTCCAAGAGGGAAAGGAAGAGGTTGGCCAAGAGGTAAGCCAGATCCATCCCTAAGCCAAGAGGTAAGCCAGATCCATCCCTAAGCCAGAGGTGGAGAACTGGCAGACCGAATCCGTACCCTTTTCCCTGTGCCAGAGTATTGTGTTGCAGTACATCTGTCTCTAACGCCATGCCTCACTTTCAAAGTGCTCGCCAGTGTTTTCCTTCATTTGCAGAGATCTCTAAAATGTGAGAGGACTGGGAAGAGAAACTCCAAATGCCAGACCAACTCCAAATGCCAAGACCAACTCTAAGCAGATATACCAATAGCGCAGTACCGCAGCGGCTGCAGCAGTGCCGAAGAGACTCGAGCACAGTCGAGCCAATGCTGTGCCACCCTACAAGGGAGAGAGAAAGAGCTGTCGGGGAGAACTACAGCCCTAAGGATCGTTCAGGGATGCAGAGCGGGGTGCCCCGAAGCGACCCTCTATACCACCAGGGAATGCTGGGAAATACCCGGGCCACTCCTGGAGTACTTGCCTTACCGGGGTAACCCCAAAACAAACTTGAACATTGCCCATAATGGGCCGTCATTACCTGAGAAAGTGGGTGGAGCCCCTTTTTAATGCCTTTTTATGTAACAACTTCGGGGTTGTTGGAAAAATGTATAAAGACTTTCCCTTGCACATTCCTCTCACAGGAGAGGAAGCTAGATCACAATTGGCTAGGGAAAACTGGCCAATTGGAGTAGAGGGAGAACAATATAAGCAGGTGACGGGTAACAGGAAGTGTAGGCTATGTGGTTGAGGTCAGCGGAGGCAAACCAAGAGACCAACAGGAGGAAGGAAGGAATGGTGGGCTTCGGTGGAGTTCATTGAAACAAGGTGAGTTATTGGCTTAGTGATTGTAACATACTGCAGTGCGAGTGTGCGTATTTGTGTGGCAGGTGGATAGAAGTTTGTATCGTGAGTAAATGTGAAGTCAGTGTTATTTGGTGAAAGGAAGTTGTTTGCGGAGTGGGAGGAGAGTAGTGGTACAGGGAGGAGAGTAGTAGGAGGAAGAGAGTTGTAGTGGGAGCAGTCTAGTGGGGGGAGTAGAAGGTGTGGGAGGATAAAAAGGTGGGTAAAAGTAGTAATCAGGGGAGAGGAGGTGGAGTCGTAGTAGTAGAGGAGCAGTGGTAGTAGTAGAGTGAGAGCAGAAGGAAATAATTATATCAAAGGGTGGAGGCAGGAGGAAGGTAGAGTGAAACATCCGTGGGACAGAAGGAGGAGTCGAGTAAGAGGAAGCAAGTAGAATACAAAGGGCAAAATGCGAGTGAGCATGCTTGGTTTTAGGCGGCTCTAACCGAGCAAGTGCAAGGCACCATTCCCTATCTCTGGTCAAACACTAAGTGGGGTTAGTGTAGGGAAAGTTAGGAAGTCCCTGAGGGAGGTAAGACAGACAACATTTAGAGAGACCCTCCGTAGAGGAGGAAGATCATAGACAGCAGGGGTTACCGAGCCATAGTACTAACTTGGGGTTACTGATGCCTGGGCTAAGGTAGGCATCCCATGGGAGACGAGCGAGAGGGGGACGGCCCTAGCACCATTTCCCAAAACCCCTTCGTCAGCCACTGCCTCAGATCAATCATATTTCTGATCTTTGATCATTGCAAAAGAACAGTCCCTTCTTCTTGTAACAGTTATAATAAAAAACTTTAGACTGCCTGCAGACTTAGCGTATTTTTAAGTCGTCTGTAACACAAAGCAAAACAGTATGATGTTCATGAACGAATCTAACAAAGCAAACAAGCTAGAAAAAGCGGTTAATGTTCCAGCATAACTTTCATTTAGAGGACAATGGACAGGAATGTTAAATATGCCCCAATATATGATCACATTCACACAGGCTTCCTAAAAGAGCCTGTTCAAGTAGAAGTCCCAGGATATATTTCAATAACACCTGCAGTCCTACAGATAAGGAGATAATAAGTGCATCGGCCACTTTTACTTTCTAAAAATGGGCAAATACTACGCATAAAGACAAATTGTACAACAGAAAACGGGCATAAAGGAGCCTCGCTCCCTGGTTTCGCCCACAAAGCTCCAATGGTATATGTGTACCAACAGTACATACAGTGCCACAGGAAGAGACATGTTGCTGCTTGATCCAAAGAGGTATAAAGAAAACAGGGCGCCTGGCTATTCCCTGACCATTCCAGGTACTTCAGAATATATTGTTATTGTTATTGTTATTTTGCACTTATATAGCGCCTTATATACCATTGGTATGGTCTGAAGGCGCTGGTAGGTTGAACGCCCTTGGGAACCGAAGTTCAGATCAGTAGAGAGAGTAGGGAGAGTCAGAAGGTGCGTGTGCGCACCTGATATGTGTGCAGCTCGTGTGGTACACGTGTAATAGCTGATTCTTATCGGTAGGTGTGGCGGTTGAGAGATCAGGAGAATGTGTTCGTTCTGGCAGGATTTATCCGGAACGGATGTGGCTGCGTTAGGCCTGGGGAAAACGCCTGGCTGGGGGTGTGAGACCAGCAGTGTTTACATAGGATGATGTGGAGTAAGCGGCGGAATGTTCGTATGAGAACAGTTATACCGAATGGTGTCACAGTATCTCTGTGTTCTATTTGGGTGGTGATGTAAAGGAGAGAGTAAGCGTGGGGTGTGGTATGAATGGTTATATGTTCTTTCAGTGTGCAAACTTCTAAATGCAACTTTCCCAGATAGGGTACTGGGTGAACTTCTTAGTTCTACTTTCCACAGAGAGGCTACTGGGCGAACTTTTAAGTGCAATTTTCCATACAGAGGCTATTGGGAACATTTCTAAATTCAATTTATCAGCGAGGCTACTGGGCACACTTCTAAGTGTAACTCTCGCAGAGGTTATTGGGTACACTTCTAAATGCAATTTTCGCAGAGCGTCTACTGGGCACATTTCTAAATTCATTTTTCCAGAGAGGCTATTGGGCAAACTTCTAATGTAACTTTCCAGAGTGTCTATTGGATACACTTCTATAATCAACTTTCACAGATGCTATTGATAGCACTTCTAAATGCAGCTTTCACAGCGTGGCTAATGGGCACACTTCAAATGCAGCTTTCACAGAGGATATTGGGCCCATATCTAAATTCAATTTTCCACAAAGAGGCTACTGGGCGCACTATTAAAATCCATTTTCCAGCGAGTCTATTGGGAATACTTCTAAATTCAATTTACCAGGCTATTGGGCATACTTCTAAATGTAACTCTTACATAGGCTAATGGGTACACTTCTAAATTTCACAGAGGGTTGTTGGGCACACTTCTAAATTTCAAAGAGTGGTTATTGGGAACACTTCTAAATTTCACAGAGGGGTTATTGGGCACACTTCTAAATGCAACTTTCAAAGGGTGGTTATTGGGAACACTTCTAAATTTCACAGAGGGGTTATTGGGAACACTTCTAAATTTCAAAGAGGGGTTATTGGGCACACTTCTAAATGCAGTTTTCACAGAGTGGCTATTGGGCACACTTCTAAATGCAACTTTCACAGAGGATCTTGGGCGCACTTCTAAGTTCAATTTGCCAGAGAGGCTGTAGGGCACACTTTCTAAATGCAACTTTCACATGCTAACATTCACAGTTCCATCTTGATGCGACGCAGGCCAATATTCGCAATTCCATCTAAGAGTGGACAAGCTAACGTTCACAGTTCTATCTAAGAGTGGGCATGTTAACTTTCACAGTTCTATCTAAGGGTGGGCATGCTAACTTTCACAGTTCTATCTAAGGGTGGGCATGCTAACTTTCACAGTTCTATCTAAGGGTGGGCATGCTAACTTTCGCAGTTCTATCTAAGGGTGGGCATGCTAACTTTCGCAGTTCTATCTAAGGGTGGACATGCTAACTTTCACAGTTCTATAAGGGTGGGCATGCTAACTTTCACAGTTCTATCTAAGGGTGGGCATGCTAACTTTCACAGTTCTATCTAAGAGTGGACATGCTAACATTATGGCAGTCTATGTTATTCGGAGGTAAGATAGAGTGGCATGGGCTTTCTGGAGTGGAGTGATTGCTCTACACCCCCACCCATACCACACTCACGGTTTTGGTGGTGTCTGTTAGTTGCTGGCTTCATTGGCTTCCCTGCGGACACCTGCAGACACATCTTGGAGCCGCCTCTGTTGGAGCCGCCCTTGGCCTTGGGGCCCTTAGCCGCTGGGGGCTGCCGGGCAGAGGGCTGCCCTGGGAGGACCAGTGATAAAGGTCGAGGGGCCTATCAGAGGGGGGGTGGGCGGGAGGGATCCGGGTCAGGAAGAGGTTTTAGAGGAGGGGAAGTGGGGATTGACTCACCTGCTCCTAGGATGGGAACCTAGGGCCAATCCCGGCGGGTGGTGGGCGGGATGGGAGGCGGGAGGGAGGGCCGAGCAGGAATCAGGAGGCGCCGCGAGAAGGAACCTCGAGGGAAGCGGGAATCACCAGGGCGCGGAGCCCACCAAAACAAAACACACCAATTAGGCAACAACATTCACACAAAAGGCTGCGGTGCAACTCACCTCGCTCTGGATGGAAAGAGCCGAGGGACGGGCGCTGCAGAGGACTAGGTCTGAGGAGCAGGGATGCAACAGCCAATCGGAGCGGGTGGTGGCCGGGATGGGAGGCGGGAGGGAGGGCCGAGTAGGAATCAGGAAGTGCCGCGAGAAGGAACCTCGAGGGAAGCGGGAATCACCAGGGCACGGAGCCCAACAAAACAAAACACACCAAATAGGCAACAACATTCACACGAAAGGCTGCGGTGCAGCTCACCTCGCTCTGGATGGAAAGAGCAGAGGGACGGGCGCTGCAGAGGACCAGGTCTGGGGAGCAGGGATGCAACAGCCAATCGGAGCGGGTGATGGGCGGGATGGGAGGCGGGAGGGAGGGCCGAGCAGGAATCAGGAGGCGCCGCGAGAAGGAAACTCGAGGGAAGCGGGGATCACCAGGGCACGGAGCCCACCAAAACAAAACACACCAATTAGGCAACAACATTCACACAAAAGGCTGCGGTGCAACTCACCTCGCTCTGGATGGAAAGAGCCGAGGGACGGGCGCTGCAGAGGACTAGGTCTGGGGAGCAGGGATGCAACAGCCAATCGGAGCGGGTGGTGGCCGGGATGGGAGGCGGGAGGGAGGGCCGAGTAGGAATCAGGAAGTGCCGCGAGAAGGAACCTCGAGGGAAGCGGGAATCACCAGGGCACGGAGCCCAACAAAACAAAACACACCAAATAGGCAACAACATTCACACGAAAGGCTGCGGTGCAGCTCACCTCGCTCTGGATGGAAAGAGCCGAGGGACGGGCGCTGCAGAGGACTAGGTCTGGGGAGCAGGGATGCAACAGCCAATCGGAGCGGGTGGTGGGCGGGATGGGAGGCGGGAGGGAGGGCCGAGTAGGAATCAGGAAGTGCCGCGAGAAGGAACCTCGAGGGAAGCGGGAATCACCAGGGCACGGAGCCCACCAAAACAAAACACACCAAATAGGCAACAACATTCACACAAAAGGCTGCGGTGCAGCTCACCTCGCTCTGGATGGAAAGAGCCGAGGGACGGGTGCTGCAGAGGACCAGGTCTGGGGAGCAGGGATGCAACAGCCAATCGGAGCGGGTGGTGGGCGGGATGGGAGGCGGGAGGGAGGGCCGAGCAGGAATCAGGAGGCGCCGCGAGAAGGAAACTCGAGGGAAGCGGGAATCACCAGGGCACGGAGCCCACCAAAACAAAACACACCAATTAGGCAACAACATTCACACAAAAGGCTGCGGTGCAACTCACCTCGCTCTGGATGGAAAGAGCCGAGGGACGGGCGCTGCAGAGGACTAGGTCTGGGGAGCAGGAATGCAACAGCCAATCGGAGCGGGTGGTGGGCGGGATGGGAGGCGGGAGGGAGGGCCGAGAAGGAATCAGGAAGTGCCGCGAGAAGGAACCTCGAGGGAAGCGGGAATCACCAGGGCACGGAGCCCACCAAAACAAAACACACCAAATAGGCAACAACATTCACACAAAAGGCTGCGGTGCAGCTCACCTCGCTCAGGACAGTTAGTCAAGACCCCGGTTACACAACAGAACACAGTGACAACTTGATAGTGTTTAGAACAAAAATACCATTTTATGTGTTAATAAAGGAAAGTTGAGGAGTTTAACATACTGGAGAACATAATGAACTCAACCCATTCCCAACAGAAAACATACAAAACAATGTGCTGAACATATTGATTCACTTTTCAATGGTCTAGTGATTAATGATGTGCAAACCCTTACATTTCAAGGGTGATTTTATAGAACAATGTTGAATTAAACATCAAACATGTTATGCCCTATGGGCACAACTCTACAAAAAAGAGTCAACACAGAAGTGTTTCGGCCTATTGCAATTTGGATAGCTCTGAGTACAACAGCCTTCTTCAGGACTGGGAATAGTGGTGTGGGTTCATCACAGCCTGCAGTTTGGATCTATGAAAAATTGATGAAAAATAAATGTTTAATGTTGAGTGTTGTGTGTCCGGGATAAACATATAAAAAACTGCTCTATACGTAGCTAGAGTGTTATCCCCAAAGGGAGAACATACCGTGCTCGAATGTCGTAGCATGTGATGTTCAATGTCGCCACCATATGGCTGGCGACCACACCACACAGCGTGAGTGCGTGTATGAACACTGATGATTCGATTTTTTTACCTGTAAAAACAGGAAAAATGGGGAACCTATAACTGCACAGATCGTCTCTGCTGTTTTCAAAAATGACAACCTGCCTGCCGGAAGGCTAAGCTAGGAAAGGGGTGGATGACACTTCCCCTGTATAGATGAAATGTGTGGCACCTAGACTGTCAGCGGGCCCTGCCAAATAATTTTCCATCTGGGCGGTGCACCTGTATGGGGTTGAACACCACAAATGAAACCAATGCTATTTATGAATCAACTACTGTGCCGGGTCGATAGTGGCCACGGCAGCAGCAAGACACAACAGTGTCGGACAATGTGTGCACGACCATAACAGCGGCTGCTGTCGGTAGTTCAAAGAACATATTCTCACCTAAGTTTTAACGAATAGCACAGTTTAGCTTGTCGTCTGTGCCATGGTTTCACACGCGGAGCTCTGCTCTTCTAGTGTTGTGTTGTAGCACCCGGGGCCGCAACAAATAACACTGGAGGCTTGGTAATCAGGTCCACCATCTTGGAGAGGACCTGTGATGCAAAGCACCTAGTAAAAAGGATGTGCATGCTGGTGTGCTCGGCAACGTAATCATGCCATAATGACTATGAAAGAGGGTTTAGGTTTAACGCCATCTCGCTAGTTGATCCCAAAGAGCCACGACCACTTTGGATCTCACTCAAGCAGTATATCTGAACCTAAGTGCTTGAGTAGTCAATAAATGATAAACACCTATCCCATATGGCTGGCGACCACACTACACAGCGTGAGTGCATGTATGAACACTGATGATTTGATTTTTTTACCTGTAAAATCAGGAACAATGGGGAACCGATAACTGCACAGATCCTCTCTGCTGTTTGCAAAAATGACAACCTGCCTGCCGGAAGGCTAAGCTAGGAAAGGGGTGGATGACACTTCCCCTGTATAGATGAAATGTGTGGCACCTAGACTGTCAGCGGGCCCTGCCAAATAATTTTCCATCTGGGCGGTGCACCTGTATGGGGATTGAACACCACAAATGAAACCAATGCTATTTATGAATCAACTACTGTGCCGGGTCGATAGTGGCCACGGCAGCAGCAAGACACAACAGTATCGGACAATGTGTGCACGACCATAACAGTAGCCGCTGTCGGTAGTTCAAAGAACATATTCTCACTTAACTTTTTTCTTTTTTAATTTTTCTTTTTATTCAGAGAAAGTTACAACAAGACTAAACTGGCCAGCGGCTAGCGAATCCCAGCATGATACAACAACATAGATGAACATTTACAGTATATACTACACAATTGCACATTGTTTGACAGTACTAGAGCGGTGACAATGGATTGTCCTCTTCATCAGATATCATATTGCATAAATAGAGTCTGAACAGCGTCCATATGTCTTTGGGGCGGCATCTCAATGGCAATGTTTTAATAAATTGTTCTTCAAGTTCATTGACCATCGACAGGTCCTTCAAAAAGTCCAGTCGCCTAGGAGGATCTATGGACTTCCAACATTTCAGTATATTTCGTTTCGCAACCACACACGCTAAATTAAACAATCGTCTAGTGGTAGTTGCAGCCTTACCAATATCCCCAAAAAGGTATTTCCGTGGGGAAGGTGTAGCAGGTATTGCCGTAATGTCTTCCAGAATCTCCGCCACCTTCCCCCAGAATTTAGTTATCGGCGGGCAAGCCCAATACATATGATAGGAGTCTGCGTTAGGGGCGTCACATTTAGGGCATTTCCCCGTGTGGCCCTGCACAAACTTAGCGAACTTGGCCGGGGTGTAGTGCAACTGGTTTAGAACTTTAAACTGAATAAGACGTAGCCAAGAGTTCATGAATACACATTTAGTCAACTGGCAATATCTCAACCATGTGGCTTTACACAGCTCCACACCCAGATCTCGTTCCCAGGTCCCTTTAATGTTATTGCATGGCTTGGAGTGCATCTGAACAAGGCTGTAATTCTCACCTAAGTTTTAACAAATAGCACAGTTTAGCTTGTCCTCCGTGCCATGGTTTCACACGCGGAGCTCTGCTCTTCTAGTGTGTTGTAGCACCCGTTGCTATGGCACCCGGTGCCGCAACCAAATACCACTGGAGACGTGGTAATCAGGTCCACCATCTTGGAGAGGACCTGTGACGCAAAGCACCTAGTATAAAGGATGTGCATGCAATGTAACCATGCCATAATGACTATGAGAGAGGGTTTAGGTTTAACGCCATCTCGCTAGTTGATCTGAAAGAGCCATGACCACTTTGGATCTCACTCAAGCAATATATCTGAACCTAAGTGCTTGAGTAGTCAATAAATGATAAACACCTATCCCATCTACAATGTAGCAGTGCAGTTAGCCTTCCATGTATATATCATGGATTGTAATGCACCCAAAGGATAGAACGCTCTCTCGAACTCTGTCTTTTGCTAGTGTGTGAGCCAAAAACTAACTATGCACGTGTGCAAACAATGAAAATGTAATGAGTCATAAGTGGTGTCAATGTAGTGTTAGCCATGGACTGATGTCTCAGCGAGACCTCTGACGTGTATAGTTACCAGATGACCACAGACTTGTGGTAATGGTTCCTTAACAGTTAACCTGTGGTCAATGGCTGTCAGGGCATTGCTCAACTAGCCCTGGCTGGGCTATTCGCATAGAGGTACATATGCAGTATATCGATCATGCAGTTGTACAGACATAATAGCTTGTCTAGTCTCCTTATTTTTCTGTTATTAGAGACTGATCTTTAATCCATTCAAAAGTCGCGAGACAGACTCCTGCCCCCCACCAAATCTGTTAAACAGACTGTTCCACTCAATGGCTATATGTAGACAAATGACAATGTTCTCAACGTGATACAAACATATATGGTATGAATTGTCAATATAGTGCTAGCACTGGACACGTGTCTCAGAGGCAACTCTAATGAGTGGTGGTTTTTTACGCTTCACAGTTAACCTGTAATATATTTGGAGTGCTAACTGACAGGATATTGCTCCTCCCATAATGCCGGTCATGCAGTTATGTAGAACTAAATAGCACAAAGTGGTAGAGCCGTGTTTTATATGTTTATCCCGGACACAGAATACTCAACATTACACTTTTATTCTTCATTCATTTTTCATAGATCCCAACTGCAGGCTGTGATGAACCCACACCACTATTCCCAGTCCTGAAGAAGGCTGTTGTACTCAGAGTTATCTAAATTGCAATAGGCTGAAACACTACTCAACTCTTTTTTGTACAGTTATGCCCATGGGGCATACATTGTTTGATGTTTAATTCAACATTGTTCTATAATATCACCCTTGAAACGTAAGGGTTTGCACGTCGTTAATCACTAGACTGTTGAAAAGTGTATCAATATGTTCAACATGTTGTTTTGTATGTTTTTTGTAGGGAATGGGTTGAGTTCATTATGTTCTCCAGCATGTTAAACTCATCAACTTTCCTGTATTAACACATAAGATGGTATTTTTGTTCTAAACGCTGTCAAGTTGTCAGTGTGTTCTGTTATGTAACCGGGGTCGACTTGATCCAAAGAGGTACACATTTATCTTTTAATGAGCATATTAAGGGTGCAGAAGAAGGAGACTGACAGGTGGCATGAGGATGACTATAAATCTGTGTTTCTTTAAGAAATTAAAGGGAAAAACTATATTTATGATATGATAGGTTATTTATAACGCACTTAATACCCAGAGGTTTCTAAGCGCGGACCCGGGGATCAAACCTCTGTTGCTCCATGTCGTCTTGCTTCCAAGGCGAGCATGTTGCCCCTGAGCTATCGTCCCGAGACTATCTTTAATAGGGGATTTCTTGCCTCAACTAATCAACTAAAAAACAAAGGATTCTCTCAGAATGTCTTTGTAACTCAATAGTCCACAGTCCTGTGTCAAACCCCTACTTCTGTCCCTTACACTTTCAACTAGAGGTAAAGTAGATGTTCTTGGTCCAGATGAATGACTCCCTTCTTCTGGACTGGTGATAAAAGTTCACTTTCAGATTTTGGCTTCCTTCCACGGTTCAAAATTGTTTTCCAGCACAAAAAAGGGAAAGTTCAACGCCCTTGGCAGCCACACTGTCAATCTCTTGGCACTCTGTCTCAGAAAGTCTTTATAACTTTGGTTACCAGGAGAATGACTCCCTCCTCCTGGTATCTTGGTTTGACAGTACAACAAAACTGGGGGGAATGACTTCCTTCCCCTGGTCTTGGTTACCAGGAGAATGCCTACCTTCTCCTGGTATCTTGGCTTTCCACTTGGTTGCACAGTTCAACAACACCAGGGGGAATGACTCCCTTCCCCTGCCTTCTCCTTCTCTTTGGTAACACAATTCAACAACACCAGGGGGGATGACTCCCTTCCCCTGGCTTCCCTTTCACTTTTAGTCTTCTCAGCAATAGAGTTCATATACTGGTAGGGTCCTCGAACCAGGGGCCACCCTTTGGTCCACTTGGTGCACTATCCTTTCAAGTACTGCCACCAGGAAGAATACTTGTAGTTTCTTACTGTTTTGGGTCCGGGTCCCAGACCTGTACTTCTATGTTTCTTTGCTTTTGCAGGCTTGGTTTACTCTCCTGGCCAGTACTGCCACGAGGAGGATAACTTGTGTTTTCTTCTTGACGTGTGCCTTTAGGGTTGAGGCTTGACCTATGTGCCTATTGGCGAACCACTTCACTTAACGGCTCTCCCCACTTCTCTCTAGCCCGGGTCACATCCCATCCCAGAGTTCTAGATCTCTTCTTCAGATTTCTTCTTCTTATGTTTGTGCGTTATCCCAGACCCTCTGGTACCCCCACCGGCCAGCCCTTTTACTTGTGTACCTTCTGCGACTTCTCTAGTGGCCTCCAGTCTGCCTCAGGGTTTGCCTGTGCTCTGTTTGTGTCTCTCATGGCTTCCGCAGGCTTCCACAGGCTTCTCCAGTACTGCGGCAGCTCTGCAGCATCTGTCCTTCTGCAGTCTGCATACCTGTTACAGACCGCGTGGTCCACCTCCATTGCAATGCCACTTTGCTGCCTTTCCAAGGGTCCTTCAACATCTGACTCGTTGGGGATGACATCTGCTCCTTTTTGTCATCCCTGTCTGCAGTCACTTGAATTTCCCTTGCTGGGCCGCTTCCTGGTCCTCTGTTCCTTCTGAGATGACTGAGCAACATTTCGAAGTCCTTTGTTGCTTCTTATCTGATATTGCCTTGGATAACTAGAATGCTCACTCAGGTTACACTGAGCGTATTTTATGGCTCTGCACCTCCTCCTCGTTCAAGTACTTGTCCGGTACACTCCCTTTTGATAGTCATTAATCTTCTTTGTCTCAGAGTCAGAGATTTACAAAGGTACATGGGAGTACTGGGTAAAGGGTTGGGTTCTATGGGACATGGAGGTGTATAGGGTGTTGGGTGAAGGTTGTTAGACCCGAGATGTTCTCCCTTGTCCCCACAAGGGAGGTCTCTTCCCATGAGATCCTCCCGATGAGTGCCACCCGCAAGTGGACTATCGTGTAGCAGCCTCACCACCCTGGCTCATGGGAAGGGGCTCCTCCTGGGGACAAGTGACGACATCTCGGGATTCGTCACACCATGAAAAACTATGTACAGCGAAATATATTTATTACAAAAATATTTATTTTTCACAAGTAAAATATGTTTTTACAGACTTATAAAATCCTCCCATTGGGAATGGGACTTACTTTTTAACTCTCTAAAATGCATTTTACTCCCAACTTTAAAAAATAGGAGTAAAATACTTGCACTTGGAATATTATCTAGGCCACTGATTATATGGGTTTATACATATAACAGTTATATCATGACTTGCACCCTTTGTATCATTCCATTGATACTAGCCTTCTCTAAAGCCCATAGTAGATCACCCCCTGGTCACATGGTGGAGCCCTTCAGAGACCACGACACAATGGCTCACCCTAACGTCATCCCTAACCAGAAGCGCTGGATTAAACCCACTACCTTCCTTCCTGCATTGTCCTCTACCCACTGGAACGCCAACATTAAGCCCACTTCGTTTCTCCCCCCTTTACTCTCCTTCAACTCTCCTACACTTAAATGTGACACTCGGTGCCCCCCTACTATTGCCTCGCAATTGCCCCAACTATGCACTAGTATCCCCACTACCATCCCAGTCAAAACTGTTTGCGACAACAGACTAGCCTCCAGATTGTCATACTATAACTTCCAACTTAATAGCAAGCCTTATCCACCTAGGAAGTATTGTACGAAATCCAAAATTAAACTACCTATGCAAAAGGACTCGCACCAACCCGCCAAACAACCTAGCTGAGAGTACCACTAACTCTCTAACTTGAAGGACATAGAGAAACTACCCATAAAAGGAGCACTTCTAAACGTTAGGTCCCTTGTTGCCCACGCAACTGAAATTGCGGACCTCATTCTGTCTAACAACCTTGACTTCCTCGCTGTAACGGAAACCTGGCTGCATGACGCTGCAGGCCCCTCCCTCACCTTAGCTATACCTGACAACTACTCCATCACTAGAGTAGATAGACCCAGTGCCCGAGGAGGAGGAACTGCTATTATTTTCAAATCGACTCTAGATATGAGACTAGTCACTTCCCCTTCTCTGATATCTTGCAAAATCCTATCAGCCAAGCTTCAAACATCCCCCAAAGTACCATCACTATCCACCTTATTTACAGGCCCCCAGGCACTCCAGGACCTTTTGAGGAAGACATGATTGCTTTAGCAGCTTACAACACGAAACCTACGTCACAAAATATCATTCTTGGAGACTTCAACGTGGGCTACAATGACACTAATGACCACCATGCCAACTCTCTAGCCACTGCTCTAACCGAGCAAGGATATACTCAAATTTGTACCTTACCCACCCATGAGAAGGGAAGAATACTAGATTGGATAGTAGTCCTGAACTGCAACAATACCCGCAAGGACCCCTCACCACTTGTGTGGTCAGACCATCACCTTTTGTCATTAGAACGTAACACAAACAACTTAGAACTAAGAAAGCTCCCAGCTGCACCACCAGGTCTCACCAGAAATAAACTCAATATTACAGCCGAAGCCATAATACCTTTGGTCATCCCTACCCTCAATGCTCTACCTGACACAAATGACACAGATCTACCGGTCGACACTTACAATGACGCCATGTCTAAGGCCTTAGACACCATTGCACCACTCAAACTACGCAAAGGTAAACCCAGAACTCATCTAAGCTCCTGGTTCACCACTGAACTTAAACAACTCCGTGCAGAAAAAAGAAAGCTTGAAACACTATGGAAACTAGCCCCGTGCCCTGAAAATAAAACCAACCTCCTCAATACTACCGCCACCTATAAAAGCGAGATCATCTGAACTAAAAAAGAAACCTATAATGCTCGAATCAATCAAGCAGGATCCAACACTAAGGAACTATTCACAATCCTTAGAGAACTTGAGATCCCGAACCCTCCAATAGATACCAGTACCAAGGACAGATCCTGGTGCACGAATATTCAAAACGCGCTTACCAACAAAATCTCAGGACTCCAGACCAAAATAGCAGACACACGCCTCCAACTGTCTTCAGCCATCCCAATCAGTACTACTTTGCCTTCCAACCCTGACCACATCACAGGCTTCAAATTTAGCAAAGTTTCTATCCCTGAAGTTCAAAAAATGATAGCTTCACTAAAACCCTCGAACTGCAAAGGTGATAGCTGCCCAGCACAGATTATTAAAGATGCGGCCAGGGATTTATCTGCCTTTATCACCAAACTAATAAACTCTTCATTCACTAATAACACAGTCCCAAGTAACTTAAAACAGTAATGGGTCCTCCCCTTACTCAAGAAACAAACTCTTGACCCGGCTATTCCCACTAACTACAGACCTATTACCACCGTCCCCTTCCTTTTATAAATTCTAGATAGAGTAGCTGATCTACAAATTCAAGACTATCTAGAGCCCAAAAACTACTAGGAGTTCGCCAATCTGGCTTTAGACCACAACATGGAAGAGAAACAGCTCTAGTTGACCTCAAAAGCCAAATTGATGACCTGAAAGACAAAAGCAAAGTTGCCATTCTTCTCCTCCTAGACTTGTCAGCAGCCTTTGACTTGGTTTAGCACAACATACTATGTGAACACCTTTCATCGGCTGCTCATTTCTCAAACTCTGCCATCATGTGGATACGGTCCTTCCTTGACAATAGAACCATGCATGTCTTCTCACCCACAGCAGAGGCAGATCGGAGTCCCACAGGGATCCTGTGTATTGCCCACTTTGTACAACATCTTTACAAAGCCTTTATTCGACAAACTGGACCATCTGGGTGTCACCTATACTAATTACGCGGATGATACTCAGATACTCCTACCACTATCTGGCTCCTACGACACAGATGTCTGCCGGATCAACGAAGTCTATACTATCATTCAGGCATGGATGGCCACTCATGGCCTCTACCTGAATGATGATAAAACGGAGCTGCTCATAGTCGGATCACCCAACAACATACGAAAATGTAGCCCCAAGTACACTAGCATCCACAAAGACGGGAATAACATTCCCCTAGCCAAGGTGGTAGAAACCTTAGGGTTCTACCTCGATGCCAACTGCAACCTGTCTAAACAAGTCAATATTACTGCTTCAGCTACCGCCTACACAGGCAAGCTGATTAGGGCATGCAGACCCTTACTGTCCACTGATAGCTGCCTCACATTGGTCAGAGCACGTATACAATTTAAGCTGGACTACTGATTATTTCCACTTATTTATGGTCATTATTTCCAGAAGCTATGACTTTCTACGATGTCCATGAATAGTCTACTTTTTTTAGCTTATGTTGTTCAGAGTACTACAGATCTTTTTCCCATGTACATTATCACGCAGTGTTTGTCTAGGTTTCAATAAAAAAGTTTTTTTTTTACATTTATTGTTCTTGTCTTGCCCCAAGAAACAATGAGGCGTGAACATCATTTGTCTATCAAATGCATATCTTTTGAATTTGGAGGTGGTGTGCAGCTTCCTATTTATCTAATCTTCTTTTTCGTGCACCCCAGTGATGACTGCAGGACTGAGGAGCAGAGGAATTTGCTCTGCTTGTTTTCTCAGCAATGAGCTCCCCTTAGTCTCTGTTCCTGACAATGCTTTCAAGCAATGGTTCAACAAACCATTATGAACAAAATGCAACGTTGAGTGGTACCTTTCAGTTGTTCTCATAAAAGCATCCTGATGAGGCACACAATTGAGATGCCCACGAGCCATTTTGTTATTGCCAATATATTTAAATGCGGGTTCAAACAAGTGATGAGTTGGAGTTTAGCAAGCCCTCTGTACATTATAATAGATATCAAACAGCAAAACCAGTATCACAGGCAAGAATGTGCTTTTTCATTTCTTTACTAGGAACGAGATGTTGAAAATGAAGATGGAATCATTCCAAGGAGAAGTGATAAAGAAGGAAAAAGAGGTGGAGCAAATAACTGAGCAAACCATCCATACCCTGAAGCAGCAAGTAGAGGTATGTAAGCATGTGGCCAGCACCAGAGCATTTTATCCCTCATCCCAATTCCCTAAAATCTCTGCTGGAAGCTCTGGGTCCCAGGAAATGGGCGGAGTGTGGGATGGTAGTGGAGCAATTGGTTGCTCTTGCTGGTCTTTGATAATATGATATGGCATTTATAACGCGCCTATACACAAGTGATTCAAAGCGCGACAAGGCAAGGGAGTGGGAACAGAGGGAAGACAGACAAAGATCTTACTAGGCCAGGTGACATTGAGATCGCGCAAGTGCAGGGGAGTGGGGGGGGGGAAGTGCGGGGGAAGGGGCAGTGCAATACATAGGATCAACTGTAAAAAATATAAATAAATAAAAACAGTAGGTAAAAGTGAGGCCAGCTAGTGGCAAGAGCAGGGGTAAGTGCAGACATCAAGTGTCATGACCTGGAGGGGTCTGTAGGGATACAGAAACAGCCCCCAAGTACAGTGGTTGCCTGGGAGGCAGTGCATGAGTGCAGCTGGCGGAGGAGCGGACCTGGGCCCGAGATCAGAGGGTAGCCAGGTGACCACTGCTAGTTCAGTCAGGAGTTCAGAAGGGGAGAGGAGGAGAGAAAGCAGAAGCAAAGAGGAAGGTCTTGAGGTGCTTCCGGAACCAGAGATGGTTCTCAAGTTTCAAGGATGCAGGGAGGCTTTTCCAGAGGGAGGCCCCAGACGAAGAGAGAGATCTACCACCAACTCGTTGCTTGGAGAAGCGACTGACCCTGAGGGAGTTGGAGGTGGATGAGCGAAGAGCTCGAGAAAGAAGATATTTACGAAGAGAGAGTTGGAGGTAGTGAGGTCCCAGGTCCCAGTAGGCCTTGTGGACAACACAGAGGGTTTTGAACTTAATCCTTGCAGCCACTGGGAGCCAATGCAGAGATTTCAGTCCTGGAGAGAGATGATCCCTGGGCTTGAGGCCACGGACAAGTCTTGCATTCCTGTTCTGGATGAGTTGCAGAGGGCGGAGAGTAGAGGCAGTCAGATTTAGAAAGAGGGTGTTGCAGTAGTCCAGCCTAGAGAGAACCAGAGATCTGGAGACAGTAAGCTTCTGGTGGAAGGAGAGGGAAGGAAGAATACATCTGAGGAGGTGCAGCTGGTAGTGTGACTTCTTAGAGACGTCAGATGTGAGGAGAGAAGGAAAGTGTGGAGTCGAAGTTGTGTCAGCACTTAGTTGATTGTAAGCTTTTGGACCCTAAACAGTTTGCTTTTTCTGTTGACTTGTGGGTATCTCATAGGGGTATCTCATAGTGTATACTACAAGGAGAAGTGAGCTGCTCAGAAGTGTAAGGAGACTAAAACCCAGATAAGGCAAAATTCCTTCCGGACAAGACCCCAAAGTTGGGGAGGATAATCCCCCTTCGGGTGGGTCGCAAAAGGTTAGTGGGTCTATTATTACAATAAAAATAGTGGGAAAAGGGTGACACCTTGCATCCTAGGTATTTGCTGGGATTGTAGAAAATCCGACTGCTGTTTAGGTAAAGCACTAGGCATACAGGCTTTCAGCTAGCTCTCCGATTATGAAGATTAATTCAGTAGATTTGGTTTTATTTCAACAAACCTTTCACATATAAAATAGTACGCATTACAAAAGAAAGAAAAGTAGTTCATCATATACAACTTCACAGTATATTAAAAATATGAAAAAAAGAAGAGAAAAAAACAAAACATTCTAGTATATTTTGATAAAATCAATAAAAGATAATTCATCAACCATAAAATGCAGTACTATTAGGAAAAAGGGAAAAAAGAGAGAAAAATAAAATAAATGAACACAATTAGCATTCTCAGATATTATATAATAAAAAAGAATACTTAAAATCCCAATGAGCCTGATAGCCAGACAATGGCGTCTTTATAAAACTATGGGAGATTACAGGGTGCAGTAGGCAGGTTATCCGTGGTTACTAAGATTCCTCTAAACTTGGAACCGACCTGGACTGCTACTATAGGAAGAGTTAACCAATTATATTACTCTTAGGATTTCATTTCAATAGACAATGTAATAATCAATAAAAAACATTTCCACTCTTAGGTGTAACATGAAGGTATAGTTACATAAAACCAAGACAACATAATATACGTCGATACATTAAAACACATATAATAAAATCATTGTAAAGTGCAATGTGCTAAATAGGCATTGTTGAATAATAACAACTGTGAAAAACAATTACCAATTGTGCAAAACCTGCTATTATTATGTAGATCCTTTTGTAGATCTTTCTACCCATCATATGCCCAACATGTTTCCTCACTTTGCGATTAAAATAAATCTATAGACCTTCTTCAGGGACTTTTGAACCTTCTAAATACTTCAGTACTTTTCTGCATACTGTGAGAAACCTGAATATGTCTCACTTGCTAGTCCCTGGCGATCTGTCATCCAAGTGGCCAGGACAGGGCCTTTGCTATTGGATCGAGTTCCTGGGGTTGGACCAGTGCGGGTGGATCACTTGGATGAGGGGTCTTCGGGAGTGGAAAGGGGACACCGAAGGGTGAGACGCGGACCTTCTTCCTAATGACACCTTTTCCCCATCCTACCCAGTAGGATATCTAGAAAATCAACCCTGCGTCCTTTCTTGACACAAGCACTTTCTCACAGACAGATTACAGTGAAAGACAACAGACTAACACCAGAGCCGTATACCCGACATGCCCCAACACAAGGGTCAGGCAGAGTCAGGCAATTGCTGATAACTACACACACCTGACTTCCCTTTCAAGAGAAAACGGAGAGCGATGCCAAATGCATGAGGAAGCAGCTATTCTAGGACGGCAGTTCAAACAGAGGAGAAAGGACGACAAGGGGGGAATTGCCCTTGCACTTTTGGACCCAGACCCGCAGAGCCTCCGAGAAGGGGAACTTAAGACCGGGCATCGCAGCTGGCGAATGGTGCAAAGAATGTCAGCAGTACATGGGACCCTCCCGCATGGATAGCCAGGGCGGGTAGAAGCAGTTGCCATTGTGGTACCGTCATTGACTCCAGAGGCAAGAGACGCCAACAGAGTTCGGCACAGCCGGTGAGTCCGAAAGAACTGATAATAGACCGGACTGTGTTGGGCTCGAGCTTGCGAAGAGCAACATTGTATGACGAAAAAAGACTAAAGTACAAAGGTCTTTTGTGAGCACAATTGGTATCAGAGTTAGTGTGGTCCAGTGCCACGTGGGCACTCATTCGAAGGACTCTGGCTGGTCCCCCGCTCCTGAACAAGGTGACTGTGTTGTAGGGGGAAATCGAAGTGGTCCTGCAGCAGGTTATGTTGAATCCAGTGCATAGTAGAAAGTCTTTGGTTGTTGTAGAAACTACAAGTACCAAGAGGCCTTAGTGGAGGCTGACGTGAGTTGTCAAAGTGGTCATACGAGGGTCAAGCCAAACCCCTTGTACAGTCGAAAGTGTTTGGCACGTTGTGGAGGCAAATGTGAACCCTACTGAGGGATGCCAAGAGAAAGCTAAGCAAAGTGAACTGTGTAAATGAGGATGTCTGCAAATTAGGGTAAACAGTAACCCATCCGAGAACATTGTGGTGATAGAATTGTTTGAAGCCTGACTGGAGGCTTTAGGGAAAGCCTGATTGGGGGCTTCAGGGAAAGCCTGACTGGGGGCTAAGACCAGGACTTATGTAAGGGAAGAACCTAAGGGGTCTAGAATGACTTTATGATGAACTATGCTAAAATGGCAATGTGAACCCGACGGAGAGATACCAGGAGAAAGTTAAGGGAAGTGAATCCCTCATTGTAGCAAAGTAAAGTGAACTGTGTATTTTGGCAAATGTGAACCCGGCTGAGGGATGCCTGCGAATTAGGGTGAGCAGTAACACTGTCACACCGCCCCCCGCACAAAAGACACGCCCCTCTATGTCCTCCTCTCAAGCAGCACTCAAATCCACACATTCCAACAGAGGTACCTTACTGCCTCAACAGGTTCCACACTGTAGGGCACGACATGGCACGCTTGACAAAACGGGAGTTTATCGCCCTTCACGTTTGTGGCAAGTTAATTGGAGGCTCCTTCATCACAAACAATCACACTGTTCACGGAGGACTGTCCGATACAACACGGCACGGATCACGTGACTAGTTGCCTAGCAATACTGCAACGCTTTGGTAACTTGCGTCACGTGACCGTTGTCGCTTGTTTCCCTACGTCGGATAAAAGGAGTCCAGTTACTGACAGCCTTGCTTCACAGCTGTTCTTTTGGGATCACGTGTCGCTCGCGCTTCGTTCAGGACTTTAATCACTTTGGACCACGGCTTTTGTACTACGGATTATTCTTCGCCTAAACCCTGTCAACTTTGGAACTTTGGATATATTTGGCTGCCGAACTGTTTTCCCATAACGGACTGCCTCGTGTCTTGCCCTTACTTGCCTTGGAACTTGGATCATCTGTTGCCGACCTCCACGCTGCTCTACGGACTGCCTTGCGTCTAGCCCTTATTTGTTTTGGACCTCGGTCCTGCCTTAGGTGGTTGCCTGCCAGGACTTTATCAAGCTTCACCCGGACCTGTTGTCCTTAGAACCTCCCTGGGTCCACGCTCCAACACTCTCAGGTATTTCAGTGGTTCGGGTGTTTATACTCAGATACTGCATTCTGTAACATTACATAACCATATACCTTCCCTTACAGCGCTCCAGGGGTTCTTCCGGTTGTTCCTGCGTCCTGACTCCACGGACTACCATCTTTGGCCCTAACATTCATTCTGACAGGTATTACTGTGGATGTCAGTTTGATATTTGGGGACAGAGGGATAGCCCATACTCTGCACGACCATCAACTGTGTGACAAACACACCCGTGAACATTGCGACAAGTGTGAACCCGACTGAGGGATGTCCACAGTGAGTGGTTGGTCTGAGCCCGACTGAGCGAGGCTAACGACTGAGAGAAGGATCAAAACCCAGCTGAGGGGGCTCCAACGGTGAAGAGTAATCTCCTGATATGAAGATAAATAAAAGGAACTTTTGTTTTGTTGTTTGACATATCAGGCCCTCTGAAGCATGAGACTTTGCATGAAAGAGACTTGGGCACAGAAGGGCCTGATATTGATGAAAGGAACTGTAACCTCGTGCTGCAGAAGCCCAGGAGTGTGCTGTGCTCAAGAGTCTCTCCTTGTCCTGTGGTAAAAACGTGGGGAAGGGGGACCCCAGCCATAACATCTTGACTTATCATTTTGTTACCACTTTTTTCTTTTCTTGTGAACATTATCCCACACTATTTTGTAGCATAGCGGTAAGGACTGGCAATAGTTAAAATTAGTATAGGCCCCTTTTTATTTGACTAGACTCCACTAGGACTGTATTATTATTTGATGGTCGTAGCTTGCTCCCATCTTAGATTTAGGTTTAGATTCGGCGCTTATCTCACCCATTTTACAGTTTAATAAACAGCCTTGAACTTTGATCACTTGTGTCTGTCTT
Source organism: Ambystoma mexicanum (assembly GCF_040938575.1). Classification (NCBI taxonomy): domain Eukaryota; kingdom Metazoa; phylum Chordata; class Amphibia; order Caudata; family Ambystomatidae; genus Ambystoma; species Ambystoma mexicanum. The sequence goes on from NC_090923.1 coordinate 1,159,716,567, forward strand.
ACTTTGATGCCTTCCTTACATATGGTGTCGGGGGTGGGATGTGATTCAACTAATGAAAATTGAAATCCATGCTGATAATTGTTGTACCACCAGAAGGGTAAAATAGAATTGTTAAACTCCTTAACTCTGACCGAGTATCCACACTTAAAGAGGTGGTGTTCTCACAACTTTGTGTCCTGACTGGTCAACAGGATCTGTTCTTTAAAACTCAAGTGTTATTAGACACCCTTCCGCTCTCACATTATAATATACAACAGCGGGGTCGAATAATACTGAAAGTTTGTCCCGTCTTTTCTTTTATTAGACCTAGTGCTCTAAACCTCCAGCCCATACCCCACCCCTTCCGAACCCTTTGTTTTTGGTACCCAATTGTCATCCATCGCGGGGCCATCAGGGTTAGAGATTAACTTACCAAAATCAATCCCTTTGGCAGATTCAGAATCAGAATAATCAGAGGACTTCAAAACCTTATTCGAGGGAGTCGATGTTAGGGAGAATTTGCATTCTATGGCTAATTTCCCTCACCTAGTGAGTCCCCCAGCAGCTTTGCTGGATTTCTGGAGTTTATTTTTCCACTTGGTAAGAGTGTGCCTCTTTTTCCCACTCTTACCTGTGTTTTGTCATGGGCATTTCTACTTGTTATGTGATCTTGGACTCTGGAGCACACCACTCCATGAGCCCAACTTGTTGTGTGTGTTACACAGCCCCTTCAGTGCAGTAACACAGGGTTGTCTCTTAAGACTTCCCAATGACTCCTTTTTCTTGGGCTGACTACTGTCCCCCAGAAACAGGTAAAGTTGCCTTTAACTTTACATAGTCACTTTAAACTACAGACCCAGTACACCCCATCTTACATGGAGTACTGGAAACGGTTAATGCCTATCCCTTTTTGTCTGTGCCTCTCTGAGCTTTGTTTTGCTCTTTTAACATTTAGACTTGGCTGGTGGCAGTGGTATCTACCCTAACATTTCTACCGCGGTTATACTATATAAACGTGGTATTGTTTTAGGCTATTATATTAGCCTCGAACATAAACCCGCTTGACCAAATGCTTTTTAGTTTGGCTCCGGTCGGGTTTATTCGCCCTTTCTTTTTATTAAAGTCCTTCTTGTGTTTTACTTTGCGTGACAAACCAGGTTTGCCTTCGTTGTTCACCGTCTTTTGGCGGGCTTCTGCCAAGAAGCCCTCCTCTGGCGCCTGGGTGTCTAGGTGGGCTGAATGTGAGGGAGGGGTGTAGTCACCCCCTGCACAGGGTATCCTAGGAAACCCAAGTCGCACTTTGCCCTGATTGGCTGAGATGGTTGTCTGCGCCGGACAACCCCCCTGCTGCGTGATAGACAGCCAGGCTGTGTGAATGGGGCATTTTCGCATAAAAGGCAGGACTCTTGGGCTGGAAGTCAGAGTCGCCACTCGAACTACAAGGAACCGAAGAGAAGAGGAGAAGAAGACGGCTGCTGCAACTACCCCGTCCTGGTGAAGCCCTGCTGCATTCCTGAGCTATCTACCCTTCGACGACCAAAGAAGATCCAGTACGGAGTCTTCTTCCCTTGAGCCTGGTGGGGTCAACCAGCTCATCTTACACAGCCAGAGGATCATCTTCGTGGTCGAAATCGCTGCACCTTGCTGTAGTGGTCCGGATAGCCACCTGAAGAGCCTCTCCTGTTTTAAAGGAGCGCACCTTTTAAACATCGTCGCTGCTGCTGGCTTCATCCCTGAGTAGGCAGGCCCCTCCAGACGTCCTCCTTCTTACCGAAGCTCCAGGAACCGTGGGTCTGCAGGAAACTACCAGGAACAACTGCCGTGGCACCAGCTTCTTAATTGAATAAGGTACTGTGTCCAGCTTTGAGGAACTATGGTTTTTCCCTTTTCTTCTCACCCAAGGCTTGCCCTTGTCTTGCCTCCTTCTTATAACTTTTGCTTCCTCTGTTGACAATATCCAAGTACTCCTGGCAACGTTGAATCTTGAACTATCTGACTGTGTGATCCTCAACAACAGGAACCCGGTTCCACTTGACACTGGCTCCGGCCTATTGACTTTTGTTTTCCTGTCAGCATGTGTTCTCTGATTCTGTCTGTCTTGACAAAAATATTGCCTATGATTTTTGCCCCCAACTCTCTTTCGTTAACTCAGGTGCTAAGTGTGTTTTTGCCCCGGTAACATTTCTTTCCGCAGATACGCGTATCTTTCGTAAGACCGAACTGTCATTACTGTCAAAATGTGATCGCATATGTATTCCCGGTAACATCTTTTGTTTCGCAACACCGGTCCGTTAAAACACAGGGTACTTACCTTGAGTTGTTCAATGCCAAGAGAATTGGTTGTGTGTAGTGCATTTTCGTGTGGTTTTAATTTAATAGAAGTGAAGTGTTTTACCAACAGATGGTTCAGAAATAAATGTACTTTTACTTTTTCGACCAAAAACCTTGAGTCAGTGTTTGTTTGAATCAAAATGATTGTGGTCCTTTGTGTAATCTCTACTACTGCTCATTTGCTCTTGAAATAAGTCTAGCTGCTCCGCTACTGCTACCACTTTAACATAGTAGTACAGGCTTGTACCAAAGGTGAACTTGTATTACCACTTGTGGTCTTAATCGTGTGTAGTGGTCCCTAAGGGCACTGCACAGGATTCTGCCTAAAAGTCGAGAGTTGTTCTTTTCTGAGTCAGAAGCATCCACAGAAGGAACCCTTACACCCCCGGAAGAAATGACTGACCTAGCCAATTTCATCGCCCAGTTAGCGGTCCATCAGATGCAGGCGGAAGCTAGACTCCAAGAAAATGTAACTAAATTGGTTGAATTTCAAGCAAGTCCCTTACTATCACAGGGGTACTTTTAACTAAATCTTGAAGGCGAATATTTCGGAAATGTTTTCTTGAACTTCGAATACCTAGCTGAACACTAGGATCGGAAGAGAACCTTAAAAGATGGTATTTGGCCCCTTTGTTGAAAGGCTAACTACAAACCTCCTTTCAACTACTTAATCTTTATTTTCTTTTTTAAATTTTTAAACTTCTTTTTATTGGCAAGGAGCAGTAGCAGGTGCATTACATACTACATCAATAAAACATATTACACGTTTAAGGGTATGGACAAACAATCAGTGCATTAGTAACATGGCAGGCACATTCACAAAAACAGTTCAAGCCCAGTGGGGGGAGTCACAGTTCAGCCTACACCCCAGCCTGATCCGGCGATGGGGGCGAGGATAAGTGCTCCAAATCAGCTTTGCTGTTCAAATAGCTACGGCACTCTGTCCACACATTTTTGGGGCAAGCATTCACATGTAATGTATTTATATAGTCCTCCTCACACACCTGTGTCCAAGTGAGAGCCTTAAGCCACATTTCTAGCGTGGGGGGGGGGGTCGCCGCTTCCAACACTGCAGAATACATCTCTTGGCCACTATGGCTCCCACGTTAAAAAATTTAGCAACCCGTCTAGCTCCCTCTGCCTCCCACCGCCCGAACAACACAGCCAGGGGGTCAGGATCAATCCGGAACCCCACCATCTCCGAGAGGGCCTCGGGCACAGCTTCCCAGAACGGGGCCAACGCCCCACAGGACCAGAACATGTGTGCGTGATCCGCCTTGTTGGATTTGCATCTCTGGCAAACGTGGGGTTGATTTCGTGCGAACTTCCCAACCACATGAGGAGTGTAAAACAGGCGATTAAGGAGTTTGAATTGCACACATCTAAATCTGGAGTTGAGGGAAACCTTACGTGTGTGTGTGTACACATTTCCGCCCACATCTCATCAGTGATTGTCAACCCCAGTTCCTGGCTCCATGCATCTCGAATCTTATAGGATGGTTCTGCAGTGCATTCTATCAACATTTTGTAAAGGACGGATATCATGCCCCTTCAGAGTTAGCAATGTAGCAGATTTCGGTGGACTCTGGGGGTTCGTCCGGATATGAGGGCCACATGTCCTGCACTGCCGCTCTGAGTCTAAAGTATTGCAGTAACTCCAGTGGTGAGCCAGAGTGCCCTGGCCTCCATGTCTGTGGGATGATGAATTTCCCTTCGGGGAATAGATCGGAAAGAGCCTGATACCCCAGGTCCAGCCAGTGTCGCATGAGGAGTTTATCCTGCGTGGGGGCGAGGCCTGGGAATGACCATTTGAGCAGCCATTTATAGTACAGACGGAGATTAGAGTGGGGTTGCAGCATCTGTTTCCATGCCCTGATTGTGGTGGACACTGGGTCAGCCGGGACGTCGGAATGATACGAGTGGAAGAGGATCAGGGACATAACATTTATCTCCTTGGTTGCCAGGATCTCGAGTTTTACATGAGGAGGTGGGTCTTGGTGTTTATACCAGTGAGTGGCGTGTTGGGCTTGTGCAGCAATCCATTATCGAGCTATATCCGGCGCGTTGAGACCCCCCTTCTCGTATGGTAAAGTCATATGCTGCCATTTCCTGCGGACGGCCCCAGCGTGCCACAGGAACCTGGCAAACCCAGCGTGCAAGTCTGTGAAATAGTGTTTCCCAGGCCAGAGTGGGACGTTGGCGAATATGTATAGAAGCTTTGGAACTATAATAACTATAATCATTTTGATTAGCGACAGTCTTCCCGCTAGGGACAGGGGGAGACTACTCCACCTCTTCATTTTAGCTTCTGCGTACTGCGCAGCAGCACCATAGTGGTCAGCCAATAGGGAGGCCCTAGACAGAGAGACCTGGACCCCAAGATATTTAATGCCTTCTGGGGCCCACCTGAGTGGGGATTCGTATGATGGTTGAACGGTTGCAGGTGTGAGAGGGAAGATATCTGATTTGGTGTCATTTATAGTGAAGCCCGAAAATGTACCTATTTTGATTATCTCACGGATGATTGGGTCTAAGTGGACTGAGGGGTCCCTGACATACAGAAGCACGTAGTCCACGTACAATGATATAATTTCGAGTGAGTCGCGCAAGTATATCCCCTCACGACTATGTTTGTCTCTTACACTGTCCGCAATTGGCTCGATAGTCATCGCAAATATCTGGCGCGTCCCTTTGTGGAGGGTGAAGGGAGCTGAAAGATGAGAATTAACCAGGACTCAAGCCACTGGGCTTGTGTAAAGCAGTTTGATATAGGAGAGCATGCGTGGGCCAATTCCCATCTTCTCCAGCACCGCCCACAAGTACTGCCATGAAACCATATCAAACGCCTTTTGGGCGTCTAGTGTCACAGCAACTGCGTTAGTTTAGGATCAATTCTAGAGATAACATTGAATAGACGCTGGATATTTAAAGCAGTGGATCGGGCAGGGTCACAGCCGCTTTGGTCCGGGTGGATTAGGTACGTCATGATGGGGAGCAACCTGTTTGCAATGATCTTGGCGAAAATATTGGTGTCTGTATTCAGAAGAGAAAGCGGTCTGTAGGTGCCCCGCTCCTCCGGGGGTTTGCCTGGCTTCGGGAGTACAGTGATAATCGCCTCACGCAGGGACTGCGGGATAGTGGCGAGGCGGAGGGACTTGTCCCACACTTCATGCAAGCGCGGGGCCAGTAGAGCAACATGCTCTTGATAAAATTCAGCGGTCAGGCCATCCGGGCCGGGGGCCTTGCCTTTGGGGAGGGCAGAAATAGCCTCAGTGATCTCGTCGAGAGAGATGGGAGCGTCCAGCTGCTCTTTAGTGGCGTGGGATATGTAGGACATGGGGATACTGTCAAGGAGACGATCCAGGTCTTGAGGGCTATGCTCACTCTGCGGGGCATAGAGGGCAGCATAGAATTCCAAAAAGGTCTCAAGAAGGGGTGGGTCAGCCCAGTGTCGGACACCATCCTTGCTCCAAATACTGTCAATATGGGTTCTGCCACCCTCGATCCGGGCCAGCCTGGCCAGTGTTCGACCGGGTCTTTCCCCCTCGCCATACTTACGAGCCGCAATGGGTCGTGCATAATATCGTATCTCCCTGAGGGCATGCGCCTCAAAAGTCTCCAATTCCGCGGGGAGGGAGCCGAGGAGTATTCACGCTCCAGTTCCTTGAGCTTTGACTTGGAGCATTGTAAAGAGTTCCAAAAGTCTTTCAGGACCCCTGCTTCCCTAGAGATACACATCCCTCTGATGAACACCTTGAAAGCCTCCCACCGGACCCCATCAGTTGTGTCATGACGTTTATTGTTGTCAAAGAACGAATTGATATCCGCAAGGATATCGGCCTTAAAAACTATGTCATGTAGTGCCACAGATTTAACAAAAACAAAGAGGTGATGGCTGGAAGGTTTAGAATGAATCTTAACCACTGGCAATGCTCTGGGCAACCCTCCAGACCACCGTTCTTCGCCTGCCAAGCCATTACAGAAGGGAAAGACCATATGCAAATCAGGCTTGGCCCCACCCCAAAAGGGGCAGTCCAGCCCGAACTGCTAGGCCACATCCCTTCTGCACGAGACCACAAGCATCCCCAAACATGTTTCGCCCTTGTTGGGGCTCATCAGTGAGGAGTAGCTTGGGTCTCTAGGCCCAGCAGGCACGGGACCCACGTCTGGGCATGCCCGTCCCACTCGGGGTGACATAGCAAAAACAAAGAGGTGATGGCTGGAAGGTTTAGAATGAATCTTAACCACTGGCAATGCTCTGGGCAACCCTCCAGACCACCGTTCTTCGCCTGCCAAGCCATTACAGAAGGGAAAGACCATATGCAAATCAGGCTTGGCCCCACCCCAAAAGGGGCAGTCCAGCCCGAACTGCTAGGCCACATCCCTTCTGCACGAGACCACAAGCATCCCCAAACATGTTTCGCCCTTGTTGGGGCTCATCAGTGAGGAGTAGCTTGGGTCTCTAGGCCCAGCAGGCACGGGACCCACGTCTGGGCATGCCCGTCCCACTCGGGGTGACATAGCAAAAACAAAGAGGTGATGGCTGGAAGGTTTAGAATGAATCTTAACCACTGGCAATGCTCTGGGCAACCCTCCAGACCACCGTTCTTCGCCTGCCAAGCCATTACAGAAGGGAAAGACCATATGCAAATCAGGCTTGGCCCCACCCCAAAAGGGGCAGTCCAGCCCGAACTGCTAGGCCACATCCCTTCTGCACGAGACCACAAGCATCCCCAAACATGTTTCGCCCTTGTTGGGGCTCATCAGTGAGGAGTAGCCACAGATTTAAAGCACCAGTTGGAGTGACAAGGTAGTGCAGGCTGCAGGGTAATGTCGAGTGTCACTGGGGAGTGGTCTAAGAGTGTGCGTGGTAATATCTGCATGCTGAGGTTCTTCCCCATCAGCCCGGCCGACAGGAAGAAGAGATCGATTCTGGAATGACTGTTGTGTGCAGAAGAGTAAAATGTGTACTCCCTAGCCAGTGGGTTGAGCGCTCTCCAGGCGTCAATTAGGCCACCTGGGCCCATGTGTGCCTGGAGCCGACGAGCAGCTCTGCACATCGTCCTGTGTGCAGTGCCCGATCTGTCAAGCTCAGTGTTTAATATGAGATTCATGCCCCCCCCAAATAACCGGGATCCCAATGTATCTCAGAAGTAGGATATTGATATTGATATCGAAGAAGTCGGGGGTGTCTATGCTCGGGGCGTATGTGTTGACCAGCAGGCACTCCGTGTTAGCTAATGGAGAATGGAGGATCACGTATCTACCCTCTCGATCTATGTGGCTAGTGCGTAAGGAAAATTCCACTGATTTGTGGATCAAGGATAGAACTCCCCTGGACTGAGAGGAATATGCGGTGTAGAATTTATTGGCGCCCCATGCCGGCGCCAGAGAGGAGGAGAGATGCGCAAGTGCGTGGGTTTCTTGTAGAAGGAGAATATTGGCCCCATGCCTCTGGGCGTATGCCGTTATCCTGCGGGCTTTAGTGAAATTACTGAGCCCCCGAATATTCCATGACATTAGCCTAATAGCCATGTTACGTCCTTATGGGACATCCCAGCATTGCGTAGCTTTGATTGTTGACCATGTGGTGATTATCAATGCAGTGACACACCCTTCCACCCTCCAAACCACACTCTCTTTGTCATTTTTAAGATAACATCCCTCAACCTTTCCACCCCCCACCCTCACTGCCCTCCCCAACCAAGCAGTGCACAAGAACCCGCCCCAAGACCCAACAAAGGCGCGCCCAACGGAACAGGGACACACCTGCTTGCACACCCAACTGAGGCGCATACAACGGTCATAACATGCCAAACTCGCCATTGCAGCTGCTGCGGGGGTCGCTGTTGCCGTTAACCCAACTTAAGTGTGAGATTGGTGCAACGCACTGTATATCATGCAGCGGTATCAATTAGTACAATACAGGAAGCCTTAACAACAGGTTACAGTTAGTAGAAGATATAGAGGATGCAAAGTTCATGAGTAGAACAAGGGAATTATGACGACGCATGTGTTAACAGCGCCCAAGGCGGACCACCTGTGCGGGTCAGCGTTCGCCTCCTCAGCCATCAGCTATTGGCTCCACGACCAAGTCGGGAAGCGGGATGTGGGCCTCCATGAATTTCACTGCTTTCTCTGGCACTGTGAAAAAGTATAATTTATTGCGATGAGTAAGCTTCAGGCGTGCCGGGAACAGCATGGCATACTCAATTTTCCTCTCCCTGAGCAACTTCTTCACGCCATTGAACTGCCTGCGCTCCATTTGCACACTGGTGGAAAAGACTGGAAAAACTCTAATAGTCTGAGATTCAAATTTCAGTTCCCCCTTCTCCCGGGCCAAGCGTAGTATATGGTCTCTGTCCCGAAAACTCAAAACCTTGGCAATGATCGGCCTGGGGAAGTCCCACGGCTTGGGACAGGGGGTCAGTGCCCATTGAGTTGGGGATTACCCAGGAGGTCAATCAGTAGGTTTTCAACAGCCTGCTCCATCTTGCCCTTGAGGGCGGATTCCGGGACCCCCACGATGCAGAGATTATTCCGACGGGACCTGGACTCCAAATCATCGCATTTTGCCTTGACTTGCTTCATATCACGCACCAGTTCAGAAACAGTGTTTTGGAGAGTGTGCACTTCATCCTCATTGGCCCCGATTCGTGTCTCGGCCTCCGCCAGCCTGGTACCAGGTTGATCCAGTTTGGCCCGCATAGAGGCAACACTTGCATTAATGTCATCCAGCTTCTCGTGGAATGATGCAAAGTTTTCCGCCATGGTTTCCATCAAGGTGGTGAGGTCAGGCTGAGGGGGGCACGAGGGTGCCTCAGAATCGTCCTGGTTCAGTGGTGACCCTCCCCGCTCCTGTCTGGGAAGCGACTTAGCGTATTTGTCCATTTCTCCCGCCTTATTGGTCCCGCGTGATTTACTTGGCATTCTACGGGAGAGCACAGGAGCACCACAGGGCAGCCCTTGCAGGGTGTTAGGTCAGAGGTCCTTGGGCCTCCTGGGTACAGTAGTATCGTGACAAGAAGGGGTGCCTCAATCTCCCGTTACCAGTAATTCAAATTCGGGGTAGGGATAGGGCTGAGCTGCTCACTGGCAACAACGTTCCAGAGCGGGGCCACAGACCTCGTTAGTAGTAGCAGCAGCGGGAAGAGGGCGTAGACAGAGGCCGCAGGGTAGGCACAGAGTGTGGGTGGCCAGATGTGGCCAGAGCCGATCCCCAAGGGCGTTGGGTCCATAGGAGGAGGGCAGGATCCGCAGCTGCGTCGAGCGTCATGCGGGGGGGGTGGCGTTGCGCCAAGTCGCTGGCCGGGAGGGCCCCACAGTCCAGTTTATCGCCCCAGGCCTTCAGTTCCACAGCAGTTTGATTAGTATAGGGACCCCAGATCCGGTGGGACTCACGTTGCAGGCCAGCCCAGCACGGGTTAAACACACCAACCGCAGCCCCCCACCTCCTCACCTGCTGGCACGCAGTTCAAGTCTCGGCCGCGGCCTCAGCCGCCTCGGACTGCTCTCAGGGGATCGAGAAGAAGATATGCGGATAGGCCGCAGTGCCCAATTTCGTGGCGGGTGGCAGCAGTCAGCATCGCACCATAGGCGCCTCTTGGGGGGGCAGACAGCGGGCCGGGCACAGGCAGGGGAGGCCGTGTTATCTCCGGGGGAGTGGTATCGCCTCGGCAGCCCCAGAGGGGCTGGATGGATGGATGAGTCAATGGGGCGGCCACCAGCTGAAGTCACCCCCACACCACCGGTTGCATCCACTGCGCCAGCCCATCCTCTGGGCCAGCCAGCAACAAGGAGCAGCCCAGGACAGCAGCAACTTTAGGCGCTCCCAGGCCCAGGGGGGACAGGACCTGGAGGGAAACGCCGCCCAAGCGACGCACAGAGGGTCAGGTGCGCAGGCGGCCAGGCAATGAGGAAATATAGTCCGCCACTCCAGCGGGCCGACCCCGCTGCGATAGCGTGCGGCTCCTCGGGGCACCAAAGGCAGACTAGCGCTCCGCTAGGTCCAGGAAGTCAAAATCACAGCAGGATACAGGGGCCAGGCCCGCAGCAACAACAACACGCGGCCCGGTAGGCCTCAATGAGCGGGGGGCAGAGTCCGGAGAAAAAAGGGGTCCTGCTCGGTGATAGTTACGTTTTCCACCCCGACATGGATCAATATGTCGCTCCAAGGACGGCAAACACGATGCGCTCACTCCCAGCTTCGGATGGTGCAGGGAGCCGCTGATGCGGGCGGATATGCAGCAGTCGGGCACGGAGCTTGAAAGCTAGGCAGCCATCTTGCAGGCTGCTTAACAGCACCCACCCCCACTACTTAATCTTTCTATCCATCAAAGAGGGGCTGTTAAAAAGCGTGGGGCAAACTTGCAATTTTTATTTTTAGAAGTTGAGGACCATTAGATTAAACCTGAGAGAAACCCCCTTAGAAATGGGTGAACGTGTCAAAAACAATGTGGCCCTGTAGATCACTAACAAATCCTTAGAAGAGCTGATGATCACCCTAAAACAATTCACTAATTTCTTACCCCCTTTTTTGCAGAAAGCTGCTCTACAGTTAAATTGACCTACCCTAGCCACGCCCATTGAGACTGCACAAAACCACTCAGATGGAGCTAAACAATTCCACTCTGGCCATTGTTGGGAGGAACGGAAGGCTCATAAGCCTATCCACCGGCCTCAACCTCCGGGAATAGATAAACAAGGGGGGTTGTATAGAATCAAAGAAGGGATGCCTTGAGAAAATCAGAAGAACTGATCCTAAAACCAAAGATGAAAGCAGACGAGCGGAAATAAACGGAAGCAGACTGCCTCCTCCTGTCTGTTTTTCCTGCAGAAAAACAGGACATGTAGGTAGACACTGTCCAAAGAATCTAAGGGACAAACCTATGGAAATATGCTATTTAAAGTGTGAAGAATGGGAAGAACTCAAAGAAGAAGAGCTAGAGACCTTTAGTGTCTGTTTATGTCAATCTTCTACTGACTTTACATACGAAAGGGTTTGGGTGAATGGGAGGCAAGTAAGGGCCTTAATTGACACAGCTAGTAAGCAAACTGCTATACAGGCTGATTTAGTTACAACAAAGGAACTGGAAAATGTAGCCCTAGTTAGAGTTACATGGGGACAATGAAGTGTACCCCAAAATACCTGTACACATTAATATCCGGGACGAATCCTGTGAAATATTGTCAGCCATAATTCCCGGGCTCCCCGAAGAAGTTATTCTGGGGCAGGATTTCCCTACCTACTCTACTCTTGGACATCTCTCGTCCCTGTTCTCTCCCACGTCTTAACAATGTGGAACCTGGACAAAGAACGGGCATATCCTCCTCGCATAGGGAAAGGGTATGTGAGGAACCTGAATGTGTCTCACTCACTAGTCCCCGGGGATCTGTCATCCAGGTGGCCAGGACACAGCCATTGCTATTGGATTCAGTTCCAAGGGTTGGACCAGTGTGGGAGGATCACCTGGATGAGGGGTCTTCGGGGAGTGGAAGTTGCACACTGAAGGTTGAGACGCGGTACCCCCTTATGACACCTTTGCCTCATCCTACCCAGTAGGATATCTAGAAACTCACCCCCACCCTTTCTTGATAAAAGCACTTTCTCACAGACAGATTACTGTGAAAGACAACAGACTAACACCAGAGCCGTATATCTGACATGTCCCAACACAAGGGTCAGGCAGAGTCAGACAATTGCTGATAACCATACACACACACACACACCAAACTTCCCTTTCGCTGCCCCATAGGGATAAAAGGAGAAGCACAAGAGTACACGGAGAGCGATGCCAAACGCATGAGAAAGCAGCTATTCCAGGATGGCGGTTCAAACGGAGAAGAAAGGCTGTGAGACCTGAAAGGACGACAAGGAAGGAATTGCCCTTGCCCTTTTGAACCCAGACCCGCGGAGCCTCCAAGGAGGGAAACGTAAGACCGGGAATCGCCGCTCGCGAATGGTGCAAAGGATGTCAGCGGTACATGGGACCCTCCTGCACTGATAGCCAGGGCGGTGAGAAACAGTTGCCATCGTGGAACCGTCCTTGACTCCAGAGGCAAGAGATGCCAACAGAGTTCGACACAGCCGGTGAGTTGGAAAGAGCTGATAATAGACTTGACTTTGTTCAAGATTGCAAAGAGCAACATTGTATGAAGAAAGAAGACTAAAGTACAAAGGTCTTTTGTGAGCAAAATTGGTATCAGAGTTAGTGGTCCGGTGCCACGTGGGCCATCATTCAAAGGACTCTGACTGGTGCCCCGCTCCTAAACAAGGAGAATGTGTTGAACTGGGAAATCGAAGTGGTCCTGCAGCGGGTTATGTTGAATCCAGTGCATAGTCAAGTCTTCCATTGTTGTTGAAACTACAAGTACCAAGAGGCCTTAGGGGAGACGGCGTGAGGTGTCAAAGTGGTCATGCGAGGGTCAAGCCAAACCCCTTGTACAGTCGAAAGTCTTTGGCACGTTGTTGACGCAAATGTGAACCCGACCGAGGGATGCCAAGTGAAAGCTAAGCAAAGTGAACTGTGTAAATGAGGCAATTGTGAACCGGACTGAGGGGTGCCTGCAAATTAGGGTAAACAGTAACACATCTCAGAACATTGTGGTGATAGAATTGTGTGAAGCCTGACTGGAGGCCTTAGGGAAAGCCTGACTGGGAGCTTGAGGGAAAGCCTGACTGGGAGCTAAGAGTGAAGAGTAATCGCCCGACATGAAGATAAAAAGAAGGAACTTTTTGTTTTGTTGTTTGACATGTCAGGGCCTCTGAAGCAAGAGAATTTGCATGAAAGAAACCTGGGCACAGAAGACCCTGATATTGATGAAAGGAACTGTAACCTTGTGTCAGAGAAGCCAAGGAGTGTGCTGTGCTTAAAAGTCCCGCCTTGTCCCGTGCTAAAAACAAGGGGAAGGGAGACCCCAGGCATAACATTCTGACTTATCATTTTTTGAACACTTTTCTTTTCTTGTGAACATTATCCCGCACTATTTTGTAACATAGTGCTAAGGACTACAAATATATATATTATTTTTTAGTATAGGCCCCTTTTTATTTGTCTAGACTCCACTAGGACTGTTTTATTATTATTTGATGGTCGTAGTGTGCTCCCATCTTAGATTTAGGTTTAAATTAGGCATTTATCCCACCCATTTTACAGTTTAATAAACACCCTTGAACTGTGATCACTTGTGTCCATCTTACTTTGATAACAGGCCTTCCTTACAGTACTCTGGTGAAAAAAGACAAAGGCTTGCCTCTACTAGATGGCACGTCCTTTTAGCTCTTTGCTTCTAGGAGCCGCTCCGTCTTCAGTCTGTACCCTCTCACAGCAATAGGAGAATGTTGAACTCTTTTACCTATGCATGCTAGGCGTACTCCGTATCCCTTAACATTGCTTCATAGTTACAAATCAGCCTAATTTAGTATAGTGATTGGCTTGAAAAGCTCTCTCACTAAGCCCTGCACAACGGCACAACGTCCAGCTGCTTGCTTGTCGCCGTCCATGACTTTCTGTGGACAAATCATGTGAAACATGGGTTAGAAGCTACTATAATGTAGCTCTTGGACCTACTAATCACTTTACCATAGTTTACGTCCTTTCTGTCTACTCTAGCTCTTCTGAATGATGGAGTATGCAATCGCCATCTGCACCTATAAACATATATAGATCACAGTTTAAGTACCAGTAAGCTATTCATCTGGTATGCATGCTAAGTTATTTCTCAGTTACACAATCTCTCTTATAGTATTAGCTTAAAGAAACCACTTACTTCTTCCCTAGAAGTTATGCTTCCATCTGGATATAGGGCTACAAGATTTCAGGTCCCATGTAGAGGCTTGGAATTTATAGTGGATGCAACAATGTATATATTTTTTTTATTTTTATTTGTATTTAATCAAAAAAGATTTTTACAAAAATGCATTTTATCATAGATGCACATGCAGCAGCAGGTCTCACTAAAAATGTGCCCTCGTTCTATGTCCGTGGCAGATTTATTGCTTCCAATATTTTGTATGTGGCTATTTGCCATTTCATCTCATCTCCTCCCATTAAACGAGCCCAACAAGTTTCTTCATCTGCAATGACGAAGTCCGAGAAGATCGGTCTTAAATAACGGTCTCTTACTTGTTGGTTAGCGGCACATTTTAGCAGTAGGTGACGAATCGATTCTATTTCTTGTGTATTACAGAATCGGCAAAAGTTAGATGCAATTTTACCTCTTATTGCCAAGATCTCATTTGTGGGCAAAAGATTGAGGCGAGCACGTAACAGCATGTCTCTCCCCTTCCTACAAGGGAATTTTTTGATGTATTCTTGGAGTTCATTTACTCTTTTGACGTTTGGTGGTAAGTGTCTGGTTAATTTATTTTTTTCTGCAGTTTCTAAAGTCAATATCCAGTCGTACTCTGAGTTTTACGAGGATTTTTTTTGGATTGATAATTAACGTTTCTTCATCCTCCTGTATTTGTTCGAGCACTCTGATGTTCTCTTCTTTCCACTTTATCAAACTTCTAGTGCTCGATTGTTCAATTTCCTGGTTTATTAGACTGTAAATTGAAGGTGGCGCTGCCATCCTGCACTTCCTGTACAACATCTGTTTCGCCTGCTCCACAGAGCTTTTGAGAGACGCTAGACTTAGCTCTTTAAGAATTAAAGCGCCTGATGTTGACTTTGGCAGCATAAGAACTTTCCTCCAGAACTTTGCCTCCATTTTGGTCCAGATGTCAAGTGGCAAATTTATCATAGCATCTCCTCCATATGATAGTGTCGGCATTACCTTTTTCTTGTAAAATTTGCGCACTGTGGTCAGTGAGTATCTGCCAAACTTTCTATCTATGGCCCTGGCTTGACATGCCATTTTATTTACTTTCGCTGTTAGTGATGCTTGCATGGCTTTGTCCTGTTTTGTGCTGTCTAGTGTGACTCCTAGATATTGGAAGTCAAGAACTGTTTCGATCTGCACTCCCTCGAGGTTTAAGCGTGGGCTTTTTCTATTTCTAGTTGATGTCTCAAATGTCAACAGTTTAGTTTTTTTTACATTTATTTCCAACTTGTTTTCTTGCATGTAAATCTGTATACTTGCCATTTGCCTCGGTAGTCCGATGGAGGTATAATCCAAAAGGACCAAATCATCCGCATAGAGAAGCCTCGTTACATGCGTGTTGCCCAATTTAGGGGGGAAAGAACGTGTTTCTGTGTCTAAACTGTTTATGTCTCCAATAAATGCCAGGAACAAGGCTGGGGCCAATGGGCACCCCTGTTTCACACCTCTTGCTGTTTTAATCGAGGTTGATAGGCCATTTTCCTCCAACCGAATCCGCATGTTGGTATCTGTATACAGAGCCTTGATTGGGTTCAGCAGGGAAGCTGGGCAATCCAACAATGTATATTTAACAATTCTGCTGGCCTCTCACACCTTTAAATGACTGCGCATTATCAGTTATCCACTAGACACAATTACTGCATCCCTAATTACTTAGTCAAGCTCTTTGTGTGATATCTGCTCTGTAGATACTCGCTTTCCCTTTGCTTGGTGCTCCTTTATGTACAGTTCTGCAAACAATCAGTGATTCATTAGGAACACGTGTTATTCACTACACAGGATAAACATCTGTTGCCCTCTTATTTTGACAAATAGTTTGAATGATATTGCCTTACCGGCTCAGTGTGCTGCTAATTACAAAAAGTCCGCAGAACGCCACGTCCGCATCTCATCCTCGGCTTGGAATCGCAGCTGCGCGTCCTCGCTGCTATTGTGTGGACCCGTTGCCCTGGGCAACCGGGTCACGTGGGACGGTGCTTTCTTATGGGCCCACCTGTCTTTTTTTGTGGTTGCCATCTTGGCGTGGCTAGAATCCCTTCTCTGATCCTAAGCGGACTATGCTTCTCACATTAGTGAAGGTGGCCGGCACATAACTCGAGCCTCTTATGAAAACTTGGCATATCACAAGATGTATAATATAGTGCGTATTTGATTTAGACAATTTGAAAAAAAAAAGATGTTTTCTCAAAACAACATTTTTTTTCGTTGATACTGTTACATATCTACGCTGCTTCTTGGGTAACTTCCTTCCTACAAGGCAGAGCTATGAAAGTATTCTCCAACACAGCTCATGCAACACCCGCCATCATACACTGTGGGGTCCCACAAGGTTCTTGTACAGCCCCCACTCTATATAAGCTTTTCACCAAGCCCTTATTTGACAAACTAGACGCTATGGGGATCACCTACACCAACTACGCCGACGACACGCAGATTCTCCTTCCTCTGACAGGGAACTATCACCAAGACTCCACCACCCTACAACTAATATACTCCACCATACAAGCTTGGATGGCTACCAACGGCCTTTGCTTGAATGGGGACAAGACCGGAATCCTCATCTTAGGTCAGAAACCTACCCTGTCCAACCTAAACCCGCTATACATCAACTTTAACATAGACAACTGCATCATCCCAGTCTTATCCTCAGTCAAAACGCTAGGAGTGCACTTAGATGCCACCCTATCCATGGACAAACAAGTTAGCTCCATAATATCGGCGTCTGCACTGAGTACCAAACTCATTAATGCAATAAAACCCTTCCTAACTAAAGATAACTGCCTATACATCGCCAGAGCCACTATAGGAGCCAAACTGGACTACTGTAATGCTCTCCTAGCCGGCACCTCTAAGAACAACTTATCCAGGCTCCAAACCACTCAAAACAAAGCGCTCAGAGCAGCCCTCAGCATACCTAAAAGAGATTACATCACCCAAGCGAGAAGGGCAGTCCACTGGCTCCCAGTCAAGGAACGGATCAAATTAAAAATTCTCACAACCACACATAAATGCATCAACCATACAGCACCTTCCTACCTATCCGACACACTGCACAGATCTCAATCCACCAGGCCTATCAGATCTACCTACACCAACCTACTTACCATTCCACGCATCAATAGAACCAAGGCTGGAGGTATAGGCTTCCCATACCTCGCACCTAAGCAATGGAACGCGCTGCCTACTCACCTCAGAGCCGAGACATCTCTCCTCTCCTTCCGCAAACAACTCAAAACTACCCTCTTCAACTAACTTACCATTCTGATCTAGATGATCAAAACATGTATGTCATTAAAGTACAATGTATGGCCACTGTAACCACGGGCACCAATCTGTATTTAACTAAGTCTAAGAATCACTGTAACAAGCGCCACGATGCCTCCGGTCTGCTGCGCGCTCAACAAATGCGAATAAATAAATAAATAAATAAACATGGACCATCTGCATGTTAAGGCTGCATATATGACTTAATGGCTCATAAACTGATAATACTCCATATCATGGGGCCCTGATATGCGGTCTAAGCAGCTCTCCATGCAATAACTGACCAGCGAGTTAACATTCTATTTATGGGTTGCAGAGATGGATTATCATAGACAATATATTTGTCGGTGGCTGCAATGCAAGCTCCGGAGCACATGTGAACGTGGCTGTTCGTGCTGGTATATCTACAAACATTCTCTAAACCACTATTTCCCCATCCATTTCTGTGTTGCAATTGTAAAAATCCCAAGCCAATCGGTATGGCATCTAACCACATTCTTTCAGACTTTATACATTTAGATGGTGTGCTGTTCACTGTGGCCATCTTTGTACCTTCTGAAATGGCCTACCTATGAGGTGATTAGCTCCTAGGTATGTCTATTGATAGCGACTGCATATAGGTTACCTTCTCATCTTCCTGTGTCCATTGGTAGCCACTATCCAACGTTAAGGTCCAACCTCTGGTATCTATTGGTCTCTGATGTGGTATTCCTCATTTGATCTTGTGCCATTCAATATTTTCATTAAGCCCCACTTGATTACATTTTATCAGGAAAATAAGTTCTTGTTCTTTTTTTTAAAAGTCACACCTTATCCCCATTAGTATCTTTACTTTTTTCCTCTCCCTCTTCTCGCTCCTCTGGCCCTCCCACAGCTGCCCCCCAACCCTCCCACGTTCTCTTCCTTTTCTCTTTTCTCCCCCAATGAGGTTTCTAGACAAGTCCGATCTATGAAAGTCTCGTCAAAACAGGTTCTTCCCTGTTTGTCTAAAACCATCAAGGACCACATTGACACCCTTGCTCCTGATCTGGCGGACTTCTGCAACCACTCCTTCACATCTGGAGCCTTCCCCGCCCCTCTGAAGCACTCTCTTCACCTTCTTCTCAAGAAACCCATAGCCAACACTTCATCCCCGGCTAACTATCACCCAATCTCCATCACTCCTTTCCTGGGCAAACTCCTGGAAATGCTGGCCATATCCCAGCTTAATCTTCACACCGATTCTGCTGGTTGTCTCCATGACCATTAGTTGGGCTTTAGAGCTGCCGGATGCACAGAATCTGCTCTCCTGAACATCTGTGAAGACCTGCTCTCCAACCTTGACTGTAACATCTCTTCTGTCCTCATCCTACTCGACCTCTCTTCTGCCTTTGATGCGGTCAACCATGCCATCCTGCTCAACCGTGTCTGTGACACCCTGGGTATCACTGATCAGGCCCTGGCCTGGCTGACCTCTTTCCTCTCCGATCGACCCTCCCAGGTCCAACTTGGGTCCTTCCTTTCCTCTATCTCAATCTCTACCTGTAGTGTTCCCCAGGGGTCTAACCTCTCTCCCTGGCTGTTCGACCAATACCTGGCACCACTTGCCCACCGCATTCCCGCGCTCTGCTCCAACTTTCAGTGCTATGCTATGAACTTAGCACATCTTCAGGCTTCCCTCCGCCACCTCCTTTCCTTATCTCATCTCTGACTGTATGTCCGCTATCCAGGAGTGGTGTGCTGCCAATGATCTCTGCCTTAACGCCAGTAAGACTGCAATTCTCCTCATCGGCACACCTGCGCCCTCCTTTCCTGTCACTCTCTGGCCAGCTTCCCTCGGCCTTCTTCCTGCTCCCACCTGTGAGTCTAAGAACCTCAGGGTCATCTTCGACTCCACACTCTCCTTTACTCCTCGCATCTCAGATGTTTCCAAGAAGTCAAACTACCAACTGCACCTCCTCTGAGGTATTCTTCCTTTCCTCTCCTTCCCCCAGAATCTTGCTGTCTCTCGAGCTCTGGTTCTCCCTAGGATTGACTATTGCAACAGCCTCTTTCTAAATCTGCCCGCCCTTTGCAACTCATCCAGAACAGGACTGCGAATCTTGTCCTTGGCCTCAAGCCCTGGGATCGTATCTCTCAAGCCCTGAAATCTCTTCATTGGCTCCCAGTGGCTGCAATGATTAAATTCAAGACCCTTTACATTGTCAACAAGGCTTTCTGGGTCCTAAATCCAAAATACCTTCAACTCTCCCTCTGTAAATACCTTCCCACTCGAGCTTTTCGCTCCACCACCTCCAACTCACTCAGGGTCAGTCGCTTCTCCAAGCAACATGTTTGGGGGTAGATCTCTTTCCTCGGCTGGGGCCTCCCTCTGGAACATCCTCCCTGCCACTCTAAAGCTTGAGGAGAACCATCTCTGGTTCCGGAAGCACTTCAAGACCTTCCTCTTAGCTTCTGCCTTCGCTCTCCTCTCCCCTGCTAATCTGTCTGTTTCAGTAGCCTGCACCTGGTTACCCTCTGACTTCGGGCCCAGGTCCCTGCCGACCCATCCACTCACCCACACTGCCTCCTGGCAACCCCTGCACTTGGTTCTGTATCTGTAACCTTACAGACCCCTTACCTGCACTTATCAGACACCCCTTGTCTGTGTGTTAAACCCTGCACTTGCCACCCTGCTTGCTTCACTACCACCTTTGCTTAGCACTTTCCACTTCTCCCCTCCCCCCTGCACTTTCCCACTTCCCTCTCCACTGCACTCGTGGGTTCTCAATGTCACTGGTCCTAGTAAGATTGTTGTTTTGTCCTCTCTTGTTTCCCCTCCCATGCCCCGTCGCGCTCTGAAACACCTGTGTATGAGCGCGATGCAAATAAAATATCATATCATATCATATACTTTCGAATAATATATATATCACTGTCCAGTTAATCTTTTCACAGATATGACCGTGTGTTGTAAAGTGTTCCACCATGGGTGTCTCAACAACTTTGTTATGGATGCAGCTCTTGTGCTTGCTTATCCTTGTCTTCATTTTCCTTCTAGTTTTCCCGATATATAGCAGAGGGCATGGGCACCAGATGGCATATCCTATAGGCCAGGTTAGAAAGTGCTTTGTTGCATCTATTGGCTTCTCAAGTGCAACCAGTTTACCCGAGGGGTGGGCAAATATATCACGCTGAGTGTGATCCCGGCTAAGTCTGTTTGGGTGCAGATGGGAAGAGCCATGTTTTGAGAGCCTTACTGAAAGCGAGGTGATCCTCTATGTGGCGGATAATTAATGGGAGTGAGTTCCAAATGGTCGGTGCTTAGACTGAGAAGGAGGCCACCCCTCCTCCCCCCATTCGGGTTGATTTAGTCGCTGGAATGACTAAAAGAAATGCTGTGTCTGACCTGAGGTTTCTGTTGAGCTTGTAGATGTGTGCATTTTTGCTGCAGGTATTCGGTCCTATGTTGTGAAGGGCTCCTATGGGTGATGCACATCACCTTGAATGTGGATCGTCACCCCATCGGCTGGCAGTGTAGGATACAGAGGGCGGGGGTGATGTGTTCTCTGGGACCTAGTGCTAGAAGGAGACTCGCAGCCGTGTATTGAACTTGTTGGCGTTTTCTTGTCTGCCATGGCATAGTTACAATTCGTCAGTGTTGTTTGCTGCCATTTCGTTTTAAGCCATATATATATATCACTTTGGATCTTTCTGTGGTATCACAACATTTGCATTTGCCGCATTTGGAATCATTTCAGCGTGGAAAAAGACTGTGAGGTTGAAACACGTGTTGGCTGGTTTTTCTGGATCAAACTTAGTTTACTAACAAATTGACTCTGTCGAGCGCAGTGTGGTTGTGCTATTGTTTAATTATATAGCTTCGAACCTATGTTTTACATGATTTGTCCACAGAAAGTCACGGACGGCGATAAGCAAGCAGCTGGATGTCGTGCCGTTTTGCATGGGCCTTTCAAGCCAAGCACTATACTAAATTAGGCTGGCTTGCAGGGTTCGAAATTTAGATTGAAAGAGCAGGATCTAAAACCAGCTCCTGGGTGTCGGGCATCACCCAGTAGGCAGGACCTAGTGCAGGGGAATCGGGAGCTACCAGAGATGCTCACTTAACGTTATGTCCATTTTGTATGAACCATTGTGTATTAGATGTGTACTAATTCTTCTTTATTGACATTCCCAAATTCTCAAGTTAATGTTACATTTACATGTTTGGAAAGCACCAGTTGGCCGTAGGAGCCAAACGTAGCTCCTGGTTGCTGTTGGTTTCATGCTAACCAGGCTCTACTATGCTAGAAGCAGTAGCTAAATAGCTCCCAGCTCCCCTCAATTTCGAACCCTGGACTTGTAACTGTGAAGCAATTTTAAACGATAATGAGTCCCTTACCTGACCTTCCTACACAGCCTCTGTAATCGTTGCTATCATTATTTCTCACCTAGACTATGCGAACTCCCTATATACCTATGCACCCTGGCATTGCAGATAAGAAAACGCCAACAAGTTCAATACACAGCTGCGAGTCTCCTTCTAGCACTAGGTCCCAGAGAACACATCACCCCCTCCCTCTGTATCCTACACTGCCAGCCGATGGGGTGACAATCCACATTCAAGGTGATGTGCATCACCCATAGGAGCCCTTCACAACATAGGACCGAATACCTGCAGCAAAAATGCACACATCTACAGGCTCAACAGAAACCTCAGGTCAGACACAGCATTTCTTTTAGTCATTCCAGCGACTAAATCAACCCGAATGGGGGGAGGAGGGGTGGCCTCCTTCTCAGTCTAAGCACCGACCATTTGGAACTCACTCCCATTAATTATCCGCCACATAGAGGATCACCTCGCTTTCAGTAAGGCTCTCAAAACCTGGCTCTTCCCATCTGCACCCAAACAGACTTAGCCGGGATCGCACTCAGCGTGATATATTTGCCCACCCCTCGGGTAAACTGGTTGCACTTGAGAAGCCAATAGATGCAACAAAACACTTTCTAACCTGGCCTATAGGATATGCTCTGCACGACAAAATCTAACTAGTTTTTGGTTCTTTCTTCACAAGGCTATTATGCAGTGCATCCCAGGGAATACAGCTGTGTGCCTCCGGGGTTCGGCCACATACAAATTGCGAAACACATAGTTTGACCTCACGTACATAAATCTTCCTCGGCCGTGTGGCTCCACCAATAGAAAACAGCCGAGTCCCATGCAAAATTCGGTAAAGCTGCTCACATAGCGTGTCTCTTGTTTCTTATGACTCCTCTGATCCTTTTGTTACTTTTCACAGCACCAGTCCCAATACTGATAATCACCAGCTGCTGTTAGGGACTTAGCCATCGCCAAACTATTCTTCTTTCGTAATAGCTATAAATGCGCACATGCATTTTACAACTCCTTCATCATTTATCAATCTCAGTACTACTGTCTTCCAAGGGCGTTCAACCTCCTAGCGCTTCAAGACCACACGTCAATGGCAGTAGGCGCTATACAAATAACATAACTATTTGCATGGAGAAATGTAACGCTGTGCTTGTAAACATACCTGCAAACTGAGAGAGTGCTAATATCAAAATGCCATGTTTTGTGATTCAGGCATCGAAATAAATATTTGATTAACAAGCTGGAAACGGCTCATTGATATCGACCATCACCCAGCAAGTAGGAGCTACCTCTGGGGAACGAGCAGCTAGTTCATAGTGTGCTGCAAATCTATTTCATACATGGGATTGAAACTAAACATGTTTCACTTAAGCTCCTTTAGTCAAATTCCTAAACATGCATGGCTAATGCCACATAGCTGTGTCTAAGGCACCAGTTTGCATGGCGAGTCAAAGATAGCTTCTGTTATCTGTTGGTGCCAAGTTAAATGGGCTCTTTAGGATACAAGCAAGAGCTGAAAAATCTTCCAGTAATTTCTATCTCTAGTGATTAATTTGGTTATGCCATTTGTTTCTTTTTTTTAAAAAATGCTGTAAAGAAATTTAAACACGTGAGCTGATCGGAGTAAAGGAGAACCTGACTGCTGTCTTTACAACAGAAATCAAAGTAGTAAGCACCCTTAAATTGCAGTTGTAAACAGGTTAGCTAGTTAGCCATTCTGAGGGGAACTAGGAAGCACCTGGGATTCATTGTAATATCATTTATATATTGGCACAATTGTTGTGGCTCGAAGTTATTTGTTTGCCCGAGCGGCCCAATTACATTGTGTGGTCATGATTTCTGTTTCACTCTGGTTTAATCCATTCCATTTCCTGGCATGGGACTTGTAAACGTGCTTTAGTGTTCTTACTGGCTTGCATATTTGAACTGCAACCTCTACTGGCCAGGCATGCCCCCTTAAATCCCTCCCTTGCCCCTCAGTCGTTTTGGTGTGCTTTAAACATTCACACATTATATGCATAGAGTCCACACAACAGGTATTTGTTTCTGCTTCATCCTTGACCTTGTAAGTACTAATTCTAATGCAATTTTATTTTTAATACATATTCATCTAAATATGTGCCTTTCATGCTGCTGGCTGCCCATGATCCATTTGTTTCAGTTGTTTTTTGAAGTAGCATCGCGTGTCCTTCCTATCGTGCTCAGACTGCATGTTCCATGAATAGGCAAATTGCATTAACATTTGTAAACACTTTTTTTTTATTTAAGAACCTAAATATTTGGTGGTTGCTATCAGACGTTGTATCTCCATTGTGGCCTCTTTGCAGAATTTTTTGTAAATATTTTACTTGGTTTTCAAAACAAAATCTTTCCTGTGTCTCAGGTAACCGTGCGAGCATTAAAACTTGATACTATATGCTTCTTGTGGTGTGGGTAATTCATGCGCTATACATTTATACATTCGATCTTTGATTTAGTTGTAACTTTTATTAGAATAGACACCCAAATTATTGTTTTCTTGTATTATGGCCTTCCTTCGGTCTAGTTGAGCCTCGTAGATCAAATCCATTTTCTACAACCCAAAGCTGCATCTATGCAACTAAACAACCAGCCAGGACGCACAGGGATGTATCACACTCCACGCGTATGGAAACTAGCCAAGGGCATGGCCACCCACCGCACGCATCTCCTATTACACAGAACTCTAAAACACTGTGCACAGCACCACTGCCATAAGAATGCAACTATGTCCCACAATAAAAATTCATTCTAGCTGGACACATAATTACACTGCTACTCTTGTATACACTCCAGACCCCTCTCAGCACCCATCCACATGCCAGTTCGCCATGGGTGACTAATAGGGACCTGGCCACCCCTACCTACCTTCGTATTGAATAAAATGTACACACGCATCCTACACTCCTCTGGCGAATTTCCTATAGCCGGACTCCGGTCCCCCGAGGGCATCCAACCTAAAGCACAGTGCATTGGGACCATACCAATGGTGAAATGCGCTATACAAATGACCATTTTGATATGATATAATATGATACGGACCCGGCAGTGCCCCAAACCCAGTAGCAGTTTAACTTCAGTGGCAAAAAGGGCCCAAAATGATTCCCATATTTTCACAGCCACTGCTACTATAGAATTTCTTAAAGCAATCAGGAGGCCTCCAGAGGGGATGGCCCATAGACCCTTCAAGGCTTTTTGAGTGAATGCTTGGAAGCCATCCAGGTGAATTTGTTTAAGTAGCCAAGTTTCTTGAAGTAAAGTAATGTGCTGGTGCCCAAATAACTTGGAGATCTCCAAATTTGTACAAAGATGATTATGTCCACTAGCGTTTCATGATAAGATTTTCAGGGAACCCCCAATGTTAAAGATGAGGCTTATACAATTTATGCTGTTTGGCGGATTCAATCAAAGATGCAGGAAACCAGAGCCATTCCCCCTGAATACCACAAAAACATATTACTTGCATTGGTCGAAATTCCCAATGGAGTGCAGACTCCTAGCTGGAAGATTCATATTTCGTAGGACCTCCACTTCTGAAGGAGACACAATGCTTTCTCTCCCTGTTGGTGAGACCTATCTAGGAATGGCAGACTTTGCATGTAATGATGAATCTAACAATGTCATCACTAGCTCTTCGAGGAAACTCTCTTCCTATATGGCCAGGGAAAGGCAGCCGCTACCGCTGTCTGAGGGAGAACCATATGTGGGGGGACAACCCTCATGGGAGGGAGGTAGACTCACTGAAAGGAACATGGTATCCCCCTCTTCACTCTGGGTATTTCCCACACCCCTCCACCCCCTTTAGGGAATGATAATACCAATCCATGACCTTCCCATCTTTGTATGGCATACTATGATATACAGCATCTCAGTTGAAAGTGATAGACACACATAAACCTATCCACACAGGCATACTGGGACGAGGAAGAGGGCTAGAGCATTGAAGATCCCATCCACCGAAAAGCCCACCATGTGCTCTAGTCGTTAGGAACATGTGACCGATGCCCGGATATTCAAAATGCCCGACAGACAGTAAAGAGAGAGG
Organism: Ambystoma mexicanum; assembly: GCF_040938575.1. Classification (NCBI taxonomy): domain Eukaryota; kingdom Metazoa; phylum Chordata; class Amphibia; order Caudata; family Ambystomatidae; genus Ambystoma; species Ambystoma mexicanum. The sequence goes on from NC_090923.1 coordinate 1,159,742,378, forward strand.
CACACAGGTCGGGACACAGAGAAGAAGCAGTTTGCAGTTTGGAGCAGGAGATCTGTTGGAAGCGCCACATGAAGATTCTCTGAGAGGGAAGGCCTGCTTCCAGGTGCCGTAGGCAGAGCTAGCTGCCAAGCGATGTGGATGGTACAGCAGGGACCGAAGAGCGAAGGAGGACGTCTTCCAGGGCAGAAAGCTGACCGCTGGTAAAACACGAGTCTGCGAGGGACGGTGGAGCTGCCTACTAAGACTGGTGAGCTCAATAGGGGAATTTGGGACGCTGGGCTGCTCAGAAGCGTTTGCCGCTCACCATTAATAAACTGGGCGATTGTCAGCAAGGGAGCTGGAACACCAGGACAGCTTAAAGGAATAACGCATATGAATGAGAGCGGGTTGTGGACCCAACAGATAAATAAGGAGAAGAGAAAGGTTGTGAAATGTTTGGAATTAAAGGAAACCGCACACTTGAATATTGATGAAAACACAGTGAGACGGGGACCTGCACCAAAGTACGAGAAAAAAATGGGAAGACCCATACCCCTTGAAAGTGGAAGCTATTCGAAGTGTAATTCAGGGGGAAGGTAAGCCCCCTGAAGTTGGTGAAACCTTTAAGTTGAAAAAAGTAGGTCAGGCGCACACTCTATTTCCCAGTCAAAAATTCTTATTGCAACTAGTAACTGGGTTAAATCCCAACAACATGCCGTAGTAACATGATTAAATCCCATAATGCAGTAATAACAGGGTTAAATCCCATGTGTTGCGGTTCCAATTCTTCTGTTGATTTTCTCCTCCTAGTACTTTCCTGTCTCAAACATTCTTCAGGGAGGCTGTAAATCCAGAGGAAGGGAACCATACCCCCCTGGGTTGGAAAGTTGCATATTGTGGCAAAGTAAGAAAGTCCTGGCAGGAGAATACACCAGGTGAATTGATAGCGAATCTGGGACCCGCACCCACATATATAATAGACTGTAAAAGTAAATAACTTTGAATGTGGGAAATCCAGAGGAAAAGGGAATCATTCCCCCTGGACTGGGAAATAGGAAACTGTGGAAAAGAAACCAAGGAAGGAACCATATCCCTTGAACTATTGTGTTTGCAAAGTATAGAGTGTCTGCAAAACTCAGTGAAAATGTTAGACATTGTTTTCACGTATTGATAGAATACGTTCTGTTTAGCAAGCCTGATATTTGCACACGTGGACAGGACATATCGCTACCCATAGTGACCTCAAATCTCTTCTCTGCGCATGTTGTTGGCACATCTCTTTTCATCTGCTAATGGCGCATCTTCTCTGCGCCCATACTAGTGGGACAGCTCTGTACATGAGCGCATGTGTACAGTGGAGATATGCATGCTAACAACATGCCTTCTCTATGCACATGCTAATGAGACATACCCTCTCTGCACATGCTAACTACACATCCCATCCCTGCACTTATTAACTGAACATCCTGTGCAGCGACGGGATGTGCAGTTAGCATGTGCAAACTCCACATCCTGTCTCTGCACATGCTAACGGCACATCTTGGCTCTTCATGCTAATTGCGCTTCTGTTCCATACTAATGGCACATCCCTTCTTGGCACGTGCAAATGACACATCTTTACTAAGTAAGTACCATGGGGACATTTCTTCTCTGCAAGTACTAACGTAGCATCTCCTCTGCCCATGTTCTAATGGCACATCTCCTCTCTGCCAGTCTTAACGGGAGGGCTCCCTTCTGCACAGGCTAATGTTGGCAAAACACATGCTAACGTTGCATCCAAAGAGAGGGTGGAAAGCTACCGGGTAGGAGGGTGGCCTGCACTTCCCAAGTTCCAATTACATGGAGGGCTGACGCAGCCTTGATGGGTGTGGCGCAGAGGGAAGACCGCAGAGGAGTTGCTGCTTTCTTATAAAAATGCAATAATGAAGAATGACCGTTCACACAAGTTACTATCAGTCCTGGAAATGGACAAAATATGCTGGGGCCAAGAGTACCCGATTTTCCACCTCCCCTTTCCTTATTCAGTCTGATTCGAACACGTCCTCGCCAGCCCCCACCACAATGCCCAACAGTGCTCCCCTGGCATTCTGCTCGGTTTTGCTGTAATAAATCAATTACCATTCAAAATGGGATAATAACTGTTACCACGGTGCTTAAAAGCTGAAGGAATTTGGCTAAAAGCGCTATGTAAGAACACATACTCCCTCTCCACATGTACATAGCCTCCATATACATGCAGCAGCACATCTCCTATCTGCACATGCTAACTGAGCCTCTCTTTTCTGCATGTGCCAGTGGCCTCCCTGCATGTGCTAATGGGAAATATATTCAGTTCCCGGCAGAGGCGTTGCTAGGGGGCGGCAAAGGGGTCTACAGCCCCTGGTCTTTTGATTGTAGCCCCTGATAGAATCTCAGGAGCTACAACCAAACGGCTAGCTAGCCCCCAGTCCTAACAGTTGCAACAGTTCCAACATCAGCTTAGCCCCGGGTCTTTTCCAGACATGCCCAGGGGCAGCCTGGTTCCCGGGCTGCCCCGCATCTCTCATGCAGGCTAATGGAACCGTTCATCACTGCATGGGGTAATGCCCCTCCCTCATGGTATAGCCCAAAAGCAAGCGCACGCCTTACTACAGCCAGCATAACTTTATAAATTATACATTACAGAGCAGGCTTGCAACAGCCCATGGTGCAGCAAGTAAAGGAATAATTGCAGATGTGTTGGCTCCCGCCCCTTTATTTCCGCACTGTGTGGGGAGAGGTGGGGGTGGCTGGTGGCTTGTGAGAGTGAGCCGACCCACCATGCAGGGGTGCAACAAAAACTACATTTCAGGGGGGCGGGGCGGAATTGTCGTGATGGGAGGGGCCACTTCAGAAAATAGGCAGGGCAAACTTGGAGGCTCTGCCACCACTGTTCTACCCACCTCCCCCCATGGTCTGGTGTGGGGACCAACTATCGAATAGTATATTTTAATGCGCAATGCGCAATATGCAGAGAGGTAATGGAGGACTTTCTTGAAAGTAACAGCTTTAAAGTTTTACTGCATTTGTTAGTCATTTTTCTGAACAAACACAGTAAAACTAACACCGCCAGTTTCAAGGAAAGGCTTCCCTCACCTCTCTGCCTAACAAAATGCAAGTGCGCACATCCAGGGGTGCACCTAGGCTAAAATGTAGGCGTGGGCTAACCCTTCAAATGTTGGGAGAGGAACTAACTTCAGAGACTGTAGAGGAGTGGCACACTTACTTGTATAGGGGCATCTAACTTCATTAACCATTGTAATAAGACTATTCTAGTGCAGCTTCAATGTTACAATCAGTTAACTGCTCTCTCCTTTGAGTCTGAAACACCCACTTCTTGCAGATCCTGAAGGTCCTAGAAAGTGTGAAAATGGCAGATGGTGTGCAATGAAAGACTCAATAGCATAGCAAAACAGGATATTGCAGAGTGTGGGGCAGTACTCTGGACGGCCCAAGCAACTTCACTGACTGGGAGCAACAGGGGAGAAAATGTAATGTTGGTTCTACCATAGTCCTCTATAGTAGAATCTCTGGTGCACTGACGGGCTGGTGAGACTATGGGCCTCATTACGAGTTTGGAGGTAGCCATGGTGCTATTAGCGCCATGGCTGCCTCCAACCCGTGTCCGGGTAGTCGGAATGGGGATTTACCGGGTCATTCCAGCCTTGGAGGACCCGGTAAGTCCCCATTCTGAAAACCATTCCCATTTGAGCCCCTATAGGGCTCAATGGGAATGGGGAAGGAGATAATAACGGGGCCTGCAAATAGCGGGCCCGTTATTAGCTCCCTGGTCCCTTAGCGGCTCCCGCTAAGGGACCTCGGAATGCGGCGGTAGGGGGTTAACGCCACCGGCATCCTTACCGGTGCCGTTAACTCCCTACCGCCGTACTCGTAATGAGGCCCTATGTCTGCATGTGAAATCCAGTGTTACAAGACTGGGGAGGGCCAATGCAACAATAATGCAATTATATGCAGCAGTATTGGAGCCACTAGCAGAGGAGCACCAGGATACACCAATGTGTCCCTACACTTATTAAAACAGTCCTATTATAAGGGTGTAAACTTAATCATTTATAAGCACTCCGGTTTTTGCAATTGAAGTCAGGGTGAGATTACATTATTTGCCCAGGATCACTCTTAGGCTAAACAGCAAACCTGGGATTTTAACCTACTCTTTCAATTTGGGCACAGCCACCTTCTTCCGTGTTTTACTTGTAACAAAAATTTAAGTTTTGGGTGTCAAGACCTACAATAATACTGTGCTATAGGGTTTACTTGCAAAATAAACAAATTGCATACTAAAGCATCATGACAACATGTAAATTCTTATAGCAGCATGTTGGGCCGAAATAATATTACTGTACCATTTTCCACATCCTGAATGGAAAACTAGAAGATGCAAAAGGCAAAAGATCCTGATTTACCCACTTTATTTTCAGCGCTTTAAAAACGCACACAAAAACAAGTTCTGCCATAAACTCACTTAGGTTTGGAGATTCGTCACAAACCTCCACCGTGTTGTTATGTATGGTATATCAAACTATTAGACGTTATGGGTATGAACACATTTTAAAAGGGTGCTTTATTGTGTTGCTCGCTTTATCTGTCACAGATTTCCAAGGGGACTCGTGGTCTTTCAGTTGGAAATTCACCATCATACATATGAAAGGCTACGGTAGACCCCTTTTAGGCACCGCCGATTCGGCGCTGGTCAGTTTGGCGTGACCGCTTTGGCGCGGCGGCCAGTTCGGCGTGCCCATTTCAGAAGCCTTTTTGGCCCCGCCGATGTGGCACGAGGAACGTTTGGACGTGGCTGACATTGCAGCCACGTCTAAACGCCCTCACGCCAAATGGAAATGGGGTACTTGCAGAGCTATGTGAGGGGGGCCCGTTTTCAACAAAGCAGCGGCATGAGCATGGCCCCTGGTCGTCGTCCTCCAGTCTGCAAATGAAACCATTCTTCACGCCGCCAAGTTTGCTCCAAACAAATCTTTTGCAATTTTGGCCATTATTTTTATCTTCACAGCACCTGCTTGCCAGAAAGAAAAACAATCATCAAGCAAGAAGCACGCCACATGTGTGTGGTTGGGAGGTGGGGGGGGTGCTTCGGCCATCACCTGCAAGAAACCTCATTGCGGCAGAAACCCGGCCTGCCCCAACTGTATTAATATGAAATGTCATATTATGGCCAGACAACAAGCATCCAGTTAAAGGTCATTAACGAAACAATGGCACACTTCAATAGATGCAGATATGCATTTCAGTTCCAGTCTACCCATTCATCATCTGCCAAGGACCCCTGAGATGACAGAGGCCCCTCTCCTTCCATCTATACCTTGGGTTTAGGGTGGGACTCTTGGCTAAATTGTCATTTAGTGGCACTAGTGGCATGCCCCAGGCACTGGTGCGTCCCTCTGTGCTGCTGGTAGTTGCTTTGGAAATAAGCATGCTTTCTAATTTATAGCTGACAGCGGAGCTAAAACAAACCGTTCTCAGTACATATTCTACAAACAGGAACGCACAAGAGTTCATCTGATTTTCTAGTGGGACAACCTCTTAGAATGCGTGATCTCACGTGTCTTGATGAAAGAGGAGAGGGTGTTTCAGGTTTGGAATTTGTTTCTGCTTTTCTACCATCCGTGCTAAAGAAATCATCATCACCAGGGAAGGGATCAAAGGGAAGCGATTGTGTATAGAAACAACATTGATTAATTAAATAACACTTGGGTGTTTAAATGTATATGAAATGTGTTGAACCGACTAGGCTATGCAGCTGGTGAAAAAAGAAATGCTTCAGTGCCATCTAGTGGTGGAAAGTATGTTTTTTAAATGAATAAATCCAGCATACATGGTACGCAGTAAAACATGAAATCATCCGTATTTGCTATAATAAGATGCGTAAAAAGGCTCGATATGCACCTTACCTAGAGGGCTGCACCCAAGTATTCACTTGGTAGCTCCTTTCTGTTTTTGCCATTACTAGCATGGTTGTTCCTGGTCAGCCCTTCTTCTACCGTCCTGAGAGGGGGAGGTCTGTGTGTGTGTTTTGCCTTAGGTAGGAACCCTTTGTGTGTCTGCCAGAGTGCCTGAACGGAACCAGCTCCCACTGGGGGGGGGGGGGTGTTTGGCTGTCCTGATTGGACAGCCACCCGCCCCTTCCTGTAAATTGCTGATTGAGATTGCAGAGCAGTGTGTGCTAGAACTGTATAAAAGGTGAGGCTCCTGAGGTAAAAGGCGAGTCGACCACTGGAAACTGAACTAACCAAAGAAGATGACGATCGGGGATGCCTGCAGACCCTTAGCAACACAGTGAAGCGACCACTGCTGTCCTGACCCTGTTCTCTGTGCAACAGAGACACTTTGAAGAGGACGACTCCTTCCCTTTGACTTGTGGGAACAACCAGTTCCAAGTCGAACTTTGATTTGAGAAATCGCCAGTGTTCCTGTGAGTTTCCAGAGCTGCGAAACCCCAATACCAGGAGACGTGCTGCGCATTCTGAGTGAATCGTCGTGGAAAGGCTGAACTCGGCCAAATCCTTGCTGAGCCCTCAAGGACACTCCAGAGATCCGATCCAACTCGTCCAGACCCCCCTCAGCAGAGTGTTGGACTGTAAGAAGCAAAGAAGATTGACTGGGCAAATCGCAACCTTTGTTGGTGCTGCAGAAAAGCCGCCAAAACCGCAGAGTGACCAGAGAAGTTCCTGAAAGCCGTGCCAGATGTCCTCCCTCGAGACTGCTGCTGAGAGATTGTCTCCATTGTTCTGCCTTTCGTCATCAGACCAGGGAATCCAGAGATCGGGTCAAGAGCCACCACTTCAAGAAGAATCCAGCTACAATCTTTTCTTCTAACCTAAAGTACCGTGGGGAGAAAGATATTGCTTAGCTTGATCCGCGAAGTCGACTGAAGCCACTGCTTGTGTCCCTGTGCATCCTTTAACAGGGTCTTCAACATTGATTGTGTCCTCTTGCATTTTAGAGATTAGAGACTGTAGAGTATCCAAAGTTACTTGTCCCGTCCCCTTTCCTCCATACTGCATGGGCGATTACAACTAAGTGTAGCCCCAGGGTGGAGAGGAGACCCTCCTCAAGCAAACAGGTTCTAAGAACCGCCTGTCCGAAAGCCGCGTGTGATCTAGAACCGGCATCCAAACAGTAGTGCTTGCAGAAGGCCGAAGGGGTGGCCCATGTGGCCGCCCTGCTTATGGCCTGCCAGGGGACATGTCGCTGGAAAGCAATGGCCGTTGCCTTGGCTCTGACCGCATGTGCGTGCATGTTGGCCGGTAGTGGCTTATGCTGTCCCTAGTAAGCTTCTTTGATGGCCGAGACCATCCAACATGCTATGGAGGCCGGATACCCCGGTCTTGATCCTCCAAAGCTGACAAAAAGTGCATCCGACTTGTGGAAGCCCTTGGTCCTGTCCAAGTAGAATTTCAGGGCACGCCTGACATCCAAGCAGTGCAGAACTCTCTGTGCCTCGTCTTTGGGCTCAGCAAAGAACGTAGGCAGCAAGGCAGAAGGCACCTTAGGCAAGAATGCTGGGTGTGTCCGCAGGACTACCTTATGCCTGTGAAATGTGGTATATGGCTCTGAGGTGACCAGCACCTGGATTTAGCTGATTCTGCGAGTCGAGGTGAGGCCGACTAGCAATGCCGTCTTAATGGTGACCAGCCTGATGTCCGCCGACGCCATTGGTTCAAATGGTTTGTGCGCCAGGGCACCCAAAACTATGTTGAGGTACCACACGGGGTGTGGCCTCTTCATGGGCGGGTAGAGTATGGCGAGTCCTGTCAATTATTTCTTGACAATCGGGTTGGAAGAGGAAAAGATCTCCTCCGACGAGTTTCTGTAAGCCCCAATGGCTGCCAAGTAAATGCAGCAAGTGTCTACCTGCACACCTGAATGGCCGAGGTGCGCCGAGAAGGAGAGCAGGTCGTCCAAGGTACATGCAGGGGGGTTGATATCCTTAGAGTCTGCCCAGTGGCAAAACCTGGTCCACTTGCTCTTATACTGGTCCCTGGTAGACCTGCTCCTTGCGCCCTGTATGAGCTCTAGATTGGCCTGGGAAAGGCTGAGGTGACCTAGCGTGAACTGTTCAGGAACCACGCTGTGAGAGCTAGTTTCTGTCAAGCGGGGTGGATGACCATGCCCCCCCTGCTGTGCCAGAAGATGTGCTGGGCCTGTCGGAAGGCGAATGGGCACCCTCTCCGAGAGGCTGAACAGCTCCGAGAACCATGGCCTGGCTGGCCACCATAAAGCTATTCGAATGATGCTGAGGTGGCGAGACTCTTTGATCTTGCATATCACCCTGTGTATCAGTGGTGTGGGCGGGAAGGCGTATGCTGTCATTCCGTCCCACCGAATCTGTAATGCCTCGCCCAGGGAGCCCAGGCCCTGACCCTGCCTGGAGGCGAACAGTTGGCACTTCATGTTGTCACAGGAGGCAAAGAGGTCCACCTGGGAGTGTCCCCATTTGTAGAAGATCTCCTGCATTAATAGGTTGTTCAACTGCCACTCGTAGTTCTCTGCTCCCAGTCTGCTGAGCCTGTCTGCCGCCAAGTTGGATTCCCCCGGCTAGTTGTTCTCCAGGGCCCATTCCCACATGCTGACTGCCAGCCTGCACAGTGGTTGGGGGATCTGGTACCTCCTTCTTGACATAGAACATGCTGGTCGAGTGGTCTGTCTGAATGAGGACGACCTTGCCCTCGATAACAGGAAGAAAGCTCTGAGCGCCAGCCAGATGGCCTTCAGTTCCAGCCAATTGATGTGGTACTCCTGCTCCTGCCGGGTCCAGGTGCCATGGATGCCGTGGTTATCCAGGGTGGCCACCCAACCCTCGAGAGAAGAGTCCGTGGTGATGGTGACCTATAGGGTAGGTTGCCGGAAGAGCTTGCCCATCCGCAGGTTGCAGTCTCTGGACCACCATGCGAGGTCCGGGTGAAGGGACAGAGGAACGTTGATCCTCTCTGACTGAGAGCCTCGCTCCTGGCTCTAAGATGCTGCGAAGTGCAGCTGTATCCTCCTCATCCTGAGTCTCGTGTGGGGGACGGCCAAGAGGACTGCTGCCATGAGACCCAGTAGGTGTTGGTACCACCAGGCCGAGGTCACTTCTCTGCTGAGGAAGTGCGCCGTGGCCTTGTTGAGGGCCGTGATCTTGTCCTCCGAGGGAAAAACTTTCTCGGAGCACATGTTCCAAATGAGACCTAAGAAGGTCAGACTCTGCGTAGGCTGCAGCTGTGACTTCTTGAGGTTGAGTGAAAAACCCAGCTTGTGTAGTGTGTTCATAAGAGCATGGGAAGTGTGGAGCAGCGCTTCCGGAGATGTCGCCCTGACGAGCCAGTCGTCGAGGTACGGGTAGATGTGGTGGCCCTGCGACCTGAGGACGGCCGCCACTGTATTCATCAGCCTGGTACAGACACTGGGGCCGAGTTGAGGCTGAAAAGAAGCACTTTGTATTGGAAATGGTAGCCCATGATCCTGAATCGTAGAAAAGAACGATGAGGCTGCCAGATGGGGACCCGTAGGTAGACATCCTTCAGATCCAGGGAGCACATCCAGTCTCTCTTGCACAATATCTCCGCTATCAATGCTGGCGTAACCATCTTGAATTATTGTAGAGGTAGGGAGAGGTTGAGGGTGGAAAGGTCCAGCACAACTCGCAGGCCTGCCTGGTTCTTTTTCTGAATGGTGAAAATCCTGGAGTAAAAGCCCAAGCCTCGCTGGGAGGCTGGGACTTTCTCCACTGCCTGGCTCTCGACGAGCGCCCGATCTCCACCAAAAGAGTTGCTGTCCCAACCTGTGGGAGTGGAGGGGAAGAGGGAGAAGAGGCTGGGATAGGCAGGCGGTACCCCATGGAGACTACAGAGAGGATCCAGGCGTCCGCAAAATTCTGGCACCAGAAATGTGCATGAGAGCAAGCCTGCCCCCCACTGGAGACACGTGGACCCGGAGGGGCACGTCATGCCTTCTTTCCCTCTGAGGCTGTTGCGGAGGAGGGGGACTGGAAAAAGCCCTTACTCCCCCAGCCCCTCTTTGTGGTTTGCGCCGATGTTGGGTCGGCGAATGGTCAGGCTGCCTGGACCTCTGCTCTTGGAAGCCGCGGAACCCTCCGTATGTAGGCCCCTTGTCAGAGCGCTGCTGTGACTGGGTGTACGTTTTGGGCGTGGTCTTTGTCAGGATGGATAAAGACTTGGCCGTTTGTGAGCTGTTTTTCTTTTTGTCTAGCTCATCGTCTGTGGTGGAATGGAAGAGGTGTCCCCCTTCGAACGGAAGGTCTATGATTTGTTCCTGGACATCCGGGTTGAATTTCGTAGCACAGAGCCTGGCCGTTCTTCTCATGTCTGTGGCAATGCACATGGCACGGCCAGAGGGGTCAATGTGGGCCATGGTGGACTCCATGCTGTCCTGTGCCACTATCTTGGCCTCTGCCAATCCTGCCTTGAATCGTGATTGGCTCTGAGAAGAAATCCGCAATTTCCCACCAGAGCCTCTCATTAACAGCTGCCAGCATGGCATCCGCATTGGCTTGACGAAGGTGCAAGGACGTGTTGGAATACAGCTTCTTCCTGTACGCCTCCAAGATCTTCTCCTCCTTGCCTAGCAGCGCTACAGAAGAGAAGGCTGAGGACGACTGGGGCTCGGAGTATAGTGATGCCGCAGCGATCACCGAGGAGTGTGGCGGAGGATGGGCTGATAGCAAGAGTGTATCCCCCTCCATCTGCTTGTACTTGGCGTCCAGGCGCTTATTCACTGGCTGAACCGAGTGAGGCTTGAGCCATCCCTTCTTGGCCAGGGCAACTATGTCCTTCTGCATCGGGATCCCAGTTCTGGCAACTGGACGTAGCGTGAGGACTTCTGCGAGGACCCCCTGTGCTGGTTGCTCGACCTCAGGTTGAGGAAGGCCCAAATACTCAGCCAGTTCTGCAAGACGTTTGTGGAATGCCTTCGCTGATGATGGTGTGTCGGGGTCCTCCTCCTCATTTGTGTCCACCTGTCGGTCCTGTTGGTCTGGCATGGAGGAGGGGTGCTGGGAGCCGAGGGCTGTGGTGTGGGGACCGGAGGCTTGTGCGGAACCGCATGCACTATCGGTTGGGGGGCCAGAGTAGGCTGCTGAGGCTGAACAGGGGCTAGGGGTGCCTGTACTGGGGCCTGCGACGCCAGAGCTATTGGCGGGAGCACGTCCCTGATGGCGTCCATGAGGATGACCCACATCTGAGTAGATTTCATGAGCCCGAGGAACCTCTCAAAGAACCTGTCCTCACAGGCCGCAGTAGTGGTAGGCAATATTGACGGGGTAGCATGCGGCTGCTGGAGCCGTTGCGTGCCCTGCCCATACGGACGCAGCGGGAACCTGCCTTGAGCTAAGAAAGGGTAGGCTGTAGGCCACATACCTGGTTGACACCAGTCCCACCTTGACACACGTTTTTCCACCTGCTGCCTGCCTTGGAGTGGCGTCGGCCGGATGTCTGGGATGTCTGGCATGGTGGCCATTTTGTTGAGCTGCCCTCCACGTGCCTGCGTTGTGTTGCTCGGCTCACTGGGCCCGGCCCCGTCCAGGACTCGTGAGTGTGGATCATGGGGCCTACCCTGTTACTCTGAATCTAGCGAGATCAGTCAAGCTTCTTGCCCCTTCTTTTGTGCCCCGTGGATCAGATTCATGGTCTTCCGAATGTTGTCTGATCCTTGCCTTCCCCTGATGAAGCCCACCTGATCTCCATGTATTAGTAGTGGTAATCCCACCTCCAATCCCGTTTTCCAAGACTTCCGCCAAAATCTTTACATCATCAATTTAGGAGGGAGCTAAGTCGATAGGAGGGCCACCTGGTGGGATCCTTTCCCTCCTTAGGGATCGCTACAATCGTTGCTAAGAGCATTGTGGAGGGCAGGGCCTCCCCTCTCAGGCATGCATTAAACACCTTCACTAAACATGGGGCTAACAGTGATCTGAATAATTGTAAAATTTCATCGAAAGGCCGTCCTCCCCAGGCGCCAACCCTGACCTCATCCCCTTGATGGCCTGCAGGACCTCCTCTACCGTTACCCGGCAGGGGCAGCCCCCCCCCCAAGAACTCGTCTATATGTGCATCTTCCCCCTTCCACTCTGAGGTATACAGGGATCTATTGTACTTTGCAAATTCGTCCCCGATGCTTTAGGTGTCATAGACAGCCCTTCCCTCTTCTGTCTGAATAGCCCCATGGTGGTCCCCTTTTTCTCCTCCCTCAGTCTCCAGGCTAAGATCTTATCAGCCCTATCACCTTTCTCATGATATTTCAGTTTCAGAAACGGGAGTTTTTTTTCCGTGTCGTGAGTCAGGATGGCCTTTAGTTGTTTTATTATAGCGTCAAGAGGTCCTTCGCTTCTGTGTGTGACAAATGCCTTCCCTGGTTACCCCCCGACTATATCTGCTATATTTTCCAGCGGAGCTCGCTCTCCTTCTCCCCCTTTTCTGATTGAATCCCTATCTCTCCAGTATCATTGAAGAAGTACTCCTTGATTCCCATGAGTAATTCCTGTTGCACCGCCCTGTCCTTTAATAAAAAAGTCATTGCATCTCCAACTCCCCCCGGGGCCCGATGACCTCCCCATTTCCACTAAGACTCTCACCATATCGTGGTCAGACCACGGGATTGGGGCGACCTGGGATTCCAAGACCTGTGCCTTTAAAGTCGAGTCTACCAGGACCAGGTCTATACGCGAGACGAAGTCATGAACCGCGCCGTAAAAGGTATACGGCCTACCCCCCTCCTGCAATGACGGGAGGGAATCACACAAGCCCAACACATCATTTACCTGTTTAAAGCGGTCCGAGTCACCCATATTTGCCCTGGGTGTCGGTCGTTCCCCCATCCTCTTACTGTCCTTTATGGGGTCTAACACCATATTAAAGTCTCCCCCGACCACCAATAGCCCCTCTCCAAATTCAATTATTTTGTCCCTGACTTTCTCCCATAATTCACATTGTCCCATATTTGGAGCATATACCGAACCCAGCGTAAGCCTGGTACCATGAAGCTGACCCTTTATGAACGCATACCTCCCATTTGGATTGGTTAATACCGATTCTACCAAGAAGCCCAGTCGGGATGAGACCAGAATTGCAACCCCATGCCTCTTCTTGACATCAGAGGCCATAATCACTCCCCCCACCTCCCAGGAGCATAGTCTAGGTTCACCACCCTTCCTCCAGTGTGTTTCCTGAAGGCACATCTAATCCAGCCGGGCCCGCTTAAACTCACTGAGTACCAGTGATCGTTTGCTCAGCAAGTTAAGGCCCCGGCATTGAGGGATCCAATTATCATTTCGTCCCGGCCAGATATCGCCCCAATTACGAGGCTTCATATTAACACCCCCTCCTCCGAGATAGTTCCGTAGTTGGACCCCTGCTAACTGGTCCCCTGCATTGTACCAACCTTTGAGAACAGACACCCCTTGATCGTTACCAACAACAGTCCCCCTGAACACCCCAACCCCACCCACCCCCACAGCATCCAACCACGCCCATAGTCATCACCTCAGATGGCATTAAATAACCAGGGGTCTTCCGAAACCACAGACGAGCTTAACTAAGCTCTTTTTCTCGTGCCCCCTTTCTTTGCCCCATATTTCACCACTTAGACAAAACAAATCAAACTGTCTCCTGCCCCCCCCGTCAGACATACAAAAACCCTTGTCCAGGCCACCAGCCATGTTATCCAGTTCATGTCGGACCACTCGGACCAGCCGGGTGGGAATTGACTTTCATGAATTTCCCCGACCCTGGGACTTTGCGTCTGTTGGCCCCCGTTATGGTCCATCGCCTATCTTCGCTGCTCTTCTGCTCTCCTTCAACCATTGGTGCGCCCCCCTCCCAACAGCTCTCCCGTGACCAATTGTATGTCATCCTCCGTTACCAGTTTGTAGTTGGAGGCGTCAACTTCAAATGATATGGAAAAGGGAAAGTCCCTTCAGTATCTCACCCCCTTCTCGCTAAGCCATTTCGTTAGGGGGGAGCATAGGCGCCTCTTCGTTAGTATAAGCGAGGACAGGTCTTAATAGATCGCTATTTTCATTTCCCAGGGACACTGAGCCCCTGCCCCTTTGCTTTTTCCAAGATCTTTTGCCTATCCGGGTAATTGTGGAAGCAGGCAAGCACTGAGCGTGGCCCCCTCCCGGCTTCCTCCGCTCTGTGCACCCTTTCAGTTTTAGGTTCATCTATGTTCTCGTCCTCAAACAATACCTTCACCACCTCATGTATAGTCCTCCTAAGGTCTCTTTCCGATTTCCCCCTCCTTCTCAGGGATGCCAAAAAAATCTCAGGTTGTTTCTCCTGTCACAGTTTTCAAAATCATCAATTTTCAGGGCCACCTCCCCCTTCCTGCTCTGCAACCCCACCAACCTCATGTCTTTTTGAGTCTCCATTGTCTCGAGGGAGGTCTGGTTGTTCTCGACTGCCTGGAGTCTCTCGTCCATTCTGTCAATTCTGACATTTATTCTATCCACTTTTCCTCCAATATCTGCCCTCATCCCCCTGATCTCCTCCAGGAGGGAGGCGATATCTCTCTTGGTGGACATGGTGTCTCCCCCGCCTGTGACATGTTGGAGTCCGCTGTGTTACACTACGACCTTGGCCTCTGGAATTGGAATTGTCCCAGTTTTGCCCTCCAGTCCATGGGCAGGTGGGGTCCTCTATTCTGGCTTCTGGATTCACCCCTGCTGGGGTCTCTGGTGGCCCTAGACGGTGCAGGTGCTGTTCGCCTTCGGCCCCAGAGCCCTACTTTACACTGAACCCCTGGGCTTACTCTCTGTGTACCTTATGCCTCCTCCAAGCCTTCACCCTTTGACTTCCTTTGCAATTGCTTCGTGCCCCAAGACCAATGTTTGGGCACGCACTCCTCCTCTCCTTCAGGGTGCTTGTACCACTTTCCCCTACCTCCCAGTCCTCGAGAGGCTCCCTTCCCAGGCCCTGTCCGTCTCAGGACTTCCTCTGGCCTCAGCGGTCGTCCCTTTGTTTTTGCTGCACACTCCAGGGGTGTGTAGCGTTCTATCCCGACTTCACTCCCCCTCCCGGATCTCTGGTGTCAGGGGGGGTGGTCCGTCTTCTTGGCGGGCACATGCCCCAGGTATTGACCTGGGGGCTCTCACCCTGCCTCCGTCCCTTGCAATTTGGTTGGGACGACTTAGGGCGGGGGTGTCAAGTCCCTCACTGTGGGCTTCCCCTTGCGTGGTGTCCACTCTCCTGCTCCATTCCCTTTCTGGGATCTCTCCTGCTGGGGGCAGGGGGAAATCCTTCTCCAGGCGGGCACATGCCCCTGGCTCTTATCTGGGGGCCCACACCTTCTAAAGGTCCCTCACCTTTGACTGGTACGACGTAGGGCGGGGGCCAAATACCTGACTATGGGCTCTCCGGCTCGTAGTGTCCTTTCCCCTGCTCCACTCCCCTCTGGCCTGTCAGCTGCTCTGGTCAGGGGGGCATCCTCCTCTGGGCAGGCATATGCCCCAGGCTATCACCTGGGGGCCCACACCCTCTCAAGGCTTTTCGCAGTTGACTGGTGCGCCGTGGGGTGGGGGGCTGAGTCCCTCACTGAAGTCTCCCCGTGTTACAGGTTCCTCCTGCCAGTGCCCTCTGCGGGCAAGATATTGTGTCTGTCGTCTCCTTTCTCCGCTTCCACCTGCTTCGGCGGGGTGTGGGGTTGGGGGTGCGTCGGCCGCAGCAGGGGCCTTCTCACCTCCAGGCTGGAGTATGTGTCGGCCGCAGCAAGGGCCTACTGGTTGTCCTTGGCGTGCCCGACGTTGCCTGTGCTGCCTTCTCTGAGCTTCTCGCCAGAGGGATCACTTTAGTTTTCCCGCTTGCGTACACCACACTGCTATCTCGGGCACCCGGTGTCCGATTCGTACCGCTTCTGGACCGGAGTGTAGCCCCAAGTATCTGGGGGCACCTGGTCTTTATTTGCGATCTCCAGCGTGGGAGGGGGGGCAAAACAGGGGCTCAGTCTGCTTTTTGGCCCTTGTGGTCCGGAGAAGCGCGATCAGGCTGTGCACATCCAAGCGCCCCCTGGTGGCCTCCAATTTCCAAATTATTAACCCTCAAGCATGATACGGAAGAATCGTCATCCAATGATGTTGCCACCCTTTCATTATCCTGGGAAGTGAAAGGAGAAGCGCCTTTCTCCTCAGTGATGGAACCATTCGGGCAACCGATGCGTTCATGGGAGTAAGGGGATTCAAATCCGTAGACCACATCTGCTGTTTCTTTTTATTTTTCTTCTTACCCTTTTTGGGTTTATTTAAATTTATAGCATCATGAGTCGACGTGTGCCCCCAAGCTTCTTCAATAGTCAAAGATCTTAAAAACCTTTTGAGACGATTTTCTATTTAAATTGTCTTTCTTTTTTTTTCTTTTTCTTTGCTATCATACTTTTTGGCACTGGTATTTGCTCAATGAATGAGGGAGCAGGCAACTGCCCACACAAGTCCTCTATAGTTGTTGGCAAGTCTTCAACAAGTACCACTGAGTCTGAGCAAATAGGCTGAACAACATCACTTTGCTCTAAAGAGCTTTTTGTAGTAGTAGCCGGAATGGACAGAGTACCATCAGCAATAGCTCATGTAGGATTAATGGTATCAAGAGAAAGCCACAATACTTGACCAAATAACGAGGAGTCCAAACTGGCCTGTATCGTAGACAAACCTAGTGTATGTTGCTTCACTTAATTTGTAATATTATCATACATGTTTATCAAGGATGTCAGAACCAAATTGAGGACGGAGATGGAAGTTGGGCCCAAGTTCGTAATACCTCTGGGAGTTGTCTCCTCCATAAGAGTATGTATCGAATCAGCAGCAAAGGGAGCGGGTAGTTATCCAGACGTGAATCCCCTAGCCGTTTGTTGAGAGGCAAATTAACACGTCAGTCATGGCGTCTGCCGTTCCCCCACCTCTATGCCGTAAGAGCGAGTAGAGTATGTCATACATGGTGTCTACATCTCCCCCGCCTCTATACCGCAAGTACGAGAAGAGATATTCACTAAGACAACCCTACCAACCTTATCCTGGAACAATAGAAGAGATGAATTTGCAAAGTCAAGAAGAAATGAACATGCAAAGAGAGTAATAGCACCTGTATTAATATGAGCTAAGATCCTAATAAAAGCCAATCAGAATAATTAAAAACGTAGTCTCATCATACGTGACTTATAATTGGCGAACAGCGTCCATTCATTAAGCTCCAGACAGATAGACACCTGGCTCGACTCCCGTCAGAATGGGAATTTACACCACCAAACCGCCACTTGTAATCCGGCGGTAATACCACCGGACCAAGTGGCGGTGACGGTAATACCATTTCATGATATTACTGCTGAGATACCACCAAACTTGTAATGAACCCTTAGTACTATAAGAAATGGTTTGCTTACCTTGTTCAGGGTACAACATTCTACCTAGGCCTCCACAGCCAATACTAAAATAGTCTAATATGAACAAACAGGATGAATGAGTTAGTGGCTTTCCTACTCCCCCGCATCCCTGGGCAGAATGGCTAAAATACCATTACTCTATGACCACATTGTTGATAGGATAAGCTCTTGGGTCTTTAAACCCAGTATAATTTTTGAAAAGGGGCAATAAAATGTGCCCCATGCTTTGATGCCGAATGTAGAACATCAAAACAGTACGTGTTGCAATGCCATAAAAGTACAGATACTTATGACTATACAAAGATTTGCAAAGCAGAAACTACATCCAAAGATCTCATAGCACTGAAAAAGAGAGGTCATGCAACTGACAGTTTAAAACATCTACTTGAGGCCATTGAGAATCGTGACACTGCAGTGTTTTGGATAACCTATTATTAGATGGTCAATCCCTGCGCAAAGATGGTATGATCATTCTAAAGAGCTTTATAAAGTAAAATGACCTGAATGGAGACAGAATAGTGATCCCACTATTCATGAAGTCGAACTAATTCCACTGTGCTCATTTTTTAATTAGAGGAGGTGCAAAATGCAATAATGTTTCCAAAAAATAACGGAGCCCTTGGCCCAGACAAGATTCCAGCGGATTTATACAAAATGGAACCCACAATTTTGGGCCCCTTTCTACTCAATCCCATCACAGCTTGCTCCTTTGTACTCTCTTCATGGACTGAGATATTGCCAATTTACAAGAAGGGGGGGTGTGTGAAGAGCCTGCCAATTTTCATCCAATATAGCTATCGTACACTGGAGGGAATATCTTCGGAAGAGTTCTATTTGCACATTTAAAATCATGGATAGAGGGTAACCAGTTGATAGACCATCTCCAGGCTGGTTTCTGATATGGAGTCGATACCATCGAACAAAACTGTGAGTGGTCAGAAATTTGAGGCAGACAACTTTCTGATGGTTTTTCAAAAGATGCCATTTTATTAACTCAAAAGGTTGGATAACCGCCTCACTATCCCTACCCCGGCAAGGATTTCCTTGCCTAAAATATATTAAAGGAAACACTCTTGAAAACAAAACGGTCTCAGTCCTTCACACTTATACATACAGTAACTCAACAAGGTAATACGTGGCAGTTCAAAGGCAACAAAATATAAAGGTAAATTAACAATATGATAAGTCTCTCCTTATAATCTGGGTGAATTTCCCTTCCCCAGATTCAAGCAGGATTCTGTTCCACAGTTCCAAAAGAAATAAGGAAATCTTGTTTTGTAACAAAGTTCCAACACATTTCTTTTTGATTCCAACTCAAGGACAAAAGTTCAAACACTTTAGAATTGTTCAACAAAGGTTCTTTCTCTTCCACTTATAATTGCAAGACTCAAAATAATCGTCTTCATAATAAACCAAGAATATTTCCTTATCTCATCAGTATTAACATAAATTGTCTTGATCAGAATGCTTCTGCAACAACATAATGGTTCTGAGAATAAAGAACACTTCGAGGGGATTGGTTCCTCTGACGTATTCCACATCTCTGACAGTTAATGTCCACAGCTGTGCTGCTTCGGACATTTTTTTGGCGTCGGTGTCCTGCGTCGATGACGTCGTCCCTCGAGCCGACGTCACCGGATGTTACAAGTAGGACGCACGACGCCCGTAGCCTCAGTTCTGTTTTTTCCACGAACGTGTTCGCTTCGGAATCTCGGCGCGCCTCGGTTCTTCTCCTGTTAAATCGGTTCTTCTACTCGTTCTTTGTGAATATGTCTTCATCTTCTTCCACCCCGAAGTCGGGCTTCAAGAAGTGTCAGGACTGCGGTTCCAAGATGTCGCTTACGGACCTGCACGACGTCTGCCTTTGGTGCCTCGGCGAGAGCCACGCCACAGATGACTGCGACGAATGCCAGTCTTTGACATCGAAGGCCTTGCGGGAGCGGAAGAAGAAGTTGTCTGTAGGTAGGGTTTCCAAAGAAAAACCCCGTAAGTTGAAATCCGCTGGACTTTTGACCGACGATTTGAGGGGCGACTCTCCGTGTCGGCGTAAGTCCAGGGGGTCTCGGTCCCAGAATGGTTCCCGCCATTCCTCTGCCTCTTCTAGGCCCTCGCAGGAGCACTGTTATCGGTCGCCTTCCCCGTCCTTGTCAGAGGACTCCGCCCGACGGCGGGTTGCTTGTCCCACCAAGCACTCTTGTCTGGCTGAATGGGACGCTTTCCGCAAGGAGATGTTAGCGATTGAGTCGCAGGGCACCGTTCCGACCGCACTTTGAGAGAAGCCAGTACCGAACGAGCTAGGGACACCGCTCGCACGCCTTCGGGCTCGGGCGGTCGGCGCGATCATTGGGATCCGTCGAGGTCCCGATCGGACAAGGTGGATCGCCATAGCAAACGTTCCAGGTCCCGGTCCTCGACGCCCTCGAGACCGATGGAGCCTGTGAGGCCTTCTAAGAAGGTATCAACGCCGTCGGCTCAATGTCCGTCGAGGGACTCGCTCGAGGCTCTGGCTCCGAGGAAGTGGCCGAGGCCGTCGAAGGATGCGCTCGGGGCTCCAGCCTCGAAGCTGCTGTCAAAGTCGTCGGCGCCTCGGTCAACGTAGACGCCTAGTCTATCGGCACCCTCGACGCCTTTTGAAGAGGATTTGCCGGAGATGCCCCAGAGGGTGGAAACTCTGAGGAAGGCCCTCGGTAAATCAGTTAGGCCTGTATTTGAGCCTTTTTCTGTGCCCTCTTCCAGGGTGGATTTATTCCAGCCTTTGGACTACATTTCTGAGGTGGAGGAAGGGTCAGATGAGGAGGGGATGGTATCTCCTGAGGTTCCTGATGACCTATTGTCTGGTCACAGCCAGTTGGAAGACCTGCATCAGTCCTTACATGACGCCAGTGGTCTGGACACCTCTCCGGAGGTTGAGTTTGGCAGGCCTGAGCCTGGTACGCATGCAGAGTCATCGTACAGGCGTCTCATGTCGAGGGGGACTGAGTACCTGGGGTGGTCTGCCCCACCTGTGGATTTTCTGCAGGATGACCTGACAGACATATTGGACCAAGGTCCACCCACTCACCCGGTCTGCCATTTCATATGGCCTTACAGAGAAGGATGGCTGCGGCTTGCACTGCTCTGGAGAGTCTCCGGCAATGAGTAAGTCGTTGCTGAAAAAATACCATCCAGCCAGTGGCGATCCCTGCTACTTGACTACGCACCCCACTCCGGAGAGTTTGGTGGTGCAGGTGGCTACGGCCCCTGCAAAGCAGGCTGCGTACCCTACTATCCCTCCGGATAGGGACGACAAGCGGTTTGATGGTTGAGCGAAGAAAATATTTTCAACTCGGGGTATGGCTTTACCGGCAGCCAACTCCGTTTGTGCCTTGGCAAGATTCACTCACACTCTGTGGAATTGTGCATCTTTAGCAGCTGAACATATTCCCGAAGGGGAGGAACGGGATGGTTTTCTTGCTCTCGTTCAGGATGACAAGGATGCCATATGTGAATCCGTTCAGCTGGGTGTGGACGTGGCAGGCTGTGTCAGCCGGTCCATGGCGGCGAGCACCGTAATGCGCAGGTTTGCGTGGTTGTGGATTTCGGGGTTTGCTCCTGATGTACAGTCCCGGCTTCTCAACATGCCTTTTGATGGTGTCCATCTTTTTGGCAGCAAGGCTGACAAGAGCCTTGAGAGGTTGCAGACCTCCAAAGCTGCAGCGAAGTCCTTGAGCGCTGCTGTACGTCAACCTCCGCCTTTTCGTCCTAGGGGACAGCAATGGAGGGGAGGTTCCTTTCGATACTACTCTTACTTTCGCAGGTCGAGGGGAGCTGCCAGTTAAAGGGGCCAACCTAGGAGTACCAGAGGTGGAAATCAAGGTACTCGAGGTGCCAAAGCCGCTCAGACAGTTGCCTCCTTGCCCTCAGGCACTGCCGCAGCCGCTTCCGCTCAGTAATGAGGCCATGGCCCATGGTTCGCCGTTTGGGGGAAGGCTGGCGCAGCATCTTGTAGAATGGCGTGCCATTACTTCAGATGTGTGGGTTCTGGAGATCATAGCCCACGGCTACTGTCTTCCTTTTTCGGCAGAGGCCTCACGACAATCCACCGGGGAGGCTCTCTTTGAAGCATCCGGATCCGCTCCTTGCGCAGGAAATCCTATCCCTGCTGAAGAAAGACGCCATAGAACTGGTGCCTGTAGCGGAGAGGAACAAGGGATGGTATTCCCCATATTTTTTTATCCCAAAAAAAGACGGGGGATTGAGACCCATCATGGACTTGCGTGGTTTGAACAGGCTTCTCAGGAAGGGCAAGTTCAAGATGGTTACTCTTTCTCAAGTCCTCCAGGCCCTTCAACTTCAGGATTGGTTGGTGTCTCTCAACCTCAAGGATGCTTAATTTCATGTGCCGATACATCCCAAGCACAAGAAGTTCCTGAGGTTTGTGGTTGGCGACTCGCATTTTCAGTTTCGGGTCCTGCCGTTCGGATTGACCTCCGCCCCGAGGGTCTTCACCAAGCTGATGGTGGCAGCGTATCTCAGGAAAGGGGGGATTCATGTCTACCCCTACCTGGACGATTGGTTCACCAGGGCACGTTCTCACGAGTAAGCCCTGGATCATCTGTCTGTCATCTGCTACTCCCTTCACAAGCTGGGCTTCTCCCTCAACTTAAAGAAGTCTAATTTGACACCTACCCAGCGTCTCCAGTACATCGGAGCAGTCCTCTTCACATCCCTGGGGCAGTGTTCGCCTCCCCAGGTGAGGGCTCGTCACATTCTGCAGATGGTGGACAAGTTTCAACGTACCGAGAGTCTCCCGGCGTTCGAGTTCTTGAGGTTGCTCGGCCTCATGGCATCCTGCAATCTACTGGTGCCAGAGGCCAGGTTGCGGATGAGATCTCTGCAGTGGGCTCTCAAGATGCAATGGTCGCAGTCCTCCGGCAGGATGTCGGATCCCGTTCAGGTGCCGCCCTCGGTCGCACATGATCTTCTGTGGTGGGCGTCGAAGGCAATCTGATGAGGGGTGCACCATTTTGGCTACCTTTGCCGGAGGTGACGACCGTGACG
The DNA here is from genome assembly GCF_040938575.1 of Ambystoma mexicanum. Lineage (NCBI taxonomy): Eukaryota > Metazoa > Chordata > Amphibia > Caudata > Ambystomatidae > Ambystoma > Ambystoma mexicanum. The sequence continues at coordinate 1,159,764,806 of NC_090923.1, forward strand.
GACGCATCCCTTACGGGATGGGGAGCTCATGCCAACGAGTTGACAGTCAGCGGTCGTTGGTCTCCGTCGGAGTCCAGATTCCACATCAATCTGTTAGAGCTGTGGGCTGTCAGGCTAGCCCTGAAAGCTTTTCTGCCGTCTGTACGGGGGAAAAGTGTCCTGATTATGACGGACAATACAGTGACAATGCACTACCTCAACAAAAAGGGGGGGCAAGGTCACTCCCACTGTGCAGAGAGGCGATGCAGCTCTGGTTCTGGGCCATCCAGCAGGAATTTTCGATCTCGGCAGTTCATCTGGCTGGAGACGAAAACACGGCGGCAGACGCTCTGAGCAGGCAGAGCACGGTATCTCATGAGTGGGAGCTGGCTCAGGAAGTTCTGTTGGAGATCTTCGCCCTCTGGGGGATCCCGTAAGTGGATCTCTTCGCCACCAGTGTCAACCCGGAAGTGAGAAAGATTCTGCTTGCAGGAATTTCCTCCAAGAGGAGCCTTAGGGGACGCGTTTGTAGTGGAGTTGTCCTTCCCACTACTGTACGCGTTTCCTCCAGCCCCCGTCATTACGCAAGTGTTGCGGAGGTTATGGAGGTTCGGTTCCCGAATGATCCTCATTGCTCTGGCATGGGCCAGGACAGCATGGTACCCGGACCATCTAGTCATGTCCATCTGCCCTACACGCCGTCTTCCCTATCGAGACGATCTGCTCTCACGGGAGGAGGGTCGGGTTCTCCATCCCAAGGTCTGGACTGATCTGACCAGGTGTTAAGGATGGGACCCGCTGAGGGACTTCTGAGCTAATAACGGTACCGCAAATCGTGGTACCGTTATTATCTCCTTCCCCATTCCCATTGAGCCCTATGGGGGCTCGAATGGGAATGGGGAATGGTATTTGGCATGGAGACTTACCGGTGCCTCCAGGGTCGGAATGACGTGGTAAGTCCCCATACCGCCTACCGGACCCGGTATGCGGTAAGGGAGTAGCCATGCCGCTAATAGCGGCATGGTTACCTCCTACCGTGTAATGAGGCCCTGTATTTGTAGTTGCGGTTACTTCCGCTCGCAGAGTGAGTGAGTTGCAGGCACTTTCCGCCAAGCCACCTTTTACGGTGTTCCATAAGGACAGGGTTGTCCTTAGGATTCGTCGTTCTTTTCTTCCGAAGGTTGTGTCGGAATTTCATTTGAGCCAGAAGGTTATTCTTCTGGCGTTTTATCCTCCTCCGCATCCTGGTAAGGAAGAGGGGAGGCTCCATAGGTTGGATCCTAGGAGAGCTTTAAGTTTCTATCTCTTACGGCTGTCCCGGGTCAGAGTGGATGATCAGCTTTGTTGGATACGCTGGAAGACATTTAGGTCTAGCTGTTTCTAAGCAGACCTTGTCTAGGTGGATCATTTTGACGATCTCTGAATGTTACCGTTTGGCGGTAAGGACCCTCCGGTAGGCTTACGGGCCCATTCTACTAGGGGTGTGGTTGCCTCTACTGCTCTGCAGAGGGGTGTTCCCATTCTTAATATCTGTGAAGCAGCCACATGGGCCTCTGTCCATACTTTTGTAAGACACTATTCCCTGGATTCCATCCATGGGCAAGATTTGGCCTTTGGTAAGGCGGTCCACTATTCACCAATTTGATTGGGCATTCTACAATTCTACATTTTTTTCCCACCTCCAGGCGTTGGTACTGCTTTGGGAGTCTGTCAGATGGGGAATATGTCGGAGGAACCAATCCCCTCAAAGAACAAGATACTTCTTAACTGGTAACGTTCTTTCGATGGGATGTTTCCGACGATGTATTCCACATCGAACCCGCCCAGCCTGCCCCTCTACAGAATTTCTTATGCGATTGCAGCTTGCGTTTCCGCAAGGCTTTCTGTAGTCATTCTGGCAGAAGATTGGTGCCACACGTTCTGGGGAAAAACTACAACTGAGGCTACGGGCGTCGTGCGTCCTACTTGTAACATCCGGTGACGTCGGCTTGACGGAGGCACTTGAGGGACAGCGTATCGAAGTCATCGACGCAGGACACCGACGCCAAAAAAATGTCCGAAGCAGCACAGCTGTGGACATTAACTGTCAGACATGTGGAATACGTCGACATCCCATCGAAAGAACGTTACCAGGTAAGAAGTAACTTGTTCTTCTGCAGCAGTTTTATACAGTTCTTGCTTTAGCAATGAAGGTTTGTCAGGATAATTTGTCAGCACCACTTTGGAGCACTTCATCAACTTCCACCTGGTATACTCCCATGCCAGGCCTACAACTTCAATCTGACCTGATTTACTCCCATGCCAGGCCTACTAATTTAAAGTTCGCTGTTTGGATATAGTCCCCTGCCCAAAGAGTATAAAGTATTATCACAACCTCTGATCTGGTATACTTCCTTGCCAGATCAGTAATTTTCAACAAGTGCCTCTGTGGTTAAGATCAGCTTTCAACAACTTTGTAGTGCTTCTTACTTTACAAAATCAGGGTTTAAGCAATTCTTTAGGGAAGGCAAGATTCACATTGTTGCTCTTTAGTACACTTTGTGATTTCCAAAACCTCTAAATTATGCTCCTCTGCTTCTTAACAGCCTTTATCGGAAGGGCAGCCTTCTTGCCACTTTTGTTTCCCCACTTCTTCATTAACCCAAACACTGACAATGATGGGGTTTTATTCTGCTTCTTCATTGGCTTTGGCAATGTGGGTTTATAACAGCTTTTGTTATATTCTTCAAACGGTTTACCATGAAAAGGCCAAATTTAAAAAATCGAAGTAGAAATGACCGAATTGTTTTTTTTCTTTCTAATAATGCGGGGGAGCCCCCCAATCCCTCCCTCACCACCCTTCCTTTACTAATACACTTGCCCCACCCCACACCTGTATTTTAATAAAAACGGCCCAAAATTTCAAAAAACAGTAGGTACAAAAATGTGGTAATTTCTTCTTCGTTTTTTTGTATTCGATCATTTAGACGGATACCTCGTCAAACATGGGAATTTAGCATTACAAACATTGGGACTTTCATTCGCCCCTCCTGACTTTGACAATGTTTGTTGGGTTTAAATTGCCTTGCTTTTTATTTTATTTTGGCTTGTGTAATGGTTGTTTGCATTAATTTCTAGAAGTATTGCCCCATCTTGTTGCTGGGTTTTAAATAAACTTGCATGCTTAAAGTCACAATCATTTGGTTTAATATAATGTTTTCTCTGTTTTCTGCCAGGTCTGTAGTAAAACTTGCCTTCTTTCTTATTTTTACATCTACGCGATTGCTTTTAAACATTAAAGTACATGCAGCGAGCGGTCACAGAGCCCTCTGGTGTCACAATTATTTGTTGAACTCACCAGGTATGCCGTGTGCGTCTGTTCACTCGCTGCTCACACGTTCTTCGCTTCAGCTGCTCTCCGCGATCCGGCAAACTGCTGGTTTCAGTCTGCCGCCACCCGCGCCATTTGCACACAGAGCTTCCTTTACTCCAAAGGCTCTCCGACACTCGCCTGCCACTGGAGATAGACTTGTGGGGAGGAAAGCTTTTCAAACATTAGCTTGACGCTGCACTGCCTCCGCTAAACAGGTCTCGACAGGGCAAGCTCCCCTCTGCGATGCTCCCGGCTGCGCGACCTCTGCAATTAAGGCTTCTGGAGACAAAGACCCTCTCAGGACCGGCTACTGCTTGCCACTCTACAGTGGTCCCGGCGTCATCTTCCTCCTCCACTGTCTGCTTCTGCTGCAATTTAGAGAGTTCACAACTCCTCCACCTACGACTACTGCTCTGCTCCTTCTTCTTCTCCTTCTTCTTCTCCTTAATGGCCTGCACTTGAGGGGGCCTTTTAAGGCTCTGTCTCCCTCAGGTGTGGGTCATTCCCATTAACAAGCTGCAATCTGCAGTCTTGTGCTTCTTCAGCCCTCTTCTTCGTCCCAGTATTTCAGGTATTATGGGACTTGAAGTCCTTAATGCAAAAATCAGTTTTTATAGCTTAATATTTCATCTCAAACTCATGTCTCATGTCTGTTCCCAATAATATTCTCTATAGGAATATCATTAGGATCAATCACAAGACTTGATTTTATAGAGAAATAAAGATTTTTAGAGTTTAAGTTGTTATTATTCAAAGACTCCTTTTTCACTGTACCTTTGGGAGGTAGGAGAGCTTCTAGCTCTATTAGTCTTCATGCTTTTAGAAGAGTTTTCATTTCTCCTAATGTCTAAGGGATTATGAATGTTTTTACCCATAATAAGATGTTGAACTTGGGGAGCTAAAAGAATATTCTGACAATAAACCATTACATACTTTGGCATTGAGAGGAGATGTCTAGTGGAAGACAAATACTGCGTCTCAGCCAACAGAGTCCTTGACTGCCCCTGGGCCCTTTCTGCTCCCAAGTGATCCTCCTGCAGAACACCACCCCCAAGATCAGGATCAGAAAGTGTCTGCCTTTCCCTGGCCCCTGGGAGGACTCTGCAGGATTCATCACAAAAACCTAATGCTGTTTCTGTTTGTTCAAAAGTATGTGACCCTATAGAAGCTAAATCGGTATGTTTTTTTATTGACCTTCATACAGTCAGTGAAGGCGTTCCATGCACAAAACATTGGGAAACATTAAGAAGCATGGACATTTCTATTTCCCTATTTAATGCATTGGTGGCACTTTATACAGATAACAAAGCCATAGCCATAGTCAGATGGAGTCTCGCAGGGATGGTCACATCCTCCTTTGAAGTACAGAAGGGAGCGCATTAAACTGTATTTTAGCCCCCACTCTCTTTTGTCTTTTCATCAGCGGAATGATTGATGACTCATTGACAACTCCTACGTATACTCCCTTCTGGGCATCGATAAATATTTATCTGCTCTTGTTGTATGTAGATGAACCTGTATTAATCTCACTGACCCCAGCAGGGCAAAGGATGCAGCTTGCATTATTCACTGCTTTCTGTAACAAACATGGTTTGGCAGTTAACCACTCCACGCACAAAGCTATGGCGTTCAAACCCAGTTGGAAAACACAGCCTAAGCTCGATGACGTTGCAGTCAAACAAGTCAAGGATTAAGATTATCTTGGCCTGAGATTAATGAAATCAGGCAGCCTGTCCTATCAAGTAGAAAAAGCTAATTCTATCTTAGCCAGATATACCACGGCTGCAGGCAATTTTGCTAGAATTTATGACGATGGGGCTCTGGGGACAACAATAGAGTTCTACGAATGATAGTCTCGATCAGCTGCCCTATATGGGGCAGATCTCTGGGGCTATTGCAATTGTAAAACAATGTTAACTACAGAGAATCTTTCTAAAGAAAATATTGTTACCATAGAGTACCCCTACAAATCTTTTACACGCAGAACTTAACCTAAGTCATATTGATAGCCTACTGTTCTGGATCACACTATGGACAGAATGTATTAAAGCAGGGTGGTGCAACGTCTCTACCATGGTTTAGGTACATAAAAGATACAGCCACATACCTATGCTGCAGGGAATTGTGGTCTAAACCACGGATGATACAGTCAAACTCAAAAAGTGTAGAAATGGCAGAATTTTATAAGAGAAGAGCATTGATCGAAAACATAAAATTGTCCCTGAGCCAATGATATTGGGAATGCAAACCAAGTATTGGTTTCAAACATTATCTTGACTTATTGAGACCCAAGTTGGTACACTCACTTTTTCTGAAACTTAGATTGGGCATTTTACCATGAGTAATCCAGACCCATCTCTGGAACAGGACATCCCAAGATCAATATCCATACTGTAAAAATACCTGAGAATCCAAAGCACACTTTATTTTGATCTTCCCCTGTACATCCAATATAGGAAACTATATCTGAGACCAATGTTCCTTGAATAGGGAATTCATACAACTGCAGAAGCCATGTTTCTGTGCAAATGTAAACAACTCCTCTATGGTCATTGCATTTTCTTCCTATTTGCATAACGCCTGGCCGAGGTGGGAGGTAATTCTAAACGAGAAGCTCTGAGATGCTTTGATTTAACCATTACACTGCTCATTCTGAATCTTGGTTTACTTTTGGGTAAACCTATTTTTCTATTCTGTTTTTACCATGTTGCATAGTGATTCATTGTGTTAAAAAAAGGAATGATGATGCTGTTGATGAGCCTGATTTGTTTCTATGTTTTAAATTAATATCAATGATTTTATGCTTTGGATCATTTTATTCTTTTAAAACCGAACTGTTGCAGCATATGTGATTATTGAGAAAATTGTATGTATTGTTTTGTCTATTTGTAATGCTTCTATGGCTAAATGCGGAAATAAAGCTTATTGATTGATTGAACGTTCCTTACAAGTTAATGGGACAAAAGTCAATGAGCCACCCTTTTGTATGTAGGTAAGTCTGTTGTACCCGAATGTTGCAGGTTATGCGGTAAACAACCACAGGAAGGTTGGTTGCAGAACCATAAACCCAGCCAGGAGAGGTTGCAGCAAAGCAGGAGGACCCCCAATGAAAGTCGATGGGGAAAACGGTTGTTAGGTAAGGTTTTGGGGTAGTACCCTTTGGGTGCACTGCAACAACCTTAGCCTCCTGGCAATAGGACCCAACCTTTGGTATAAGTCTGAACTACACAGGTTGGTAGTGTGGCTGAGCAGCCAGGCTTATCTCAAGAGGGGTCAATGTGAGCTGTAGTGCATTTACACAAGGATCTACAATGACAATAATGCAAATAAACGCTCATACGCAAGGTTTCTTGATAAAACAATTAGTAATTTATTTGCCGGTCATTTGTATAAACCTTCTACAGAAGGGAGCAATATATCAGCAACACAAAATACCTTCAAAATACAGACTCTTATTTTCTAAATCAGCAAGCACCCATTGGGGATGGCACACAGACACTTCCTACACCCTCAGGTGACTTTAGTAGCTAGGACACTGTGGACAGTTATATGTTACTGTTAGCATTTAGAATAGCACTGAGAGGAGTGTCAAAGCCAAAGGTTGAGGTGGCTCAGGCTCGGTCAGTCCTGCTTCCTGGGAGTCCACAGGATCTTCCTGGAGCTCTTGGCCAATTTTAAAACAACACACACAATCTGGTGTTCCGCTTCCTGGTGTTTTGGTTTCCAGCAGCAACTCTGTGGAAATTCAACCAGCTCCCAGAAGGATGTCCAGGTGGCTTACTTTGGAGTTGATTGGTCCCACCAACTCAAAGGGAAAAGTCGTCCTTGCAGGGGCTTCTCTGTCGATACAAATTTGGAGTTTCAGCACAGCAGCAGGGCTTCACTGGGCAAACCAACGGTCCAGGAGTTGCAGCAGGCATCCTGTTCAAGTTCTTTGTTTCCTTCATCCAGTGGTCGACTCTGCCTTCCAAGCCAAAAAGTCTCGCCTTTTATGCAGGTTTCTCCCATTCATTCCAGCCGAGCTGTCAGTCACCCTTGCCGGACAGTCAGCCAGCCAATCACCACAGAGTGCATTTGAGTCTCCTAGGAGACTAAGCACAGGGAGTTTCGGGCACCTCCCTCACTTCCTGCCCCCAACAGACACCCTGGAGCCAGAGGCGGGCTTCACTCATGAATCCCGCCAAAGGCAAAGCGAACAAAGGGACCAAACCTGGTTTGGCATGCAGAGTAAATCTCAAGAAGGACCCTTCCACAAAGAAATGGTGAAAAAAGAAGACGGGGGGCCATTTTGACAAATATGGCACCCTTGGGTGCTTTACTGCAGTTGCGAATGCAGCCTGCAGTAAATGCACACCATGGTAGTTAAAAGTAAACCACTGCCGAAAGCCATTTATTGAAGAAAGGGTAACATAAAATTGTTACATGAGAAGCTAGACAAATGGGAAACTAAGTACCCCTCCAGCACCCTATTGTAAGGTAGTGTGTGCTGGGTCTAGAAAGTTACAATGGTAAGTAAAGTCAATTTCACTTTACTGCTCTTGTAAACAGTAGTTTATCCAAGAGAAGGTATTTAAACCTTTGGGAAATCTAAAAGACTTACCTGTGTCACTGCACTGTAAGGTGCTGTGTGACGCAATGTAAAATATGATGCCTATGGAGTTAGTCAGACTCCGTAATCAAAAGAAACAGAGTTCAAAATCACATTAAAATACATGCGAGAGTGGGGAAAAAAGAGTCTCACTCTCTCCAGGTAAAAAAAATCAAGTCTTCAAAATCTAGCAAAGTTGTTGTGGGTCTCTAGGGTAGAGGGAATTAGCACATTTCTGAGAATTCTCCTTAACAAGGGTTGACACTCGCCTCGAAAGAATCTCGATCCCAGACTAGAGGGATCATTAAAGGTTAGCATCAGGAATAATCCCCCACTGCAGGATCCAGAGGTAAGTACTTACAGTGGCAGTTTCTGTGAAAATTGCTCCAGCGTGGCGAAACACCCGGGGTAAGTACAGGCTTTTTTCCTAGGTGCGGTTTGTTAGAGAGATATATCATTATCGTGCTTCATCCCCTCTCCTAGTGTCACCCCCAGCACTTTTTGCTGAACTTCTGGACCTTTATCTTTCAAGCCAGAATGAGTGGAGCCTTTTTCCACTCATTCATTCTTGTGGGCTCTGAGATCGGATCCAACTCGCCCAGACCCCCTCACCAGAGTGTGGGACTGCAGGAAGTGATGAAGATTGACCTGGCGATCCGTGTCCTTTGTTGGTGCTGCTGAAAACTTGCCAAAACCACAGAGTGAATCAAGAAGTTGCTGAAAGATGTGGCTACAGGTCCTCCATTGAGACTGCTGCTGAGAGACCCTGTCAATTGTCCTGCCTTTCGTCACCAGACAAAGGAATCTGGAGGTCGGGTCCAGAGCTGCCACATTGCGGAGGAGCCAACACGAACACTTTCTTTAAACCAAAGGTGCTGTGGGAAAAAGGTATTGCTTACCTGATTCCAAGAAGATCGTTGGAGTGCACGTAGAGGTGTCCAGGGCAACCCCCTCTTACCTCTGACCCAAGCTGCTGCTTGTGTCGCTTTCTCAAGTACGTTTTTAGGTCTCCTTTGTTAGTTGCTAACTTGCTGCTTCAATAATTTTAGACACTGGAAGAAATCCGCAGGAGCTCTTCATTATTTGCTGTTTGTCAAGACTTCAAGCCCTCTCCGAACTGCCGCTAGTGTTACAGCTAGGGTTACGTTTTTGGACTTAAGACTTGCCAGGCTAAGAAACCATTTCTAGAACCTTGAGCTCATGTTGCACTAACCACTTATTTTCCTCCCTTTAAGTGACTTTTCTATATGTGTTTGCAGAGTAAATGCATTACCGTATGACCTATTGAAAGCTGCATGAGTGTGCTATTACCGATAATAAAATAACCTTGCCTTTTCCCTTTCTAATGTTGCTACAAATGTAACTGCAAACAAACACAAAAGTGAAATTGCCCTTTGAAGTGTATTTTCTAGTATTCCTAAGTGTTCTACCATACACGTCTGAAGTATTTAAAGTGATTCTGGTGTAAATATAATACATATATATGTTTTATATAAATATAAGTGTAAGTGCTTCTTTGTTGTGCCTGTATATCTAAGATTCAGAGTACTTACTTACAGCTCACATCTTCCTCTTAAGATAAGCCTGACTGCTCTGCCACACTACCAAGGTCCTGAGCTAGTACAGCCTGATATTAAGAGTTGGGGGATCTACAAACCACTGGGATAGCTTACTAAAGTCTTACTGCCAGTAGGACTTTAGGAAAACTCCACTAACACGGTTTACAGCATTTCGTGCACAGCTTCTAGAACCCTGAGCCAACGATGGACCCCATGGCCAAGGAAAAGAGCAAATGTTCTTCCTACAATGACCTTCAGGCCAGGAGTGAAGAATCCGGGGAGGAAGACGAGTGAGCCCATTTAGATTGCTCCCCAAGACTCGGTGGACAACAAAGGTGGGTAGACCAGCAGAAAATTATTCCCCCACAGGAATAACGGTGGGGGCTAACCCAGGACGTCTCATGAAGCATATGAGGCAGTGTGTTGGTGTCCCAGCGCCCTTCTAAGCGACGGCAGTGACCTCCAGCCAAGCAAAAGGTATTGGTGGTAAATGGCAGGAATTGCAGTAAATGGCCAAGACAACGGTTCTAGCCTGGAAGGCTTAACTGTAGTGTCTGGGTCCAGGAAGGTGGACAGTACGCAGTGAAGACGCAGGAGCCGGCAGATATAAAAAGTAGGTGCTTTATTATTGTTACAGGGTATAGGCCAGAATTAATGGGGAGAGTAAAGTTTAGGCAACTTTCCAGCAGCATCTCCCATCCTGAATCCGTAAATGTAGTCCCTGGAACTCTGAGGGAACACACGGTTCCAGGCTGCTCCAGCATTCCATGGCTTGCACTGTCTTATGCAATGCAAGCCTACACTACACATCCACCTTCGTTATAAAGAAAAGGTCGAACAGAACCTCACATCATACCGGACAGAATCCTTCATCACACACACCCAACAACAACATCCTCATAACAAACCACATTCATAACCTTCAGAGCGTATACCACAATCGCGCAACTAACGTTCCAGGCCAACACATAAACATACCACACTTATCCAGTACTGCCACTCCCAGATCTCAAAGCTGCCACCTTGGAGCACATTCCACACATTCCACACATACCACACTCAGAACCATCATAGCCTCTTCTCCTCTTACCCCTCCTGCCACACGGGGTTGCAGGTCTGCCACACCCAAGTGCATTTGCGAGGCAACTCGCATCACACACAAAATCACATTCCAAACTAACAAACCGAAACAGTTGCAACCATAAAAACCAAACCAAACTCAGAAACTTGAAACAACCACCTACACCAGACTCACACCACCACAATGCTTCCCCAGAGAGCACACACAAAAGATGAGAAAGGATAAAAATAGCAACAAACAAAACAAAGAGCACATAGCAACAGATGGCAGTGTTGAAGAAACAGAGCATCTAGAACACAGACACAGTTTAATTACGCCTGTGAAGTGTTTAGAAGAACCACAAAAGCAAATAACCGGTAACTTATACAGCGCTCTCACATACTCATATTTATCCCATGCCCATTCAATATACTGATTTATTCCTCCCTTGAGAACATATTATAATACTCCTCACCAATGAGTCAAAACTATAAAGTAATAATCTTTCCTCCCAATGTCAAATGGTGGCATAAATATAATACCCATTTCTTATCTGGTTACGCCCGATACCAGTAGTGATGTAAAGCAAATTCATAACTCATTTTCATAAACATATCAGAAAATAAATACATCCATTCTCTTTAGAACTTAAACAATGCAGATAGCCCTTACATTTAAGTGGGGGCGCTTTCAAATACACATGGGTGGTGATGCTGTACACATTACTACATTTGCCCGCAAGTGGTGGTGATCGGGCACCACTCACAGGAAAGGCACACTATAGATGCATGGAGCATGCTTTGTTAAATGTTAAAGGTATTTGTACCGCGCACCGTTACCAACGGAATTGGTCCCCAGGCGCTCAGGCGGATCTGTAAATGATAAAGGTGGGATGGGTTAGTAAGGTGAAGAAGGGAGTAGGATAGCGAGAGGAGTGGTGTTCTGTTGGCAGCTTCAGCTCAGTATACACCGGGTGCTGAGCTTTGGTGCGGGTCTCGGATCGAGTCAGTCCGCGTGTGCAGTTGTTCCGGCTTATGTGTTGTTGCAGTGTTGTGAAGTGCGTGCGGCTTGTTGTGCGAGAGATGGTTGTGTGAGTTTTTTTGAGTGAGATAAGTATGCAGAGTTTGAGCTTATGTTGGTTAGTGGGTTACCTGACCTTTACCATGCTAACATTCACAGTTCTGTCTGAGTGTTGCACTTGTTGGCCCTCACATTCCCATCTAGACGCGGCGCAGGCCAATGTTTAGGACTCCATCCAGGTGTGGTCATGCCAACATTCACACTTTAACTAGACGCGGCGCAGGCTAGAGTTTAGAGATCCGTCCAGGTGTGGGCATGCTAACATTCACAACTCCATCCGAACGCCACGCAGGCTGGTGTTCACAACTCTAAGTGTGGCACATGCTAGCATTCACGTTTTTTCTAGGCGCGGGCATGTTATCCTTCAATCAATCCTATCCAGATGTGACGCAGGCCAACGTCTATCTAGGTGTGTCTGCCGGTCTGGATATGTTCGTCCGGTGCGTACGAGTGGGAGAGTCACTTGAGGGCTTTCGTCTGGGTATGTGGTCAGTCTCTGCAGCCTTCCTTTGTGGCTATTTTCCATGATGTCTTATGCTCTGTCGAGTGGTTGGTTCTTTGGTTTGAGTGTTTGTCCAGTTTGAGAGTGGCCGAGGTTAGAGTTATTTTCATCATTGTTTAATGTCTGGGCATTCTAGTGCGTCTCCGTTGTGGTTACGCTTTGAAGAGCCATGATTTGAGGATTTTCCTGAAGGCTAGGTGGTTTGTTGTATTCCGTATGTTCTTAGGTAGGTCATTCCAGGTTTTGGGTGCCTGGTGAGAGAAAGACGATCCTCCAAGTTTTTTTCTGTTGTAGGGTTTTGGTTCCACGCGTATGTAGGTGCTTGATCTTAGTGTTCTTGTCGGTTGATGTAGGCGTAGTTTGTTGCTTAGGAATTCTGCGCCTTGTTTGTGTATTGCTCTGTGTGTGATGCACATGGCCTTGAACTTTATTCGTTGTTTCAGTGGTAGCCAGTGTAGTATTTTTAGCGCGGGTGTGATGTGTTCCCTTCTGGGTAGTTTGAAGAGGAGTCTGTCTGCTGCATTTTGTACAAGTTGCAGTTTTTTTAGAAGTCGTTCGGGCATGCCCAGGTATAGGCTATTGGCATAGTCTACTCTGGACATGATCAGAGCGATGATGGTAAGTGTTTTGTTGGCGAACGACAGGAACGGTAGGATCCTTTTTGCTGCTCGCAGGAGGAAGAAACATTTCTTGATTACTGAGTTTACTTGTGGCTCCAGAGTGAGATTGTTATCCATCAGGACCCCTAGGTTTTTTACAGTTGATGATGGTTGTGGTCTGGTGCCGAGCTCTCTTGGCCAGGGGATGTAGTTGATGTATCCTCCCTTTTTTGAAACAATCATTATCTCTGTTTTGCCTGGGTTGATTTTGAGATGGTTGAGGTTCATCCAGTTAAATATGTAACGAAGGCAATTCTCTAGTGTGGTGTTTTCTTCTCGGGTGTCTTGTATGTTGAAGATTATTTGAGTATCGTCGGCGTCGTTGTAGCATGTGAGGCCATGTTTTTTGATGAGTTTGATTAATAGGTACATGTAGATGTTGAATAGAAGCGGGGAGAAGGATGATCCTTGTGGTACCCCGCACGTGGAAGGCTCTGGGTTTGGATTTACAAGGTTTCATCCATATTGTTTCTGTTCTGTTTGTTAGGAAGGATTTGATCCATAGTAGGGCAGTGTCTGTTATCCCTAGTCTTTCTAGTCTCTTTATGAGGATGGCGTGGTTGACGGTGTCGAAGGCTGCAGACAGATCACGGAGAATCAGGGCATTGCTGTTGTCTGAGTCTGCGTTTGTTTTTAGGTCGTCCATATTGAGAGGAGAGCCGATTCTGTTCCTCACATAGGTCTGAAGCCAACTTGTGCCTCGTCTAGTAGGTAATGCTCTTCTATGAATTCTTGGGTTATTTGGTAAACATACGTTTCTAGCAGTTTGGCTATGTAGGGTATGTTGGAGATGGGTCTGTAGTTAGATAAGTCCTCTACGTTTCCTGTTGTGTCTTTGAGTAGCGGCTTGATGTAAGCCGATTTGAAGGCCTGCAGTACTTTACCTGTTGAGATTGAGAGATTGAGGAGGTTCCTGTGGTATTCCATGGGGGTTCCTTGTTTGAGAATTGTTTTGTATATGTCCGGGGGGCAAGGGTCTTCAGGAGAGCCCGATTTGTTGCTTTGGTTTACCAGTTTGACGAAAGCCTCAACTGATATTTCTGGGAAGTTTCGTAGCTTGTTTGCGTGTTCCTCGTCTGTGACGTGGGGTTTGAGCTGTGAACGCTTGGTCTGTTTTGTATGGTGTGTTGGATGGAGGTTATTTTGTTTTTGAAGTGGTCTCTGAGGTCCTCGCAAAGTTTCGTTGATGGGATTGGCGTGTTGTTGCAGGCCGGTGGGTTTTTTATTTCGTTTATGATTTGGAATAGTTCTTTTTGAGCGTTTGGTGCTCTGAAGATTCGGTTGTCGTAATGTTTCAGCTTTGCTTTTTGTATTTCCTTTTTATATGCGCTGATCTGTTTTAGGAATTTCAATTTGTTTGCGGTGGTGTTGTTGGTCCTCCATTCAGATTCTAGTTTTTGTTTTTTTCTTTTCATGGCGTTGAGAAGTGGGGTGAACCATTTTTCTGCAATTTTCTTGCGTGATGGGGTGAAGGGCTTTTCTTTGGCGATGTCGTCAAGGGTTGTTGCGATCCAGGTATGAAGTAGGGCAACTTTTTTGTCTAGGTCTGCTTCTTCCATGGTTGATGCTTGTGGTTTGCTGAGTTCTAGGAGCTCGGTTAGGTTGGAGTTTTTTATGGTTCTTCAATTTCTTTTCATCATGATGGGTTGTTTTTCTTGTTGCTTCTTTGTTGGAGCGGCCATTGTGATTATGAACGGAATGATGAGGTGGTCGCTCCAAAGTATTTGAATTGGGGGTGCCGTGGTGATGAGATCCTTGTTGGCAAAGATTGCGTCAAGTGTGTGCCCTGCTGAGTGGGTTGCTCCTTTGACTAGTTGTTGTAGGTTCATGGCTGCTAGTTGGGCGGTTAGGGATTTTTGTGTGGTTGTGGTTTCTTCGTTGAACCAGATGTTGAAATCTCCGAGGATGATCAGATGATTGTACTTGATGGCTAGGGTAGTGATTGCTTCCGTGAAGGCGTCTATGAAAGTTGCATCGTAGGTTGGTGGTCTGTATATCAGTATGAATTTCAGGTTGGTTTTGGGGTTTACTGAAAGTCGTAGTATTAAGGATTTTCATTTATCGATGTTTAGTGGATCTTCCATTTTGATGGCCAGTTGTTCCTTGTGGATGATCGCTAGCCCCCCCACCCCCTTTTGGATTTTCTGTTTGTTTGGATGCATTTGAAGTCTTCAGGCAGGCAGTTGTTGAGGGTGATCTTGTAGTTGTCGTCTAGCCATGTTTCGGTTACAAATAGGATGTCTATGCCTCCTTCTGACAAGAGGTTGTATATTTCCGTTGCGTGTTTAGACATTGACCTTGCGTTTATTAGGTTACAGTGGATTCTCTGGGTGAGATTTTGTTTTGAGGTTATTTATTGTTCGAGTTTGTAATTGTCTGTTTGTGTGGTATCCACATCGATGTCGGTAGGATGAAGAGCGGCGACAGCTGCTTCTTCATTGAAGCGGTCTAGTAAGTTGATAACAGGGCTGATTAGTCTTGGTGTTTCTGCTGTGATGCTACTCGGATGAAGATCAGCAGTGGTTTCCTCATTGGGTCCGATTGTTGGGTGGGAGGAGGCGTTGCTGGTTGTTGGTACTTCGCCGTATTGTGCGGGATGTAGTGGAAATCGATGTTGCCCCTCTGTTCTTGTAATGTAAGGGGTAATGGGGTCGGAGCCCTCCCACTCTCTTGTTGAGTGCCCCCATCTTTTTTCCGCGTGTATCAGGAAATTCTTTGCATGTTTCGAGGTTTCCGTGTTGGGGTGTCGGTGTACCCTGGTTGTTGCGAAGTAAGGTGTGAGGTATAAGGATTTTTCTCTTCTGGCTGTTTTAGGAGTGTTTTCTTCCAACGGAGCTGTTTCTTGTGGGTTCTGTCGGTGTTGTGTGTTCGCGTCTCTTGTTGCACGATCTTGTTCTCTTTCTCGGCGTCCTTTCCTGGTACGGGTCATTTTTCAGTCTAGGTGCAGGCGTAGTATGGTAGTTGGTCCTCTATGCTGTGCTGTCGCAGTGACCTCGGTTTTCCTTCTCTGGGTAGGCTGGGGTGTACTCTGGCTCAGTTTTGCTTTCTGTCGGTGGGTAGGGTGTTTTTCCTAAGGGTGCACTGTCGTGGGGGGTTAGGGTGTTAACGGTCTGCTGGTATGGGATTTAATTGAGTTAGGTGGTGGTGGGTTTCCGGGATTGGTAGAGTACTGAACTAAGCGCAGTTAGATTATTAGAGAGACCTGTATAGTGGGTGGGAGTCCTATTGGTGAAATCTAAGCATCACAGTGTCGTTCGGAGACGGAGCCCCAGCTAAACTTGAGAGACCCGCGCAGTGGGAGAGGGGCCTATCAGTGCAATCTTAACATCCTACACAGCAATTTGGGGAGAGAGCCCCTGCTAAATCTGAGAGACCCGCACAGTGGGAGAGGGGCCCATCAGTGCAATCTAAACATCCTACACAGCAATTTGGGGAGAGAGCCCCTGCTAAATTTGAGAGACCCGCACAGTGGGAGAGGGGCCCATCAGTGCAACCTAAACATCACACAATGCAACTTGGAGACAGAGCCCCTGCTAAATTTGAGAGACCTGTATAGTGGGAGAGAGGCTTATCAGTGCAATCTAAACATCACACAGTGCAGTTTGGGGACGGAGCCCCTGCTAAATTTGAGAGACCTGTATAGTGGGAGAGAGGCTTATCAGTGCAATCTAAACATCATATAATGCAGTTTGGGGACGGAGCCCCTGCTAAATTTGAGAGACCTGTATAGTGGGAGAGAGGCCTATCAGTGCAATCTAAACATCATATAATGCAGGCCCCTGCTAAATTTGAGAGACCTGTATAGTGGGAGAGAGGCCTATCGGTGCAACCTAAACATCCTACAATGCAATTTGGGGACAGAACCCCTGCTAAATTTGAGAGACCCGCACAGTGAGAGGGAGGCCTATCAGTGTAGTCTAAACATCATACAATGCAGTTTGGGGAAGGAGCCCCTGCTAAATTTGAGAGACCTGTATAGTGGGAGAGAGGCCTATCAGTGCAATCTAAACATCATATAATGCAGTTTGGGGGCAGAGCCCCTGCTAAATTTGAGAGACCTGTGTAGTGGGAGAGAGGCCTATCAGTGCAATCTAAACATCATACAGTGCAGTTAGGGGACAGAGCCCCAGCTAAATTTGAGAGACCTGTATAGTGTGAGAGAGGCCTATCAGCGCAATCTAAACATCATATAATGCAGTTTGGGGACGGACCCCCTGCTAAATTTGAGACACCTGTATAGTGGGAGAGAGGCCTATCAGTGCAATCTAAACATCACATAATGCAGTTTGGGGACGGAGCCCCTGCTAAATTTGAGAGACCTGTATAGTGGGAGAGAGGCCTATCAGTGCAACCTAAACATCATACAATGCAATTTGGGGACAGAACCCCTGCTAAATTTGAGAGACCCGCACAGTGAGAGCGAGGCCTATCAGTTCAATCTAAACATCATACAATGCAGTTTGTAATAGACATAGCGTACAATTAACAGTTTGCCAGCAAAACACCAACCCGTGCACCATTTAACTCGTATCTCAATTATGTTTCAAATCATCCTAAAGTAACATGGTACATAAAATATGATTTAATATAAATGTCCCATATGTTAAAAAGCGTTTCCACGCTTGAATATATTCCATTGAATATAAACCTGTAAAAATTGTCCATCTGAAATAGAGATAGGATTAGGATTGATTGGCCCTCACCTTGAAAAATGTACCTTATAACAAATTTAAACTAAAAACAACATAGGCCATCCATACTGCTGCAAGAGAGCAGAGTTGAAAAATTCCAAACTCATCAAATGCTTCCATGAGCTAAAACAAAATAACATTGACAGCGCTGAAGAAAAACATTTAGGTAATGTTGGATGAACCATTGAATGTGGCCAGCCACGCACACTCCACAAGCAGACATGCTTTAAATGGAAGTTAAACAAATCCTGTCGATGCAGTGCCGTTCAAAAGAAAAAAAAAACAGTACCTTGTTTAAATTACAGAGCAGACACTGCAAATCGGTCCTGGCTCAGAAACATCTGCTCCGCGTCACATGAGCGTGACTACTCTGAAATGACACATTATTTTCGGAAGAGATATGGAAGAATCCTTCACGCACAGTTTTAAACGTTGCCGGAGATGCATTGTTATTTTAAACGTTGCTGCAGATGCATTCTTACTTGCTGTATTAGTTAATACAATCTTACGATAACGGATTGCCTTACTTATTCCGCATTGCAAACCTCATTTGGAAGATTTCTTCAAAGGTTCCACACCGTCATCGCGCTTGCTAACAATGAAGTGTCCTTTCTTCTAAGTAATCCGAGCATTTCATGAACTTCGGGACTAGTTGCAAGTAGCATTCCGCAAATTGCCATGCTCTCCAGCATGGTGGTGATGACATCACTATTGTTCTCTTGATTGTTGGGCCACACAGAGCTCCAACTCACAACTTCATCAAGGTCCCTTCTGGCCGCTCCAACAGCCAACATCTCCCAATGCTACTGGCAAACGACACAGGCAGCGCGGACGCCCATTACACAGTGCTTAATTTGTGGGGGTGGTTGCCAGTGCCCAACACCAGCACTCTTTTTTGGGCACCAGAACTAATCATGGGAGGGCCAGCGCACATACAATTGCTTTATTTGTTCTTCCACTTCACTTTGCTTCATTATAAATCATTGGGTTTGTTTGTCATTGTGATCTCTCATGCTTGCAGGTGCAGGCCATGGCTGGCTGGGCCTGGGAGGGGCCAGCAATAGCAGTGAACAACAAGTTACAAACAGCCAATGAAAACTGCCATTCAGTTCTTACTATGCAGTATTTGATACATTCTGTATAGTAACACAGAATGTGAAGTTTTCATTGGCTGTTCTTCTGGACCAGTGAAATTACATAGTGACGTATTGTTGTTACAAAGCAGGTAAGTCTGGACTGTAAAACAGCAGCCTGCCCTGAGCCTGTCACAGTGATCAGGCAAGGAAGGTCCAGGTCCAGGTCCGGGTCGGGGCTCAGGCGGCGCGCGGTTCCCTGGTGGTGTCCTGCTTCTGTCTGTGTTACCTGTGTGCTGCTGACTGCAGTGCCAGGCCAATTTCTGGACCACAAGGCAGGGCTGCCATGGCTCAGACTGAGTCGGATGACTCTGCCGCAGCGCGGGCCCTTGGATTGTGATCAAATTAGTACGTTTTTTATTTTTCTCTTTTAAAACCTGATCTTCCGTGGGGCCGGTGGCTGGGGCCCCGCCCCACGGAAGGTAGGTTTTAAAAGAAATATGTATTTTTGAGTGGTGGCTGTGGCCATCACTTCGAAAGTGATGGGCCCCAGCCGCCCAAATATATGTTTGTTCTTTTAAAATCTTACCTTCCGTGGGGCCGCTGCGCACCTATTTTTGTCATCAGCATGGCCGTGGTGGCAGTGGCGAGCGGCCCCGCGGAAGGTAGCCTAAAGTGATTGAGGCAGCTCAGGCAGCAAGGCCCAGGACCGGGCGAGGCACGGTCGGCTGCGTGGTCCTCGTCCCTGGTTGAGTCCTGCAGGATCTGTGACCCCTTTGTATTAGAGTCCGACTGGGGTGGCCGTGGCCGGGTGGCCCTCGTGTCTCAGGGAAGTTATGAGTAGTGAACATGGGATGGGTCACCCCAGAACACTGCGTGCATAGCCCCCACGACACTACGTGCACCTCCCCCAGGTCACCATGAGCGCTGCCCCGGGACACTGTGAGCAAAGCCCTCCCACCCCCTCTGGACTCCATGAGCACAGACACAGACCCCTGAAACAATGTGAGCACAGCCCACCAGAACACTACGTGCACATGCAGCCAAGGGGATCACTAATGCACAGCCCCCCAGGACACCGCATGCACAGCCCCCCAGGACACTGCATGCACAGCCCCCCAGGTCACCACGTACGCAGCCCCCCAGGACACTGCATGCACAGCCCCTCAGGACAGTGGGTGCTCTCAGCCTCCAGGACGTGTGCACAGCCCCTCAGGACAGCATGTGCACTGACAGCCCTCCAGGACACTGTGTACAGCACAGCCCCTCAGGACTGCACAGCGCGTGCAGCTTTGTTTGTGTCAGTTAGCAATCCAGCCCCATGCCCCACATCACCTGAGCGGAGCCGCTATATCCTGGGGGTGGTGGGCGGGGGTCCCGAAATCCTTGGCCCAAGTGACGTGCGTTTAGCCCCCCTTCACAACGCGGTACACGGTACACCACGAGGCCATGTGCAGGTTTTTACACTTGCATATTTCCTTTTCCAGAATTTCTATCCTTCGGTCCCCCGTCCGCCCGTTTGACACCATTCTGATTGCAGGCAGGAGCAGCCATGGTCTTGTCACCTATGCCTCTCTCCACTGCACTAACATACTGCACTGCTTCCTTCACCCCAAAACGCACACCCGGCAGAGTACCGGAAAGGATTCGGGCGATGCAGGGGCTGAGTGTTTCGTTTTCATTGAAAAGATAGCACCGGCTCGGACTGACCTATAGGGCAAAGATAGCATCCGGCTCGGACTGGCCTATAGGGCAATGCACAAACCAAAAACACAAAATGCTACTGTGGGCCAGCTTTTTTGGTCCATGTGGGACACTTTTATGTCCCATGTGGGCCACTTTGACGAGTTACTTCACCATTCGGCTAGTAGTTTGGGCCAGGGTCACTGAAAAAATACTCTTTAAAATGCACAATTTGCCTCACATTTTATCAAAAAGCCTCCCCTATGGATACTACTCAGTCTGTCACAAAAGGAATGAATTGTCGTTTGCAACTTTGGCCACTTTTTCATTGGTGCCCGACTCGAAACAATTGTATTCCCCAACAACACCATGCTCATGCTTGAAGGAAGGGTGAGTGGGCATGCATTTATGAGATGTGATGACTGATAAGTCCTAGAGAGTAAATTGATTACACAAAACACCTGGATGAGGTGACTGAAGAACAGGCCGAGAGGAGGGTGCTCTTCCTGGAGTTAACCGATTAACAATACTTGGTGTACTTTATCAGACTGTCAGATGGGGCAGAAGGGGTAGAGACAAATACAGTGCAACAGTGACTGAAACGGAATGCTTTTTTATTTATTTGCATTTTTAAAGCGCTCACACAGCCCGGGGGCATCGAGGCGCAGTTACAGGAGGAGCATGTCTTAGTTGCATATTTATAACGCGCTTAATACCCAGAGGTTTCTGAGTGAGGAGTCGGGGATCGAACCTGTGTTGCTTCGTTTCTTGCTTCCAAGTGGAGCACATTGCCGCTGAGCTATCCTGAGTCCCGGGACAATGATTGCAAAGCAGCAGTGAAAAGGGACCTTTACTTGATGGGAGTACACAATGGATAACTACCTCCAACCCTAGAAAAGATGGCAAGAACAAGATCTGAAAAAAGAATGCTTGGTATGCGCCAGCGAGGACTTTGTCTTCTTTGGCACACATAGCCAGAGAGCTAGAGCAATCAGTATAGACCAAACCTAAGTGAGTTTATGACACAACTTATTTCATTGTGTGTCTTAAAGCGATGAAAATAAAGTGGGTAAATAAATATTTTGTCTTTTGCATCTTATAGTTTTCCATCCAGGATGTGGAAAATAAAGGTACACTAATATTATTTTGGCCCAACATGCTGCTATAAGGATTTACATGTTGTAATGAAGCTTTTATGCAATTTGTGTGTTTTGCAAGTAAACTATAGGATAGTATTGTAGATCTTGTTGACAAATGAAACTGAAATATTTGTTCCATCTAAAGCATGGAAGAAGGTGGCTGTTCTGTTCCCAAATTGGGTTAAAATCCCTGCTTCGCTGTTCAGCATAAATAAGTGTGTGATCCCGGGCAAATAATGTAATCTCACCCTGACTTCAACTGCAAAGGGTGTCACTCTACCCCCTTCTTCCCCTCTGCATTTTTTAAGGCACGTGAAAGTCAAACATATGTCTGCGGGTGCTGTGATGGCGGTCAGTAAAATAGTGTGCAGTGTGTAACGTTCCGTCATGTTAAGTCCACATTGCCATAGAAACTTTGCCATGTTAGTAAAATGTCTCACTTGCGATTTGGCCCACTGTGTCCTAGGCTTTCTTTTCCTACCTTCAAGTTTGAGTTTATACAAATTAAAGTGGAAAAGTAACAGTGCCACTTCCGATCAGCGGATGCTGCTCGCCACCGAGTGGGGAGTGTAAGGGTGGGCAGCTCAGAGCAAAATAACCTGATGCTGTATTACCAAGTAACAAGTAAGGGAGCACCTGTAAGATACCTCCTGCTAATAAAGCAACTGCAGCATGTACATCCTCAACCCGAGTCAGTGTATTATTTCTGGGGGGGTGTTGGGGAGGTTATGGGAAAAGGGAAATGTGTGGAGGGCCACAGGTTAAACCAAAGTGAATTTATAAACCAGGTAAATCAAATGCAGGGCCTGTGGAAGGCCGGTGTGGGGTGTTGCGGCGAGTGCAATGAGGAATTTAGCAGACACCATCCTAGCCGCTACACGCAGCCGAACACACTCGGGCCCATGTGCCCCATCCCCCTCCAACAACAGGATGGGGGGGGATCAGGGGTGGGGGGACCTCCTCAAACTGGATGGCACAAGGGGACAGGAGAAGGGAGGGAGCAGGGAGGTGCAAAAGGGGCATGGGGGAGCGGCCTGGACCATCCCCTATCTCGGGCTTAAAGGCACGGGGAGGTGAGGGAAACAGCCTCATTCTCCAACAACCAAGAAGTGTTTTCCAACTTTAAAGCATTATACTTTCTCAACCCATATTTGGCCTTCCCCATCCATCCCACTACTAGCCTGTGCCATCAGTTGCTGCAGCACCAAACATGTGACATGGAGCAGCAGCAGTGTGATGGGCTGGTGGAGGGCGATCTATGTCTAGCACTGAACTGGCATTATGGGGCCAATATTTTTTGGGCACTGGCACTTGTTTTTTTACAAATTAAGCACTGGTGGAATTGTTATGCTTGAGCTAAAACATGGCGCTGCTAAACTTAACCAGTGTGGCCAAATGGCACAAATAGCGGGAATCAACAGGAAACTCCTTCAGCGGGTCAGCAGACTTGATTCCAAGTTGCAGAACAAGGCAGTAAGAGAGAAAGGCGGGAACTAGACCAAGCCTTACGTACCACTGCAAAAAGGATCTGGCCATAGGCCAACCCATTAATCACTAGAGGGGTCTGGGGCTCAAGGTTCAGAGGACCAACCATACTGTTTGGTCTGTAGGACTAAGCCTTTGACCACCCCCACGGGAAAAGAGCAAGAGCCCAGGGACCTACACTGGGCTAAACCAGTTAGAACCAATGTGGTGGCTGCCATGCAGGCTTACAAAGAGTTCATGTGGTCAGAACAGCCATTTTGAGTCTCCTTTGTAGTTGCTCTGAACAAAGGGATCCCTAAAATACAAATGGCTGAGAGCAGGATTTAAAAAATACATTGGTACCCCAATGGCTACCAAAAAGGTACATTGGGCTACGTTTGCAGTAATATGGCTTGCACCACTGGTCAAGCCAGTAGTAAAGTACTGCTGCCACCAACCCACTTCCTAAACCCAAGCCTGACAGGCACCCCTCGGGGCGATTCAGTAACTTATGTAAGTCAGAAAGGGTTGCAATGACAGAGGGACTACAGGAGAAATCCCGCTGGCCACTAGAAATAAGTCAATGACCCAAAATGTAGGGGCAAAAAAGCAAAAGGTTGAGGAATTCTGTCTTAACAACACAACATGCCAACATGTCTCATTCTATTCTGGAAAAGCTTGGCCAGTCCTTATCTTGAGACATGTATCTCTGTTTTTTGCATTATAAATCCAGAACTACGGTCTCAGCAGAGATAACATCACTAACATTTAGCTTCATTAGAGTAGCTAAAGATATCAACTTTCTGCAGCACCACATACCCAGAATCACCCATGTAAGCAAATGAGTAATGACCATCGCGATGCACATGTATACATCTCATATGCAGGCTACATAACTGAAAACAGAGCAGAGAGTAATTCTTCCTAGTTGGAGTCAAGAGATTTCCATTGGATTTGTGAGTAAGTAACCAGTTTCTTTGGATCCTCCTTGATTAAATGATATAGGAAAGGATTTTGCTTGTTTTCATTCTAGTTAATTTTGAATTTGCAGTAATTTAAAACATGGACTCTGAAAAATTTGACTCGGTTCCTAAAATGTTTGACCTAAGACAAAATATTAGTCTGGAGTCCTGCACATGGACCTGTAGCTTCATGGGGCACTCGAAAGCTGCAGAGGATTATGTTGTGACTATGCCATCAGATAAAAGGAAGGGGAGTGCCAGAAAGAGGACCCCTAGGGCATCTCCTTTTAACCATACTGCAAGAAAGAAAGTCCTCTTTTACACAAGTTTTGAGAGACTCTTCCCCTTTTGACCTGTCTTTAATGGTTTCCTGATTATTTTAGTTTGTATTGAAATCTATTTAGGTCTAACTGGGGATGCAACTCTTATATGTATGTAGCCCTTTGGACCCCCTTTTGGACGCCACATTTGTTTTGGTCAATACAGAGGCACAGTGTCAGCATCAGATTTGTATGTGATGCAGCTCTCTGAAACCCTGTATCAGGTGTAAGGGCTATTCTCCAGCATGGGGTCTGGCATGGATTCACATGCTCATGAATATTCCCCGTCGTCAGGCTGGGAATCCTCTTAAAGAAAAAACCAGTATCAGTTTCGTTTCTGATCTGTCTTTCGTAGTAGTAACCAATCACTGATCTCTGCGTCATACTGACCACAGCCAATGACTGCCCTCTACCTAAGCCCCGCCTCTGGCAGCCATCTTCAGATTTTTACCGCACGTTCAAGTATTGGGATCCTCGTGCTATTGCTCTCGAGCGTTAGTGCTATTTGTTCACGTTTTTTCTCAAAAACTTCGATTTTTCGGTCAAAAAGAGCCTCAAGCTCCACCGTTTCTTCATCCGATCAACGGGGACCCGTGTCGGATTCGTCTACGCCCCTCAAGGGTGAAGATTTCGTCGAGCCACGCTTTTGGAGGACTCCAGAAGTTTCTCAGGCCCATCTCGGACATGGCCCAGGAGAAGGGAAGCTCGACGCCCGGAAAGCTGTTCAGGGTCTGCCCTGGATGCCAGCTTCAGAATGTCTTTAAGGAGGACGAACACTTCTTTTGTCTTTACTGCCTACATGAGGACAAGACGCACGTGGAGAAGGACTGTGCGTTTTGCGGCAATATGTCGGAGCGGACCATGAAGGACCGCCATCAACGTCTCGCCAACTGGCTGGAAGGGAAGAGCCCGTCAGGCGAGAAGAAGAAGAAGAAATCCGAGCGGTCTTCTAAGACCTTTGAGGACGCCCCGGCGACGGGGGTCCAACACAAGGCCAAGCACAGCGAGTCTGCTGGCACCGGGAGCGCCGAACGGTCGGGCTCTACCGGCGCCTGGCAGGGCGTATCCTCCCCGGCACCATCAACCACGAGCCAACGCTCTGGTTCGGGTAAGAGGAAGGCCGAGCACCCGGCGAAGCTCCTGGAGAGGCCCCGGTCGAGCTCGAAGGCCCCATCGGAGGGAGAGCGAGGCAGTGTCCCTCCCCCCAAGGAGAAGGCGGTGAGCGCACCTAAGGTGGTGAAAGCCTTAATCCATCCGGCCAAGGCCTCTATCGAGACCGTCACGGTGGCCCTGACCTCAGCCTGTGGAGGCTACACCAGTGGTGACGACGATTAAGGCGGCCAACGCCTTGGCTATCGTAGCCCGCTACGACAGGGAGCTGTGGTACAAACTGGCCCCCCTGCTGGACTTCCTACGGGACGACAAGAGGGCGGATGCCTTAGAGATCTTGCAGGAAGGAGAGGTGGCGTCGGGCCACACCATTACGATTGCGACGGACATCGCTGACACTGGATTTCGCCAGTTGGGCAACGGCGTGTGCCTTAGGCGGCGTGGATGGCTCAAGGCTACTGACTTCCGTCAAGACGTGCAGACCAGAGTCTTGGACATGCCGTTCGATGGAAACAACCTGTTTGGGAAAACAGTGGACGATTCCCTTCAAGCCATCAAAGCAGACACGGAGACGGCCCGGGCTCTTGGGGTTCTCCAGCAACGGCGGCTGCCCTTTCGGAGCGGCGGAGGAAAACAGGGTGCCTCCAAAGGTTCCGGCGGCGGATTTTCCACCTAACGTCAAGCGGCCCGTTCGTCGTTGCAGGAAGCTTACAGGGGACGAGGCAAGTCAGGCGGACCCCGCCGTCGTCGCCAAGGAGGTCAAGGCGGCAAAGCCTTGTCGAAGCAGGACTGAACCGGCCGTGGGGTCGGGCCCCCACCGAAGCACCCCGGTGGGAGACCGGCTGGCGAGATTCGTCAGCGTGTGGGAGTCCATCTCCACCGACCTTTGGGTGCTGGACGCCCTAGCCCAGGGTCACGCGCTCGAGTTTCAAAAAAGGTGCCCGCGCGTCTCCCCTGGGGCCAGGAAAGAACATCACGTCCCACAACTTCTCTTGGAGGTAAAGGCGATGCTCAGGAAGGGCACCATCAAGCTCGTCCCAAAGAGGCTTTGGGGCTCCGGAGTTTACTCAAGATATTTCCTCGTGAAGAAGAAGACGGGAGGATGGCGTCCCATCCTGGACCTACGACGACTGAACAAATTCATCAAGGCACAGAAGTTCCAGATGGTCACCCTCCAACACGTCCTGGGTCAGCTGGAGGAGGGCGATTTCCTGTCGTCGTTGGATTTGGAGGATGCCTACTTCCATATTCCCATCCTAAGGGGACACCGAAAGTTTCTCAGGTTCGTGGTCCAAGGGCGTCACTATCAGTTCAGAGCCCTTCCCTTCGGACTAAGGTCGGCACCAGGGTGTTCACCAAGTGCCTCGCACCGGTGGCGGCGCAGCTGCGCCGAGAGGGGATCCACGTCTACCCTTACCTGGACGACTGGCTCATCCAAGCCAAAACGAGGGAGCTCGCCGTGGAGCACACGGCAAGGACCGTCCAACTTCTCACGGACCTGGGATTCTCCATAAACTACGCCAAGTCCCACCTGGTGCCCGCGCAAGACGCACTGTTTCTGGGAGCGAAGCTCGACACAGTGTCGCTTCTGGCTTCTCCGTCTGAGGAAAGGACGAGGGCCATTCTGGGCAAGGTGCAGCGGATGCTGGTTGCGGACGCGGCCAGAGTGAGGTCCATCAAGTGCCTCCTCGGAATGATGTCTTCTTGCATTTACCTCATCCCCCTGTGCAGGCTCCGGATGCGCCCGTTGCAGGAGTTCCTGGATGCGTGCTGGATCCAGACGGCGGGCAGCTTCGAGGAGAGGATCACACTCGACGAGAGTTTCCGACGAGCGATCCGGTGGTGGGGCACCCGTGCACATCTGACGGCGGGCATGGACTTCCAGACCCCCGGCCACCAGGAGACAGTGACCACGGATGCCTCCCTGGAAGGGTGGGGAGCGCACACCGAAAATCTGCACGCGAGAGGCCTTTGGCTCCCGACGGAGAAGTCCCTCCATATCAACGTCCTGGAGCTCCGTGCAGTGTTTTGGGCCCTCGGGTCCTTCCTTCCGTCCCTCAAGGGCAAGGTGGTGAGGATCTTCACCGACAACACCACCACCATGTTCTACATCAGGAAACAGGGCGGAACCAGGTCCCCAGCCCTGTCCAGGGAGGCGCAGGATCTGTGTCATTGGGCCGTCGCCCAAAGGATGTTTCTGGTGCCGTTTCATCTGGCAGGGATAAAAAACACCATCGCCGACTCACTCAGCAGGGAGCTGCGCTCGTGCCACGAGTGGGAACTACGACAGGATCTAGTGGACCGCCTCTTCCGACGGTGGGGCACACCCCAGATCGATCTGTTCACGACGGCGACGAACTCCAAGTGCCGGAGGTTCGCCAGCAGGTTTCCCCAGCCGAGGGGCATGGGCGATGCTTTCTCGTTCCCCTGGGAGGGCCTGTTTCTATACGCGTTCCCTCCATTGCCATTGCTGATCCGGCTCATCAACCAGCTCAAGAGGTCACGGTGCAGGATGATCCTCGTCGCACCTGCGTAGCCGAGGCAGATATGGTTCCCGGACCTTCTGGACTTGTCAGCGTCCCCGTCAATCAAGCTGCCAGTGGACGCGGATCTTCTCTCCAGGGAAGGAGGCGCCATCCTCCATCACGACCCAGAGTCGCTAAACTTTTAGGCCTGGCTCCTGCAGCGTTAGAGTTTGGAGGATACGACATACCGGCCGACTGCAGAGAGGTTCTTGCAAAGGCCAGGGCGTCCTCAACTCTTAAATGCTACGGACACAAATGAAAGAGGTTCTCTGTCTGGTGCCACGCACAGAAGATTAACCCTCTGCGGATTACGGCTCCCCAAGTACTGCCGTACCTACTGACGCTGGCCAAAGCTGGACAGGCGCACGCGTCCATCAAGATTCATCTTGCTGCGATCTCCCGATACACCAGAACCACAGGGCGGACGTCTTTGTGGTCTCATCGTCTGGTGAAAGAGTTCATGAAGGGACTGTTCAGATAGTTCCCGCCGGTGAAGACTCCAGCCCCGGCGTGGGAGCTCAACGTGGTGCTGACCAAGCTCATGGGACCTCCGTTCGAGCCTCTGCACTCGGCTCTGTTGAAGTTCTTGTCGTGGAAAACAGCGTTTCTTGTGGCCATCACCTCAGCACGACGGGTGGGAGAGATCCAGGCCCTTTCCTGCAAGGCCCCCTACTTGACTTTTCACGACACGAGGGCAGTGCTCAGGACGCACCCCTCCTTCATGCCCAAGGTGCCGTCGGACTTCCACCTCAACGAACTCTTGGTGTTGCCTGTTTTCTTCCCGTCGCCTTCGTCGCCGGCTGAGAGGACTTTGCACTCGCTGGATGTGGCTAGAGCGCTGAAGTTCTACGTGGACCGCACGAAGGGTTTTCGGAAGACGTCACAACTCTTTGTGAACTTTGGACCTGTCAATCAGGGGAAGGCTCTCTCGAAGGCTTCCATTTCCAGATGGCTCTTCGGCTGTATCATGTACTGTCATTGGTTGGCAAACCGACCCCTGCCTGGCCGTCCGAGAGTCCATTCCACCAGAGCGATCGCAGCTACCACGGCGTTCCTATCTGGTGTGCCCTTGCTGGACATCTGCAGGGCTGCTAGTGGAGGTCGACGCACACCTTCACGAAATTCTACTGCGTTTATCGGGATTCCAGGGAGGAGTCCAGGGTCGGCCAAGCAGTGCTGCGCAACCTGTTCGCCTAAGGTGAGCCTGGTGAGGAGGTAAGATTTGCTTAATGTTGAGTTTGATGTGATGCTTAATGTTGAGCCTTTGCCACCTCCCATGGTTGTGCATGTGTGTACTGCTATGTATTCTTTTTTCATGAGCATGTGAATCCATGCCAGACCCCATGCTGGAGAAGGAACAAGTTACTTACCTGTAACTGTTGTTCTCCAGCATGGGTCTGGCATGGATTCACATGCGAACCCTCCCGCCTACCCCTCTGCGGCTCTTCATTTGGTCATACTGCCACTTCACGTGCTACCAAATCTGAAGATGGCTGCCAGAGGCGGGGCTTAGGTAGAGGGCAGTCATTGGCTGTGGTCAGTATGACGCAGAGATCAGTGATTGGTTACTACTACGAAAGACAGATCAGAAACGAAACTGATACTGGATTTTTCTTTACCGAGGATTCCCAGCCTGACGACGGGGAATATTCATGAGCATGTGAATCCATGCCAGACCTATGCTGGAGAACAACAGTTACAGGTAAGTAACTTGTTCCTTCTCTGCTGCAAAACCAGACATCTCTCTCTAATTGGCTTACGTGATGTTTATTAACTAAGTTTCGAACTGTCCATGTGATATAACGGCATGAGCATTGAAGGCAACCCTCCAGCTAAAGTTAAAATAAATGCTTTTGACTATCACACAAAAATAAAAGGTTCACACAATATATCTGTAAAAATATATTCTTTATACAATAAAGATGTGAATAAGATTTAACTACAAACTATACAGGTAAGCACACATTTAAATTAACTGTGCAGAATATGGACACCAATAAGGGAACATGAAGTATTCAAATAGTTCACAGAAGTCCAACTGGGCCTTTCGTGAGGCACAAAGGCATTTGGGAACAGCTGGATTCATTCTTCAGGAGGCCTGCATCGGGTATAAGTACTACAGCAAACAAACCTTCGAATGGATTGTGTCCTCCCACATATTCCTCATCTTTGATACATGATAACTAGCTTCAGCTGCTTAGGAAATTTTTGTTTTGGCAGAGAGTGCTGTGCGTCGATGGCGTCGACTTGATGCCTCTCAAAGGCCTCCATCTTGAGGATGATGTCATCGAAGATGTAAATAGCAAGCGCAGCGCCCGTTGGCTCCAGTTCCGTTTTTCCATGACGGCTTTAGATTCGAGAAATACGGTGCACTTCTTCACTGTCGTGACAATTTCGTTATTTCGAGCAATTGAAATGTCCTCTTCATCGACACTGACAACTCCAAAGACCAGGTTCAAAAATTGTCGGGATTGTGGGTCGAAAATGTCTCTTTGACCGATCCCCATCAAATCTGTTTATGGTGCCTCGGGGTGGACCATAACACCTCGGACTGCTCCAAGTGCCACTCTATGACTGGAAAGGCCTTGAAGGAACGTAAGGGGAAGTTGAAGGTAGGTTGAATCCCAAAATCTTCTACCCAACCAAGAAACCTTTGACTGACGAGTCGAGAGGCGACTCTCCTCGGAGGAAGAAGGCCAAGCGGTCGAGATCGAGGCGTTTCTCCCACCACTCTTCGTCCTCGAAGAAGTCAAAGAGAAGGCACCGTAGGGCGCCTTCGTCGCTGGACGTTTCCCCCCCAAAGGGTTTCTTGCCCAACCAAAAAGTCCACTCCGACAGAGTGGGAGGCCTTCAGAGCTGAGATGCTAAAAATATTTGAAAACCAAAAGCCTCCAAGCCATGCTTCTACCGCGCCTTCGAAAGAAGCCGGGAAGGAAAGGGCTCGACCTAAATCCCTTGCGCCCTTGAGCCCGGGACGAAGGCCCGATCCGCATCGAGAGCCCTCGAGGCCTTGATCCGATGAAGTCTCATCGAAGGATCAGTCGAGCCGGAAGCATAAGACGAGCTCTACGACGCCATAGACACATCAATGGCGAGCGCCCCAGTAAAAGCTACGATGCCAATGAAAAATATTTCGACGACTCTTCCAGCGTCTAACCCGTTATTTACAAAATCCCTCATTCCTGAGAAAACCTATGTACCATTGCCCAGGAAAGACTATTTTAAGTCTCTTTCTTCCATTTATGAAGAAAATGAGCAGTCAGATGAAGAGGCTCCATTTGGCCTCCAATTTGGTACGCCAAATGTACCTGAGTTTTATTGCAGAGGAGTCAAGGTTGAGGGACCTCTATGACAACCTACATTACTGCAAGTGGGTGGATAGTTCACCTGAGTTGGAGTATGGCAGACCAGAGGCTGGGGAGCATGCAGATAGGTAGTGGAGGACATGGGTTGGAGTAGACCTCCATTGCCATTTGAACAAGATGATCTAACAGACATCCTAGATATGGGTTTTCAATCAGATCCCATATTACTGTTTCACATTGCTTTGCAGAAAAGGGTGACCACGAACTGGGAAACACCAGAAACCAATCCGGCTGTAAATAAGAACTTTCCGAAGAAGTACCGCCCTACATCTAAGCAAGCGGTTTACCCTACCATCCCTACAGATAGGGATGACAAATGAGTAGATGGATGGGCAAGGAAGGTATTTTCGGCAGGGATGATGGCACTTAAATCTTCCAACTCCACATGCACCCTTGCAAAATGTACGTATGGGGCTGCATTTCCAGAGCACATTCCCGAGGGGATGAAAGAGACAGGTTCTTAGCCCTAGTAGTTACAGACGGAAAAGAAGCCATGTGCGAGTCTCTTCAGTCGGGTTTGGATTCTGCTGATGGCATTAGCAGAGCCATGGCTATCAGCACCGTTATGCGCAGGTTTGCATGGTTGCGGAAGTCTGGTTTCGCACCAGATGTGCAGTCCAGACTTCTCAACATGCCCTTTGACGGGTCTCACCTTTTTGGCAACAAGGCTGACAAGAGTCTTGAGAAGTTGCAGACCTCGAAGGCGGCAGCCAAATCTTTAGGCGCCGCTATTAGGCAACCTCAGCCTTTTCGACCTAGTGGACAACCTTGGAGGGTACATCTTTTTGCTACTACTCCTCAGATGGAAGGGCTTGAGGAATGGCCAGTTAAAGGGGCCAAAGAAGATTTCCTCGCGGTGGACGAGGAAGGGGTGCAAAGTCAGCTCAAGCAGGGGCTTATTTACCATCTGCCGCTGCATCAGCTGTCTCCAAAACCTCTCTGAGGTCTTGAGTCACTGTTCACCATTGGGGGGCAGACTGTCTCAGCATCTAGAAGAATGGCGAGACATTACTTCGGATGCTTGGGCTTTGGAAACTGTAGCCCACGGTTACTGTCTTCCTTTTATACAGAGACCTCAGAACAATCGACCAGGTAACCACTCTTTGAGGATTCCGGATCCGCTCCTTATGCAGGAGATTTTAACACTGCTCGAAAAAGGCGCTTTAGAACCAGTACCTGTAGCGGAGAGGAACAAGGGTTGTTGTTCCCCTTATTTCCTAATACCCAAGAAGGACGGAGGACCGAGACCCATCTTGGACTTGAGATCCTTGAACAGGTTCCTCAGGAAGGGCAAGTTCAAAATGGTCACACTTTCTCAGATCCTTCAGGCCCTCCGACTCCAGGATTGGTTGGTGTCATTGGACCTCCAGGATGCTTATTCTCATGTGCCAATCAATCTCAAGCACAGAAAATACCTAAGGTTCGCAGTTAGCGGTTCTCATTATCAATTTAGAGTTCTGCCATTCGGACTGACCTCCGCCCAAGGGTTTTCACCAGACTGATGGCGGTGGTGGCAGCGAGTCTCAGGAGAGGGGGGATACACATCTACCCCTACCTGTACGATTTGCTGATCAGGGCACGTTCTCCCGAACAGTCCTGGATCATCTCAACGTCACCTGCCACTCCCTTCACAGACTGGGTTTCTCCCTCAATTACAAGAAATCCCATGTGACACCTTCTCAGAAACTCCAATTCATCTGAGCTGTTCTGGATACATCCTTGCGAAAGAGCTTGCCACCCGAGGTGAGGGCTCAAGATATTCTTCAGATGATCACCAAATTTCAAATTGCCCAGTGTCTCCCGGCCTTTGATTTTTTTGAGGTTGCTTGGCTTCATGGCATCCTGCAGTTTTCTGGTGCCAGAGACCCGCCTGAGAATGAGATCCCTTCAATGGGCTCAAAGAACTCAACGATCCCAGTTCTCACGAAAGATGTTGGACCTACTTCAGGTTCCAAGCAGGGTCGCAAAGGATCTTCTGTGGTGGGCCTGCGAGGACAACATTCTGAAATGGGAACAATTTTGGCAACCATGGCCAGAGATAACATTAGTAACGGACACCTCACTCACGGGGTGGGGAGCCCACACCAACGATCTGACAGTCAGCGGTCGTTGGTCTCCATCGGAGTCCAAACTACATATCAATCTTTTGGAGCTGAGGGCAATCAGACTAGGGCTGATGGCCTTCCTGCCCTCTGTACGGGGGAAAGAATGTCCTGATAATGATGGACAACACAGTGGCCATGTACTACCGCAACCAGAGGGGAGGTGTAGGGTCACTACTACTGTGCAGAGAGGCAATGCAGTTCTGATACTGGGCAATACAAGAAGGAATCTCCCTATCAGTTCACCTAGCCGGATAGGAGAACACGGCGGCGGACGCTCTGAGCAGGCAGAGCACAGTCTCCCACGGTGTCCAGTCATTTGGTCGACTGAAAACTGGTCGAATGACATTTGGTCGACGCAATTTGGTCGAAAACCAAATGGTCGAATTTTTTTTTTATTTATATATTTATTTTTCGGGTTTTCGTTTTTTAAAAAAAAGGGGTTTTTAGAGAAAAAAAGGGGGTTGGGGGGGGACCCCCCCAAAAAAATAAAAAAAAGGGGTGAAAATAAAAAAAAAAAAAAATTCGACCATTTGGTTTTCGACCAAATTGGTTCGACCATTTGTCTGGTCGACCAATTTTCTTCGACCAAATGTCTGGTAACCGTCTCCCACAAGTGGGAATTAGCTCAGGAAGTCCTTCAAGAGATCTTCACCCTTTGGGATACAACTCAAGTGGATCTGTTTGCGACCGGTGTCAACCGGAAGTGGGAACTGTACTGCTCCAGGGAATTTCCTCCAAGAGGAGCTCTAGGAGACGCGTTCGTGGTGGACTGGGAATTTCCACTCCTGTACACCTTTCCTCCAGTCCTCGTCATTCGTCACGTGATCAGGAGGTTGAGAAACTCTGGGAAACACATGATCCTAATTGCCCTGGATTGGGCCAAGAGAACCTGGTACTCAGACCTTCTCTACATGTCCATTTGTCCTCCAATACGTCTTCCACAAAGAGAGGACCTTCGCTCGTGACAGGATGGTCAGGTTCTCCATCCAGAAGTCAAGACTTTCAACCTTCTTGCTTGGTTTCTGAAAGGTTGAGATACTAGGATTGGGACCTCCCGGATGACGTAATGGAGATTTAGCTTTCGTTCAGAAGGGGAGCAACACAGTCTTTGTACCATTGCCATTGGAATAAATTATGCAACTGGTGCAGAGAAAAGAATGTAGATCCTTTTCTATGTAAAACAGCGGATGTTTTTTCTTTTCTGCTTTCTATAGCCAATCTGGGGCTCCAGATTGGTTCCATTAAAGGCTGTTTGGCGGCGCTGTCCATATTTAAGCGCTCGTCAGAGGAATGTTCAAACTTCAAAATTCCACTGGTGACACTATTTCTAAAGGGGCTCACCAACATGTTCCCCCCCCCATCTCTGTTCCAAGTTCCAATTTGGGATCTTAATCTGGTTCTAAAGTTTCTAATGTGTGCATCTTTTGAACCTTTACATTCATGTCCCTTAAGGTTGTTAACCTTTAAGACCATTCTATTGGTAGCCATAACATCAGCTCGTAGAGTGAGCGAGTTGCAGGCACTTTCGTCCAAGCCACCCTTTACTATCTTCCGCAAGGATAGGGTTGTTCTAAGGGTTAAACATACATTTTTACCCAAAATCATTTCTGATTTCCACATATGATAAAGAATGGTTTTGCCTTGTTTCTATCACCCCCTCATCCTAGCGAGGAGGAGGAGAAGACTACATAGGTTGGACCCTCGCAGAGCTTTAAGCTTTTATATATCTAGAATATCAAAACTCTGTATTGATGATCAGCTGTTCCTTGGCTATACGGCCACAAACTGGGTCAGGCTGTTTTTAAGCCGACCTTGTCCAGGTCGATCATTCTGGCCATTTCAGAATGCTACATGTTGGCAGGGAAGGATCCTCCAGGAGGTTTAAGAGCCCATTCCACCAGGGGCATGGCTACCTCCACAACCCTGCAAAAGGGTGTCCCAATAAAAGATATTTGTGAAGCGGCAATGTGTCTACTATCCACACGTTCACAAAGCATTACTGCCTGGAATCTTCCCTCGGTCAGGATGGTAGCTTTAGTAAAGCAGTCCTGCACTCGGTTCATGAGAACAATTAGAATAAGAATTCTACTCCTTCCACCAAATCAAATACTGCTTTGGTAGTCTATCAACGATGAGGAATACGTGGGAGGACACAATCCATTCGAAGAACAAGTTACTTACCCTGGGTAACGTACTTTCGACTGCATGTTCCTCCCACATATTCCTCATCGCCCTCCCATCCTACCCCACAGAATAATTTCCCATGCTATTACAGCTTTCGTTCCTTCAAGGCTGAGTACGGTCATTCCTGTAGTTGTGCAGGTATTTCTGCTGTAAGGAAAAAGCAGAACTGAAGCCAACGGCCGCTGCGCGTGCTATATATATCTTCAACATCATCCTCGAGAGGGAGGCCTTTGAGGGACATCGAGTCAACGCAATCGACGCACAGCACCTTCTGCCGAAAATGTATTTCCGAAGCAGCTGAAGCTGGATATCATATATCAAAGGTGAGGAATGCGTGGGAGGAACATCCAGGCGAAAAAACGTTACCAGGGGTAAGTAACTTATTCTTCGAATGGATTGCGTCCTCCCACGTATTCCTCATCTTAGATACATGCTTACCTTTGCTGCTTCGGAAATTCTTTCTCTCTCCACCAGAGGGCGCTCCACTCGAGGCCGCGGCGGCGATGTCCCTCGGCGGCATCCGTCGAGTGACGACGTCATCCGTAGTATAATTGCCTCGAGCGCACCCGTTGGCCTCAGTTCCGTTTTTCCGTTAGCTTTGCTTCGGATCGAAATAAAACGGCGCTTCAGTTCTAAGCGAATTATGTTGTCTTCCTCGAATCCATCTACTCCGAAAACGGGGTTTAAGAAATGACTAAAATGCAGAAGAAAAATGTTGATAACCAACCCTCACCGTAACTGCCTTTGGTGCCTCGGGTCTGAACATCGGATCAACGACTGCGGTTCGTGCCAATCTATGACCCATAAGGCCTTGAAAGAAAGACAAGGTAAACTGGCGGTGGGGGAGGAATCCTCGAAGTTTTCTTCGAGAGGGTAGAAAGTCTCGGTTGAGTCTTCGGCGAAAAGCCATAAAAAATCAAGATCGAGGACTAGATCAAGGAAATCCTCTTCTTCTTCGTCCAAAAAGGTGAAGAAGAGACGACACCGATCTCCCTCTCCCTCTTCTTCCTCGACTTCAGAGGAAGATATTACTTGTCCAACTAAACATGACTCCCCTAGAAAGTGGGAAGCTCTTAGAGAGTCGATGATGAAAATTTTTGAGAACGTGGCCCAGACCCCCTCAAAAATGTCTGTTGAAGGTCATGCCTCTACTCACAAAAGAAGTGACAGAGGAAGGTCTAAAACTAGAAAATCCGACAAGAAATTGTCCAGGGTGTCTTCTAGGGACTCTTCCCAGACACCTAAAAAGACAGACCTTAAGAAAAAGGCTTTAGACGTTGATACGTCATTAAAGACCTCGACGAAAACGTCTTTGAAGCCTCTGTCGAAGGCTATCGACTATAAAGGGTCGACGACCCAGCAGAAAAAAGTCACGTCGAGTATTTATCGACGACCTCGAGAACTTCTTCGACGGCGTCGAGTGTTTCGAAGACTCCTTCGACAACAACGACTGTCTCGAAGATTCCTTCGACAGCATTTGTAATGCCTTCGAAAAAGCCTCGACAACATCGAAGGTAACGGCCACGACTTCGATGCCATCGACGCTTCTGTCGACATCGACACCAATTACAGGGTTGAAACCTATTCCTGAGAAAATATTTCACCCTGAAAGCAGACATGATTTTTTCCAAACTATGTCAGCTGTATATGGAGAAATGTCCTCAGGAAATGAAGAGGATGAAGAACAAGACAAACCTGAGGTTTCATCAGCAGGTGTAAAATATGGTACAATGGAGGTATCTGAGGAATTAATAAATCCTCAATCAAAAATGCAGGACCTGTATGAATGTCTACAGTCTGCAAGTGTATTAGATACGTCCCCTGAATATGAATTTGA
The DNA here is from genome assembly GCF_040938575.1 of Ambystoma mexicanum. Taxonomy (NCBI): domain Eukaryota; kingdom Metazoa; phylum Chordata; class Amphibia; order Caudata; family Ambystomatidae; genus Ambystoma; species Ambystoma mexicanum. The sequence goes on from NC_090923.1 coordinate 1,159,802,043, forward strand.
GAAACCAGATCCAGCTGAACATGCTGATTTGGGCTATAGAAAACTTATGAACAAGGTAACAGAATTTATGGGATGGGGTAGGAATTCACCTGTATACCAGGATGATGATATGACAGATATTTTGTCAGGAGGCCCTCAACCAGATCCCATACTTCCCTTTCATATTGCCCTGCAAAGGAGAGTAAATGCTGCTTGGGAAAGACCGGAATCTATTCCAGCAGTAAATAAAAAATATGTGGCAAAATACAGACCTTGTAACTCTGATCCAGAGTATTTGAGTAAACATCCTTCTCCTGAGAGCCTGGTAGTTCAGGCAGCCACATCAACAAAGAATGCTGCATACCCTACAATTCCCCCTGACAAAAGGATAGCTACATGGTCGAAAAAGGCTTTTACATCAGGGAGCATGGCTCTAAAGTCCACCAATGTATCTTGTACGCTGGCCGGATTCAATTATACTCTGTGGGACTGCATGTCAGCGGTAGCTCAACACATCCCGGAAGGAGAGGAACGTGATGGTTTCCTATCCATAATTAAGGATGGTAAGGAGGCTTCGGGAGAATGCCTTAAAGCAGGTTTGGACACTGCTGATAGTATCAGCAGGTCTATGGCGTCTAGCACAGTGCTATGCAGATTTGCGTGGCTAAGGAAGTCAGGTTTCGCACCAGATGTTCAATCTAGATTTCTTAATATGCCATTTGATGGCTCGAGGTTGTTTGGCAGCAAGGCGGATGAAAGTTTGGGGAAGCTGCAGACCTCAAAGGCAGCGTCAACGTCACTTTGTGCCGCTATAAGAATACCTCAGCAACGCCCCTATACAGGCTCATCTTCCTGGAGGGGTCGTCCCTTTCGTTTCTACTCCTCATTTGGGAGAGGAACGGGACTGGCCAATCAAAGAGGGCAAAGAAAATGTCCTCGGGGGCGAGGAAGAGGTGCTAGATCTGCCCCAGCAACGGCATCTGTCTCTTCAGCCGCTGCTGGAGCTGCCGCAAAACCACTCTGAGGTTTTCATTCACAAGACCCCAGTGGGAGGCACGATCTCACAGCATCTGAAAGAATGGCGAGGCATTACTTCAGATGCTTGGACACTGGAAACAATATCCTAAGGTTACTGCCTTTCCTTTCTAAAGAAAACTCAGAATCACCCAGCGGAATACAACTCTGCCAAAAATCCAGACCCGCTCCTGTTGCAGGAAGTTTTTACCCTGCTACAGAAAGGTGCAATAGAACATGTACCTGTAGCGGAAAGGAACAAGGGTTGGTATTCCCCATATTTCCTCATTCCAAAGAAGGACGGAGGACTGAGACCCATCTTGGACTTGAGAAACTTGAACAATTTCCTGAGGAATGACAAGTTCATGATGGTCACTCTTTCTCAGATCCTTCAGGCTCTCCAACTTCAAGACTGGTTGGTATCATTGGACCTTCAGGATGCTTACTTTCATGTGCCAATCCATTTCAAGCACAGAAAGTACCTGAGGTTCGCGATTGGCAACTCTCATTATCAGTTTTGAGTTCTGCCTTTCGGGTTGACCTCCGCCCCAAGAGTTTTCACCAAGTTGATGGCGGTAGTGGCAGCGAGTCTCAGAAGAGGGGGGATTCACATCTACCCCTATTTGGATGATTGATCAGGGCACCTTCTCCAGAACAAGCCCAGGATCATCTATCCAAAACTTGCCACTTCCTCCACAAACTAGGGTTTTCTCTGAATTTACAAAAGTCAAACATGATACCTTCACAGAAGCTCCAGTTTATAGGAGCAGTCTTGGATACTTGTTCGGGCAAAGCCTCACCTCCCGAAGAGAGAGCTCACCACATTCTGCAGATGGTAACAAAATTTCAGAATGTCCAGTATCTACCGGCCTTCGATTTTCTTAGGTTACTCGGCCTCATGGCATCCTGCATTTTTCTGGTGCCAGATGCCACATTGAGGATGAGATCCCTTGAATGGGCCCTCAGGACTCAATGGTCCCAATTTTCAGGGGAAATGACAGATCTTTTACAAGTTCCATCCAAGGTAGCTCAGGATCTACAATGGTGGGCTTGCAAGAAACATCCTCAAGGGAGAATCTTTTTGGCAGCCATGGCTGGAGATAACAGTAGTAACGGACGCCTCACTCACAGGATGGGGAGCTCACACCAACAAATTGACAATCAGCGGTCGTTGGTCTCCATCGGAGTCCAGACTACACATCAACCTATTAGAGCTGAGGGCGATCAGACTAGCTCTGAAGGCCTTCCTGCCCTCTGTACGGGGAAAGAATGTCCTGATAATGACGGACAACACAGTGGCCATGTACTACCTCAACAAGAGAGGAGGCGTATGGTCACTACCACTGTGCAGAGAGGCAATGCAGCTCTGGTTCTGGGGAATACAAGAGGGGATCTCTCTATCTGCCATTCACCTAGCAGGAGAGCAAAACACAGCGGCGGACACTCTGAGCAGGCAGAACACAGTATCCCACAAGTGGGAACTAGCTCAGGAAGTCCTTAAAGAGATCTTCACCCTTTGGGGAACCCCTCAAGTGGATCTGTTCGTGACCATTGTCAACAGGAAGTGCGAACTGTACTGCTGAAGGGAATTTCCCCCGAGAGGAGCTCTGGGAGATGTATTCGAAGTGGCGTGGGAGTTTCCTCTTCTATATGCGTTCCCTCCAGTCCCTGTGATCCCTCAGGTAATCAGGAGGTTGAGAAAGTTCAGGAAAACCATGATTCTAATTGCCCCGGATTGGGCCAGGGGAACGTGGTACCCAGACCTTCTCAACATGTCCATCTGCCCTCCAATATGTCTTCCAAAAAGAGAGGATCTTCTCTCGCAAGAGAGAGGTCACGTTCTCCATCCAGAGGTCAACATACTCAACCTTCACGCATGGCTTCTGAGAGGTTGGGATACAAGGATTGGGACCTTCCAGATGATGTTATGGAGATTTTGCATTCGGCCAGAAGGCCAGCAACAAAATCTTTGTACCGGTGTCGTTGGAACAAGTTCTGTAACTGGTGCAGAGATAAGAATGTGGATCCCTTTGAATGTGATATTCCAATGGTATTATCTTTCCTGTTACATTTAGCTAATCTGGGGCTCCAGGTTAAGACAATAAAAGGATATGTAGCAGCGCTATCTATCTTCAAGCGCTCATCAGAAGAAAGATCATATTTTAAGATACCTTTAATAATACAATTTCTAAAAGGTTTAAACAATGTTTTTCTACCAATACCTTTTCAAGTTCCTGTGTGGGATTTAAATTTGGTTCTTAAATTTCTGACATGTGCACCTTTTGCGCCCTTACATTCTTGCCCATTAAGGCTTCTTACGTTAAAAACTATACTTCTAATTGGATTGACATCAGCCCGCAGAGTAAGTGAGTTGCAGGCACGTTCGAGTGGTCCTCCTCACACCATCTTTCATAAAGATAAAGTTGTCCTTCGAGTCAAACTCTCTTTTCTGCCAAAAATAGTTTGAGACTTTCATCTGTCACAGAAAATAATTCTACCTGCGTTCTACCCTCCTCCTCACACAAGTAAGGAAGAGGAAATACTACATAGGCTAGATCCCAGAAGAGTTCTTAGCGTTTACATCTCAGGATTGTCAAAAATACGTCAGTGTGACCAACTATTTGTTGGATACACTGGCCGTAAAATAGGACTAGCTGTAACCAAACAAACATTATCAAGATAGATAATCTTAGCCATAACAGAGTGTTATAGGTTAGCTGATAGCAACTTCAACAGCACTTAAGAGGGGTGTCCCTCTACAAGACATTTGTGCAGCAGCCACATGGTCATCCATGCATACTTTTATCAAACATTATGCTTTGGACTTAACTACCTCTCAAGGAGGTCTATTTGCCAAATCTGTACTACATTCGGCACATGACTAAAAAGGCATCTTTACTCCTGCCTCCAATAGAAAACTGCTTTGGGAGTCTATCTAAGATGAGGAATACGTGGGACGGCACAATCCATTCGAAGAACAAGTTACTTACCAACTGTAACGTTCTTTCGATTGGATATGCCTCCCATGTATTCCTCATCGACCCTCCCATCCTACCCCACAGTACAGTTTACGTGGTTTACACTCCAAATTCTTTTAAGGCTTGGGTCAATAAGAGGCACGCCTTTGTTTATAATACATGGGCTCTGATACATGAAAAAACAGAACTGAGGCCAACGGGCGCGCTCGAGGCAATTATACTACGGATGACGTTGTCACTCGACGGATGCCCCCAAGGGACATCCACGCCGCCGCCTCGAGTGGAGCGCCCTTTGGTGGAGAGAGAACACATTTCCGAAACAGCAAAGCTGAAGGTAAGGATATATCTAAGATGAGGAATACGTGGGAGGAACATCCAATCGAAAGAACGTTACAGTTGGTAAGTAACTTGTTCTTCTGTTCTTGGGCACCTGACAGATTTATTATTAATCAATAATATTGTTGTGGGTTTACCTTTGGAGCTTACATGTTTGTGCATTATTTATAAGAGTGTCCCTTCACAGTTTTTATTAGACCAGCAAGAACCTATAACTGAATTAAAATACTAGTAGAACTTGCATGACCTATGCACATAAAATGCCCTTACACACTAAGTTAGAATTGTTCTATACATTTCATTATACTACTATGTAAGCATTAGAAACAAAGTAAAAACTATAAACAATGT